>NC_049253.1:17170776-17479600 GCF_011100685.1 Canis lupus familiaris
TCTTCCAAACGATGAAATTTTACAAGAATTTTAAAAATCTGTGATCCTGAGGGTATTTTCCTGCCTCACAGAATAACCTATGTGTGCATAGGTACAGCTATTTGGTGAGGGTCATCACCTAACAATCCCTTTGGACTACATCTAACTAGCACCGATGTCAAGTGGATGAGCAATGCAGATCTGTTATGGCTAGTCAAGGAGTTCTTCAGCAACTATCAACTCTAGAAACTGAGCGATCTCATTCTTGATAGAGCAGCAGTCTTCATACTAGAACATTTGTCCTACTGGGGTGACCAGAGGATGTTTCAAAGGGGAGTTTCAAGGGAATCCATTTTCACATCCTCAACTCTCAGATGTCCTCCTTCCTAAAACTCACCTGAGCTGGAGGGTGTGGACCGCATTGGGGCTTCTCTTTTCAACCTCTTTTTTCTCAATTGCCCTTCTCTTATTTAGAAAGGCATAGGTCTCCCAAGACATCACATTGTGAACCTTGCCTTGAGATGTTTAGTACTGAAATACCAACAGAGAGATGCTGGAAAACTCAGTATCTAGGAAGCCCCTTAATCAAGGCAATGTGCCCCCCTCCCATCCTTGTCACTAAGGGATGCATTCCAATAAAAGTTTATTTCTATGCTTTTTAAATATTTATCATAGATTTGTGCTATCTAGCTCAATTATGTACTAACAATTGTGATCTTTATTACATAGGAATTTTTAAACACTTAGGGCTTCATCATGTCAGGAAATTTTTTTAAAATACATTTAACTATCGTGGCCATTGCTGCTATAAACATCGGGGTGCAGGTGTCCCGGTGTTTCATTGCATTTGTATCTTTGGGGTAAATCCCCAACAGTGCAATTGCTGGGTCATAGGGCAGGTCTATTTTTAACTGTTTGAGGAACGATAGCCAAACTGTGGAAGGAGCCTCGGTGTCCAACGAAAGATGAATGGATAAAGAAGATGTGGTTTATGTATACAATGGAATATTACTCAGCTATTAGAAATGACAAATACCTACCATTTGCTTCAACGTGGATGGAACTGGAGGGTATTATGCTGAGTGAAGTAAGTCAGTCGGAGAAGGACAAACATTATATGTTCTCATTCATTTGGGGAATATAAATAGTAGTGAAAGGGAATATAAGGGAAGGGAGAAGAAATGTGTGGGAAATATCAGAAAGGGAGACAGAACGTAAAGACTGCTAACTCTGGGAAACGAACTAGGGGTGGTGGAAGGGGAGGAGGGCGGGGGGTGGGAGTGAATGGGTGACGGGCACTGGGGGTTATTCTGTATGTTAGTAAATTGAACACCAATAAAATAAATTAAAAAAAATAAATAAAAAATAAATAAAATAAAATAAAATACATTTAACTGAGGGGCGCCTGGGTAACTCAGTGGGCTAAGGGTCTGCCTTCAGCTCAGGTCATGATCTCAGGGTCCTGGGATTAAGCTCTACATCAGGCTCCATGCTCAGTGGGGAGTCTACTTCTCCCTCTCCCTCTGCCTGACACTCCCCCCTGCTTGTGCTCACTCTCAAAAGCAAACAATTAAAATCTTAAAAAAAAAAAATACATTTAACTTAGATTCTGAAACATATTTTTGATGAGAAAGTACAATGTAGTTATAAAACCATTTTTTTTAAGATTTTATTTATTTATTCACGAGAATACACAGAGAGGAGAGAGAGAGGCAGAGACACACAGGCCCAGGGAGAAACAGGCTCCATGCAGGGAGCCTGACATGGGACTTGATCCCGGGTCTCCAGGATCAGGCCCTGGGCTGAAGGTGGCGCTAAACCGCTGAGCCCCCCGGGCTGCCCTATAAAACCATTTTAAAGTATAAATAGATAATTCACTAGAGCAAAATCAGGGAAATGGAAATACAATTTCAAAGGAAAAAAAGGACATGTAAGATTTCTAAGTATCAATGAGTATCTTGTTCATGGATTTTTTTTTCTTTAAATGGATGATGGTGGGATGAAATCGCTGTGATATTTATATGCCACTAGTAAAAAAATGTAATATAGTCATTTCATTTTAAAATAGCAATGTCTATGATATTATATTCTTTACAACTATTTAAATTTGGAAGTGGAATAGTATACTTTGGAGGATAGTCGTTGGTAGATGCATGAGTAAAAAACTTAAAAGCTACAGGTTTTGGCTCTGGTTTTTTGGTTTTTTTTAAAAGCTACAGTTTTAAAGTCAGTCCATCAGTGTAAATACAGTTACTCATTGTTTATGGTACTATCCCTAAATCCAAGGACTCAAATTCCTGATGGTATAGGCAAACGTAGTAAAACACATGTCACATTCATTGCCAAGGGCAAAGCCAAGTGGATGTCTAAGTAACTTATAGATAGCATCACTTTGTTGGCATGTACAAGCTCAAGATTTGCTATTGCTAAACTAGGTCAGAGAAGGAAAAAACAAAAAAAGAACAAGGTTTAGGGATTTTAGCACATGTTTTGGCTTCTTATGGGACCAATTTGGGACATGAGTTCTCCTAATAAATAAGTTAGCCTGTATACTTATAATTTCACCATCTCCTGTAAGAAGACCAATTATAAAGGGATTCTAGAGGTATCTGAAGACTCTTCATTGTATGATATCTTGTATTTCAAAGGTGCTAATTTTGGATGAAAATCTAATTTTTGTCTTTAACACAACAAAAGATATTTTTTATCTCATCACCTATGCTTCATTCCATCATAGCCTTTATTCAAATTCAATAATTGCAGTATTTGATGAAAAATAAAATCTGGGGGTACATCTAAACTCTGCTTAATTATAATGAACTATGATAAAATCTTACTTTCAAATAAAATAGGTTTCCTACTTATTCTAGAGATAAATTTTGTAACTTTTAATAAATGTGGAAAACTGGTGAGTTTTCTCTATTAGTTTCTTAGATTCTTAAATAAAAAGTTAGAGATTTGAAGCCTATCAGCAATATATAGTTCTCAAAATATCTTTCGTTTTCCTTTGAAAAAAGTGTGGAATGTTAATGCACACTGTTGTATGGAAAATATTTATTTAAAAATATGAAAATACTTGTATTAAAAGGCCTTTAAAAAAAAAAAAAAAAGGCCTTTAGGGACACTTAGGTGGCTCAGTGGTTGAGCATCTGCCTTCAGTGCAGAGCATGATCTTGGGGTCCCAGTCCTGCATCAGGCTCCACACAGGGAGCCTGCTTCTCCCTCTGCCTATGTCTCTGCCTCTCTCTGTGTCTTTTATGAATAAATAAATAATCTTTTAAAAATTAAAAAATAAAAAGCCTTTAAAAAATAAATGAGAGAATAACCCCCCAAAAAAGAAAGAAGTCTAAATAATAGCATAAATTGAGGCCAATAAATAATGAGATGGACAATTTCTGCTACTGTTTACATTCAAGGGTAAATAAATATCTCACTTTCCTCTGCTTTTTTAGAAAGGGGCTTTTCCACATTCTGATAATATGAAAATATTCCTATTTTATAAGATATCTGAGTATAAAATGTTTATGTAGCTCATCATCTTCATTTCTTACAATTACAAAAAGGTATTGAAAGCAATTAGAATCCATTCAATTGGGCATATAAAACAAAACCCTACGGGGCCAGTTTTCTCCTGGAGCTGGTTGAAGGAGGGGCAGAGTGCATGTTAGCTGCGCCGAGAACTTTTCTTTTCTGCTTCCTTCGGCCAGCTCACGCATCCCCCATTCAACACAAAGGGAGAGATGGGGACACTTCTCTTCTCAACGCCACTCTCTTTACCCTCAAAACTAAGCTTCTTCCAAATATAGTTTGGTTTTTTGACATTTTATTATTAAAATGTTTTAAACATACAAAAATGTTGAAACAGTTGGACAGTCAAAATCCATGTACCCATCACTTACTGTCTACAATTAACATTTGACTATAGTTTCTTTGTCACATACCTACCTCTGTACCCATCCATCAATTCATCTCTTTCTTTCTTTTTTGGGGATATAGGTGACAAAGTATGTTCTGTTAATCTCTACTATGAGTTTACTAATACAGAAACTTCTTGCCTGCATATACCATGATGCTCACGCCTGTACAGGTTAGCCAGGCAGCTCCTGCTTCTCCTCACCCTTCCTCACCCCAGCATGCCATCTCCATCCACACCAGACTTCTCACCCACCAATGAACATAACACGAATTCTTATGGCCTCCAAAAGTTTGAGAATTTTCTTCCTTCTATGGAGAATACCTATTGTCCTTATTCTTTCAATCTTACTTATCCTTAAGGATCCTTTAACTATTACGATTTCAGTGAAGTTTTTTTTTCATGCCTCAAGGCAATCAGCATCTGCTCTCAGTGGCATGCTGGTGTCCATTTAACAACCCATTCTTCAGGGGAAAATGGCCCTAGTCTCTGTGGCATTTGCAGATTTCCATAGTATAAATTCTCTTCTGTACCACTGACATCAGGCTGCCAACGAGATGTGCTCAGGGGCGCCTGGGTGGCTCAGTTGGTTAAGTGTCTGACTCTTGATTTTGGCTCAGGTTATGATCTCAGTGTCATGGGATTGAGCCCACATTGGGCTCTGTGCTCAGGAGGAAGTCTGCTGGAGATTCTCTCTCCCTCTCCCTCTGCCCCTCCCTGCTCATGCGCATACTTGCGCTCATACACACACTCTCTCTCAAATAAACAAATCTGAAATGCACTCAGTCTACTCTCTGTTTCACTAGTGGACACAACCCAGCTTGGGCACACTACTACTACTAACACTCTATTTGTCACACTCTATTGCTGTCATTCACATGATTTCCTAAACTGGAGATCATGCTTTATTAATATGTCTGTTGCTGGCAGTTAGCACATATCAGGCTATATGGGATAAGATTCCCAAGAACACTTAATGAATAGATGATTTGGGTAATAAATTGTATTCTATCTAGCTCTTCCCACATACTCAAATTCAGTTAGCATTGAGGAATTTGCAGTAGTAGCTCAACGGGTTGGAGCTGTGAGGTGAATGCAGAGCATCTATGATGTGTGGCCTGTAGCCCATGTGGTAAGAATCTCTCTTCGCACTAGCAGTTGGCCCCTCCATGCAGTGATGCTGCTGCACTTTCCCACTTCCCTTCGTGGCTGAAATCCACCCCGCAGGGATGCAGCACTCACTCAGCAAGCCACTTGGCATGCATACCTTTAAAACTTCATGAGAAGTCAGCAAGGGGCTAAGTTAAGGGCAGAAAGGACACATGTTAAAAGCAAATCTTTAAAGATTCCCTTGGTCTGTACATTTAGCCTCTTCCACTTTGAGGAAAATTGAGTGTGCAAGATTACCTAGATTCTGGATATAGTAGCATAATACTCCAGGCATAAAAGAAGATTAGGACTTAAAAGATGAAGAAAGAGAGAGACTCAGAAAAGAAGTGATGATTATTGGAATGTTAATGCTAAATGAAATTTTATTTAATTATTTTTTTAAAGATATGAAATGTTGCCTTTCAGTTTTGGACTTTCAGGCTGTTCAGTGAAAAATAGTTACTTTGGCTTTAATGTAAAAGATATTTTATGTGCCTTCATTCTTTAATATACTAGATTTTAATTTGAGCTACTGTGATCATTTCCACAACTTAAAACAAGTATGTTGAATGTGACATTGTATTTGTATACAGTAACTAGTAAAATTCTGAAAAAAAATGTGCCTTTTCCTGATCTTTCTATAGAATATGGACTGTAAGGGCATGCAGTAGAACATAATTATTTGAAAAGGAGTTTTATGATCTCTAGAAAATACCAAAAATCAGGAATAACAATACTAAATATACATGGACCTTTGTATCTTAAACCTACTCCACTATTCTTCAGTTCCTTTATGTTCAATTTCATATTAACTCACTATTTTATTTGAGTATTTCAAATATTTGTGAGGTTATTAAAGTGTGGCATTAGTTTGATTTTGATTTTGAAATATTTGGAAAATAATGAAGGCAATCCCCAGAACACTTTAAGAGGTATTTATTCATGACACTGTTTTTGATTAGGTTATTTTTTATTTTTTGAGTAAATGTGTCTTAATTTTATAAAAGGAGCAGTAAAACTTTTTATCTGTGTTATTGAGAAATTTAAAAAGAGACAGGAGTTCTTCTTAAGAACATGTAATATGACGTGAATCTTCATTTATTAAGGAGTACACCTATGAATACGTAAAGTAGAATAATCTGTTACCTACTCTTCCGTAAGTCATTTGATCTGAAAAAAAAATTCCTTATTTTGTCATTCCTTATGACAAACAGGCTCTATCAGAATGTTGATTTTACATTTGAAATGCAGAGTTTATTTGAGCATTTTTTTGAGAATCAACTAATACTGAACTGAAAGTCATAACTCTATATAATTTCTTTCCCTCTCTTTCCAACTTAGTTTCTTACCTTTCTTTGCTCTGGTTATGGTTTTTGCAAGGCCATTATAGAAAATTTTCTGGGAGAGTATCCTTCTTACATTTTTTTCACTTATTTTATGTCTTCTCTTTTTTCATTTCTCTTAAATATATACAATTTTATTTCTAGCAACTCCTTTCTTGCCGCTTTTCTTACTGCACTTCTAAATCTAATTGCCACTTTCAGAGCTCACTCACATTTTACATTCTTTGTATCTGTTGGATGGATTTATGATCTGGCCATATTCTGTGTTGGAGAGGGTCAGAATCTCTTCCCTCATTTAGCACCTCATGACCTCTGAGTGGACGGGGTCAAACAGACTGGAACTATTCCATATAGAGTAGGAATAGCACGGTGTTAGGCTGAAAGCAGAATTTAACAAATAACTAAAATACATATAAAATAAAAAAAGTTAAGGAGACAAATTGCCATCCCACTGTTTTTTCTTTTCTTAACAAATGTTCTTTCGTAGTCTCTTGGCCACAACTTACCTAAAATGCAAGCATAGAAACATTAGACTTTTAAATGGGTTCTAGGACAGGATTTATTGTATAAAGAACCTTAATTGCAAATCATAGGTAACTATCTATTGTTAGAAAACAATATTGTTAGAGACACAGGATAGAGTTCGAGGCAGGGATCCAGCATGCACACTATTTTCTCAAATGTTGTGGCCAACAGTGTGTAATTCAAGGAGTCTAGCAAATGAGAATCCTTGGTTCCACTCAATCATGAGAAAAACTGGCTAGAAGAGTGGTTTTCTCTCATGAATTTAAACTTACTCTACTTATCTGCAGACAGAATAGCTGGCAATAGTAAGTCCTGCCAGTCAGTATGTTGGGAGATACCTGCCATGGTGTGATTGCCACAAGAAAGAAAGAAATGGCCAAAAATATGGGCTGTTTTCAGGTCAGGGAGACAAGGTGAAGAAGCAAGCTTGCTGGTACGCACCTTCTGGGGAACACCTGTGGATATGAGATGGGTGTGCCCTACAAGCACTTCTGTCAAGTGAACCCACTCAGGAAAAGAAAGTGGCCCATTATGTTTTCCTTTTCCTTGCGGGGAAAGAAAAGCAGAGGTTTTTCCTCCAGACAGTTCAAAATTGTGTGAGTGTCGATGTGAGTTTTCTTTCTTATAGAAATGTTAGGGTGTTGATTAACTCTCATCAAACATGAAAACAATGAAAAAGATTAAATCACATTCTTAAAAGCCCCCAAGAGGAAAAGCCAAAATATTTCCTTCCTAAAACATCAGAAAGCTTGTCTTTGTCACAGATTAAAAGACCAAAACTTATACCAATTACCACTCATGTCTGCAGTCTCTGAACAAATAAACTATCTGACTTAAATTGTTCATATGTATTAGGGACATTTCTGATACTACCTGAGAACAATATTATGTTGTATTTCTGTTAGAGGCAATAGAACTAGAAAAACAATCTTCTTGTGTTAACACTTTCTACAAAGCCCCATATAATGTATAACAATGATATCTTATCTCCTTTACCTTTGATTATAAAAAATCTTAAAAAGAGAGATGTTTTCCTGTGACTTACACTTCTCCAAAGATGCGTTGAGAATTTAATAAAAAAGAAAACTGATTCACTACAGATCATATAGTATTATTTTAAAAATATGCTAAAAATGTTTACAGTAACAATAACCTGCATAGATTGATTTTTTTTGTCTCATTTGGAAAAATACAGTAAGTGGTAGATATTATTCACTCGGACCTCAGTGTAACTTTTTTTACACAAGCCCTAAAATACAAATCATGCCACCATCTCTCACTAAATCCAATGCAGTAGTTTTCCATTTTTCCCTCTAGAACTTGTGAACCAGCAGAAGATGAAAGAGTATCAAGTGCAAAAACAAAAGTTTTATGGCCATTAAATAACATACATGATGTTTCAGGGAACTTAGAGAGTTGAGACTAAGTTTGATAACTTCAAGGGAGAACTTTCGAAAAAACTGTTTCCTAAAGTAGTCTTCTCAGCATGGAGCCCGGAAATGAGTAGAAAATCCTGGTGACTCACTTGATGCTTCTTGCCAATGCACACTCTCTCTGTATAAACAAAAGAGAAGAGAAGGGAACTTAATTAGAAGAGATGGGTAGGAATCTACCCAGTCAGCTCCATCATTTTTCTCTATACCTGTCTCCCCCTGAAAATCTTGAAAGTTGCCCTTTGGCATTTTGGGGACTTCTCAAGAGCCACTTCCCAAGTATTAATGACCAGATGCATAGGTTTTTAAAGTTAATCCAGAGATAAATCCACTGGGGTGGGAGGATGGTTTTGCTTACTAGAGTCGGTTATATATTTAAGTCTGTAAAATAGGGATGCCTGGGTGGCTCAGTGCTTGAGCATCTATCTGCCTTTGGCTCTGATCGTGGTCCCAGGGTCTAGAGATCGAGTTCCACATTGGGATTCCCGCAGGGAGCCTGCTTTTCCCTCTGCCTATGTCTCTGCCTCTCTCTCTGTGTCTCTCATGAATAAATAAATCTTAAAAATTTAATAAATAAATAAATCTGTAAAATAATTACATTTTTACAAAAGATCACTGACTCCTTAACTCTTCTGTTTTAAAATATAGGAGCAACAGCCGCAGCCCGGAAGGAGGTGATAAGGAACAAGATCCGAGCGATAGGCAAAATGGCCCGAGTATTTTCAGTTCTCAGGTGGGATCCTTGTTCTGGGATTTCTGTTTTAAATGTGGTTAGGTGTTACCTGATAACCATTTTAATATTGTAATCTGGTAACTTAAATATCTTACTAGAAAATATTTGCTTTTTATTATTTTTTTAAATAGAATTGTTCATTCCTCACTATCTTAGTCAAATTGAAATATACTAAATTATTTCTGTAGAGAAAACTTCTAAATGGACTATTTCATGTTTTATCATTATTTGCTGCTGGACTTTAAAACATTTATTTCACAATAGGTTGAATTTATAATGAAATAGAAAAGCTGTTATAATTTTTTTTTTTTTGAAAAGCTGTTATAATTTATTTTATTTTTCACTCTGGCTCTGTGGTAAAAGATGAATTTATCAGGTGCATTTCACTAGATCTCTAGGAAATAAACATTGAGTTTGTTTATGTGAATCAATATTGTTCTAATAAGTCATTGAGAGAAAAATAGTTATTTAATGTTTCAATTCCCATTCAGTAGTTATTTTTTAAGTAGATCATGAATCATGTTACTATAAATCCTGCATTGTGAAAACAAATATTTTCTTGAAGAGAACTATGGTTTTCTTTATTTAAATTATGTTATCTCTTCTTAGGTAAGATAAGGTAACATATTTCTCCTACAAAAATTGATTTGAAATATAACATTTATATGTGAGAGTTATATGGTCAATTCACAATTACTCACTAACAAGGATAAATGGGCATACTTTGTGAAAGAGACCATTTCCATATTGTATGATTCATAACCTAATTTTGGCCAAATTCTTGTCTCAACTCTTCCTCCTAGAGTCGCTACACAGGCTCCTTTGATCTCTCCTCTTGCTATTTCTAGTCTTTTCCTGGTAGAGTCACTAAAGAATAACTAAGTAGCTTGATGCCAAAAGCAGAGAGCTGTGAGACAGATGAAAGGCAATATCATCCTTTCTTAAAGACACCAAATCAAAGTCAATAATAGTTCTGCATTGGCCAGCCAAATCCTGAAAAGTCATGTTAAAGCTGAAAATAGAGCATCCTTACTCCTTACAGCCTAATGGATGAGGCTTCCTGTGCTCTAATGCTTTATATCCCTGACTGAATTTTCAGGACTCAGTCACTCAACCATTCAGTAATAAATACAATAAAACTTACAGCACTGATTATGTACCATGAAGAAAAAAAAAACAATACAGGGGGATAGCAAGTGGGACATGAGGCACTTATTTTAATATGTGGCCTACAAAGAACATTCTGAATGATAGCATTTGCATAGTAAGTGTGGGGGTAACCTTCAGGAAGATACAGAGTTAAGAGTATTTAAGGCAAAGGCAATAGCAAGTGCAAAGATTCTTAGGTTAAAGAAACCAGTTCAGCAGTTTTGAGGGCCAGCAAGGAAGCCTGTGTGGCTGAAAAAAATGTTCTGTGTGGGCAAGAGACCATGTAAAAATCATAAGCTCAACTGGTACCTCTGCAGAATCACTTGCTTATTCATTATGCCTCAGATTTACCAGTAAACACTCTGTATTTTTTTTCTATCTGAAGTTTCTGTGAGGAGAAGTAAAAATAGCTCCAAAATTTCTAAGTAGATGTATATTTAAGGAAAAAGGGGAAGACTTTCTTAATATAAGAATTTTTTTCCCGTCTCTGCTAGTCTTCAAACCACATGAAGGTGGTAGGGGCAATGCTATAGAATCAGGTAGGTCTTAAAATTGGAAAGTCCCTCCAGTCCCCTGCCTGAGGGTACACAAGATGTAATTATTCCCAGCTGAGAAATCATCCATTTGCACCCAGTGATGATCAGTGACTTAAGATTGCACAAATTGGTGGAAAATAAAAACAAGATATATTTTACTGCTTTCCTATAGTAAAAACGTCTATACTAAACCGGGAGAATGCAGGGATGTCTAGCTTGAGAAAAGTCAGTTAAGCCTAGTAAGTAATGATTGAGTATTGAACGTGAACAATATATGAGTCAGGCACATTGAATACCAAAGGGGAATGACAGGCGTGTAGACAATAAACTATAATGTGAGACAATTAAATGTGTGCTAAATACGTTAAGAGATGCCCTGCTGTGGAAGAGAATGGGGCTCTGTGGAGCTCTTCTCTTTCCTGAAAAAAATGTTCCTGACATGGAGGAGCGCTCTGAAGGATAGGCTGGATTCCATTAGGTGATGAATTGTGGTAAAGGCATACTGGGGAGCTGAGAAGTCATCAAGGACACAGTCACATGGTCCTAAGAGCAATGCTTTCTAGGCTCTTGCTAAGTGCTCAGTGCTGTGCCTCGTGATGTATGCATTTGACAGTAATCCACACACAAACTTCCAAACTCAATGTGTCGCACTAGTGAGGAATCTAGTGGAAAGAGAAGCTGAAAATGCATTTAAGTCCAGATCCTTGACAGTCTTGAATAGCACGTTAAAGTACTTCATTTTTTTGCACGTAGGCAGTAAGAGTCACAGGATGGTTTTCGTAGGGCGAGAGGCATGCTGTAACCCATGTTTAGATACCATATGTTAGTGGCAGCATGAAGACTGGATAACAAGATGACTCATTTGATGACAGGAGGACATTTTGGGAGCTATTGAACTAATCCAAGCAAATTAGGCTATAAGAGGAAAGTTACAAAGAAGAAACAAATAAGAGGAATTTGTGAAGCTGGAAATTTTAGGATGTCATGAATGAATGCGCATGGTGGTATAAATTTGTCAGATATAGCTGTACGGCATAGCCCTCACATTTTGATAATTCGCCACATTATAAGGGAACCAGAAAGCTGTCTTTCAGCAGCCTTGGCAGGTAAGGTATTTGCAGTGTGCCTGCGATCCACCAATCAAATGAATGCACATAAAATTTCTGTTTGGAAATGAGCATCCTGAAGAGGCAGGAAGTGGGGAAGGTGATTCTTCTGTCAGGTGTGATATCTGAGGGGCCAGCACAAGAACTTCTTTCTCAGCATTTGGGGGGCTAACTACACAGCATTCGCGTGAGCTTAGATGTTGGCTCTGAACAGTAATGGCAGCATTTCGCAGAGCAGATTCCACAATGTAGATGGGCACTGGTGCTTTTTTGAGCTGCAGGGCATTCAAGTCTGGCTCTCTGGATCGGTGAGCTCTCTCATATCCTTTAGTACATCTCTCTGCTGTCAAAATTAGCCAAAGTAGGTTCTGTCATTTGCTCTAAGAATTCTGACCTATGCAGGGGGTGATGAGGGAAAAGAAATGTTCTAAGAATATTCCATATGAGTTCTAGACTATGCGATGGATAAGGACGGTAGTGCTGTTATCTAAAAAAGAGAAAGTATTTCTCCAATTCAATATCTTACAGGTATTTTGGGGGAAGACTATGCTAAATTGAATTGGGCATACTTTCCTCTAGGATGCTGGTGGAATATTTGTTCAGAGTCAGGAAATTTGCCCTAGAGCTTCAGAGAGAGAGGATAGTAGGAGAAGCAGTCATGAGAGGGGACACAAGACTAAAGCAGCATTAGTGGGGTAGTCTCACTATGAAAGAGAGTGAACATAGTAGAAAAAGACAAGAATCCTCTAGAGTGCTTTCCAGTAGAAATGTAATGTGAGCCACATCTGTAATTTACATTTTCTAGAAGCCGCAGTAAAGGAATTGAAAGAAATGGGTGAAATTAATTTTAAGAATGTCTTCTACGTAACACATGCATTGAGGATTTTATTTCTTCAATGTATAGTCAGTATAAAACCTCTGAAGGTGATGTTTTACATTCCTTATTTTTGTACAAAGTTTATGAAACCCAATGTGCATTTCATACTTACAGCACATCTCAAGTTAGGTTTCAAGTGGGTAAGAGCCACACATGGCTAGAAGCTTCCATTTGAGAAAGAACAGGTGTGGAGGAAAAAGATCATCCAAGGGACTGAGAAGTGGATGCCAGAGGAGGAGAACCAGCAAAGAAAGTGTTTACAGAGCTGGGCAAAGAGTCTTTCCAGAATAGGGACGTGGCCATCCATGCGAAGTACGGCAGAGGTGCTTGTTTAAGTGAGAAGTCATTGAAGGTGTTTGGAAATGACAGGGAAGCTGCCAGAAACCATGAGATCTCAGGTTTTGTGCACAGCAGGAGCAGAAATCAGAATATAGGGAGATGAGGAATATCTATTGTTCAGTGCAAAAGGAAAATGGAGCAAGGAAGCCTAATTTTGAAAATGAATGCAAAGAAAAAGATACGTTCATTTCTTTAGAGGTACTCCCAATTTCCAAATCCATATATTAGTATTGGAGATGTTTCTTTTTTTTTTCTTAAAGCTTTTACTTATTTATTCATGAGAGACACAGAGAGAGAAAGAGAGAGAGAGAGAGGCAGAGACCTAGGCAGAGGGAGAAGCAGGCTCCATGCAGGGAGCCCAACGTGGAACTCGATCCTGGGTCTCCAGGATCACACCCTGGGCCGAAGGCAGCACTAAACTGCTGAGCCACCCAGGCTGCCCAGATATTTCTTCTTTATGTGACCTCTACTGGTTTGACAGCAGAAGCCTGAAGAGGTTGCAATACCTATATGAGGGCAAATCATGATTAATGACCATCTCAAACCTAACATTCTGAATGAAGTCAGCTGCAGTAAAGAATACAGAAATCTCAAATGTGAATAACACTGCCATTCTACATTCCATTTCTCTTTTACTCATTCTTTTAGAAAATTTGTTTTGAATGTAGATTATATACCAGGTGCTGTTCGGTCTAGATACTTAAAAAAAAAAAAAAAACAATAGAGGAAAAAATAAAACCTAGTTTTTCAAGGGAAATAAATGCTTTAGGTAAAAATACAATCAGCAAGGGGAGATAGGGAGTATATAAATAGCCTTCTCAAGGAAGTCCTCACTTAGAGGGCTATACTTGAGCCGAGATTGGAAGACAGGGAAGTAGCGAACCATGCAGATAAGGGAGGGAGAGTGTGCCAAGCAAGGGCTGAGCCCTGAGGCAACGTGTACCACAAGTGTTGGAGGTACACTAAGGGAAGTGGACACTGGTAGGAAATGGAATCTGACTGATGAGTGAGGTTAGAAGAGCGTGGGTTCAGAGTTAGTTTTCAAAGGCTGTGGTCAAACCTAAAGATTGTGCCTTTCACCCTTACTGAAGGGAGAAGCCTTTGGAAAGCTTTAAATAGGAAGGGACAGGGTCTGCATATGTATTAAAAAGCCCAGCCTGGGGATCCCTGGGTGGCGCAGCGGTTTGGTGCCTGCCTTTGGCCCAGGGCGCGATCCTGGAGACCCGAGATCGAATCCCACATCAGGCTCCCGGTGCATGGAGCCTGCTTCTCCCTCTGCCTGTGTCTCTGCCTCTCTCTCTGTCTCTCTCTCTGTGACTATCATAAATAAATTAATTAATTAATTAAAAAAAATTAAAAATAAAAAAATAAAAAGCCCAGCCTGTCTGCTACACTGAGAATAGGCAGGGATGGAGAGAGAGAGTGTGATGAGGATGGAGCAGGGAGACCAGTAAAGAAGCTGCTGGAACCAGCCAGGTAAGAGATGCTTGTGGGAAGCAAAAGAAGTCAGCCATGAAAGGCTACATGTTGTATGACTTTGCTTATATGAAACATCCAGAAGAAGCAAGTGTACAGGAAGTAGATTAGAAGTTATATAAGGTTGAAAGAAATGGAGAGCCACTCCAGTGGACACCAGACTTCTTTTGGGGCGATGAAAATATTTTAAAATTGATTAAGGTGATTGTTTCACTACTCTGTGAAACACACACACATTGACTAAATCACCTAATTTAAATGGATGAATTATATAGGATGCTAATTATACTCAATAAAGCTGTTTTAAAAAGAGAAGTGGTAGTATTGTGAGAAGTGGCAAGCTGCTGGAAATATTTTGAGGGTAGAGCCCTCAAGGTTTGCTAATTGAACGAAGGTGCAAGCAAGTGCAGAGAGAGGATAGGAATTGAAGGGGTGATTCTTTAAGCTTAATTAAAAGATGAAGTTGAAGAAAGGTTGTGGAAGTAGCTGGGTTTTGGGGGGATAGTTTAAGAATTCTGTTTGGGTCATGTTAGATATCTTCATAAAAACCTGGCTTAGGTAGTTCTACATATTGTAAATGTGATATATATGTACGATAAACATTTTTTCTGGTTACGTAGAATTACAGTGTCTGCCATGTGGAAAGAGATGAGCTTATTCCTACTTCATGGTTATTTAATCATTATTATTTATTAATAAATCAAAGTGATAAATAGTGCTGTAACTAATAAATGTCATTGAAATGATGATTTACATGAGTCTGTAAAACAATTGTCACAATGAGTAATACAATAATGTGATTTTTGCAAATCAGTGGGGGGAAGCACTGCTGAAAAGAAAAGATGGGAAATGTGACTAGTTGCTTTCCTGGCTGGTTGTCATCATTTGTCTTCTTATCATGTGATGTCAAAATTACTTAAGAGCCCCCCTCCCCCCGAATGTAACTTCTAGCCCCCTAATCCATAAACCGTACAGTTTTCTTTCTTTTCTTTTCTTTTTTTTCTTTTTTTTCTTTTTTTGTTTTTACATCTCTCATACATACTCTTTGGTTTTCTCTCCCAAGAGAAATAAGTTCCACTTATTTCTACTATGCCTTGGCTGGAAAACTTACATCAGCACTCTCCAGGGCTCATTTTTAACATATTTATTGGTGTCACAGAGGATGCCCACCAAAGGCTCTGTATGGCAATGCCTCCTTACAAAATGTGAATTGTTTTCTGTATCTTCGGGACTCAGAAGAGGCTGACCCTGCACAAGTGTGTCAGTGGACACAGTCGTGGCAGCTATTCATCGACATATTAGTTTTCTATGAATGTATAAGAGCGCATTATGTTTTAAGTAAAATAAAATCCAGAGAGCCTCAACAGAGGTAAATGTGAGTTCTGATACACATTTTTCCCCTTTTTTGGAAAGAACCTAAAAGCCACTGTTATCCCTTCCCTTGTGCCTTTCCAGAGAAGAGAGTGAGAGTGTGCTGACACTGAAAGGCTTGACCCCCACGGGTATGCTCCCCAGCGGAGTACTTTCTGGAGGGAAGCAGACACTGCAGAGCGGTAAGCAGACCTGGGGATATGACTGTGTGCGGGGAGGGGGGGCGGGGGGGGCAGGGCAGCTCAGGCCCAGGTGGCTGTAGGGCACTGATTTATTCATCCATGTAAGCTTGGCCTTGGTCTTCTGCTCTGCTCAGTAGGAAGCAGGGCTGAAACCCCACATCAGTTTGACAAAATATGCCCTCTTCACTGGACTGCAGTCTCCACCCACTGCCCACCCCACCAATCTCCCCCCATTAACTGCCTACTCAGGCCTGGCCATGAGACAACTCACCTAGGATGGACATACCCATGATAGCTTTAACAGCTTGGAGCCATTCTGTTGCTAAAAATGACTTTTGAATTACATTTTTGCTCAATGTTCTGGTTATCTATTTGATTGAAAAAAATAAACACACGCGGAAATATGCTTCCGTTAAGTCTAGATGTTAGTGGAGAATGGAGAGCGTAAATAGAGTGACTTCATGATCTACTTGAATAGAAATTGGGAGTCCTATGTGTCTTTTCTCTGATTCCTCCATCCAGAAAATAAAAGACTGAGTAGAACCCCATTTCATTTTTGAAAAAGAATGAAAACATTTCTGTTAAAGATTTTTTTTTTAATTAAAATGTATAGCTTTCTGGACAGGTGTTATCTATTAGAATTTTTTGTGATGATGGAAGTTTCTGTATCTGTAGAGAGGCCACTGGCAACATCTGGCTATCTAGCACTTGATTTTATCTTGCTATTTTAACTATCATTAATTAGAGACCAATTTTAATAATACATTATGAAAATTTGCTATTAGATTAGACTTTAACTAAATCAATGAATAAAAATCAAGAAAACAAAAATCCTCTATAACATTTTGAAAACTAATCGCAGCCTCTTGCTTATTTTCCCATATCTTTCCCTGAATCTTTTTTTGTGTTCTTTATTCCTTCTCTATCCCTCAATCTAGAAGATTCTAATATTCTTATGGTTACATGATTTATACACACCTATGTAGAGAATCATGCTCAATGTCACTATAATTTTCCTATGAATTTATCCCCAAGTTAACGTCTCTGGCTTCCACAAAAAGACACAAATTTGTAAATGATGATAGTAATATACATAGAGGTAAATTTCTCCTTGAATTTATAGCTAAAAATTATTTTAACAACTTCAAAAAACAAAATTTCCCCCACCAAAATAAACATGCTCTCTAAAAAAATTAACATAAATGGATCATTTATATGCAGAAAATGCACAACTACCTAATTGACTGCAATCTGCATAGTTTCTGATAAGCATTTTAAGGTACAGTGAGTGTATTATCAGAAACTATGGGCCACATTTGCTTTGGAAGGATAAATTTAATAATGGGCAGTGCATATTTCTGACTCATTGGTGCTGGTGTGGTTCCAGATTGTTGCTTTACTTTTGAACTTCAGTTATTTAAGTTCTTGAAATTCTTTGTTTTGTTTCTAAATTTTCACCTGTATCTTAACTTAGGTTATTCGTTTTCTTTTGTGTTATTTTATGTTAAATCCATTGCTTTGTGTTATTCTGTGTTGAACTCTCACACACATAAATGCATACACGCGTAACAGATGTAAGGGTTGGAACTTGAAAACTCAGGATATATTTTAAACCACATACATTAAAACAATTTCAAAATCCACTGTCTGGATTTCAAATTGTCAAAAGGAAGAAACTGCTTAAACTTTACTGTTGAGCTTTTCTCCACGGTAGTAAACATTTTACATTTTTATCATAAGGAATTTAGAATGCACTGTAAGGAAATTATAGTGCACATTTGGCAGTTGCTCTAGTTTTAAAACCTTAAATTATAAGAAATACGCAAATTAGAGTCAAGGGGTAGAATTTTAATATTAAACATTTTGGAGTTACAGAGAAGTTTTACATTTTAGGCCTTAATTAGGGAAATATCAGCTAGCCTTAATAACATGGAAAGACTTGTACATCTGTATTACTGAGACTATAGACCCTAACCTTATTATAAAATTTGCTGAGAAAGCAATGGACTTTTAAAGTGATGCCTCTGAAATATGCTGAGGTTTCAATATTTAGACTGCCTCTTCTTTAAAATGCTGATAGAATTATCACTGCAACTGACATGTTACCACTTGATTATAGCATTTCAAGAATTTCCCTTCCACAGATGATGTTCCAGTAAGGAGAACTGACTTTAAATTGGGTTGCCTGGCAAAGGAAGTCCAGACTATACATACAATTGCCCATCTTTTCCGCTTGTCCCTCACCACTCCAGACAAGCTTTGTGTTTGTCTTTAAAGAGTTACATACACTATCAACTCAGACGCATTGATTTTATTCTTCCTCTGGACTTGTACACAAATACACACACTCCACTTTTCCACTGCACTAGGAATCACACTATTTAATATTTAACAGTGTGAATTATCCCATTGACATTACACCACTGCCTCAAGTTCTTGCCATTTTGTCTGGCATTTTAAAATCAGCAATCGCCAAGCATAGTGGTGGTTGTATTATCTTGTCTGTGTCAGGTGTACATTTTAGATGGACCTATTCTCATTGATTCAATCAAAATAAAAGAAAACTCTCCTGTTTTCATAAAGAGTTGACCATTTTGTCATTTCTGTCATGAACAAAAACTAGTTCACTCAGGTGTGTACAGCTCATGAAATAAACTTCTCATTTTTGTTGTTTTTTTTTCCCCTTTGTTGCCTTTTACCATTTCTGTTTTGTTGTCTGTGCCAGAATCCAGCACTTACAGGAACATTAATTCTCTGAGCTCCCTTGATCGTCACTGATTTGTTCTTAGAGTTAAAAATCCTCTGCTCATTTTTCTCATTCATTTTGCACCCCCTTTCTTCTCTTCAGCTACTGTTGAGGCTATTGAGGCTGATGAAGGTAAATTGGCCAGTCCCCTTTCTGTTGTACCTGCAACAGATAAGGGCTCTGCTGGGTGTATTCATATTTTTTATTTATTATTATTTTTTTTTTTTTGCTGTAGCTTGTACAGAGTGTGTGGGTGTTGGGCTAACAGTTGTGGCTCAGTATTAACCAAAATGTTCTTGCTTTAAAGGGGAAAATGTCCTTTTATGGTTTGTTTGTTTGTATTTTTTTTCCCTTAAAGCTATGTTTGACTTTGTACACAGCGAACCTAGGATAGTCACAGAAAACCAAAGGATTATATATCTTGAACGATGTGGGGTGGGGGTAATGGCAGCTGTTTTGACAAATATCACATAAAGTAATATTCTTTGAGCTGAACCATGTCCCTCCCTCAAATTATTTTCAGTCAGCACTGACGAGAAGAGAAGAAAAATAGCTTTATTAATTATAGTCTTCAGAAGTTTCTAGCAAAAAAAAGCGTTCATTTGAATAGTGCTTTGTTGTAGTTCAACATTAATTTATGTCTCTAAAAAATATTCTAATATGAGGACAGCTGTGTATGAGATAAACAGTTACGCTAGTCTTACAAATTTTAATCTACTGGTATTTGTAGGACAGTTAGCACCAGCAAGATATTATAAAGAGTTCAGGAATACCCAGTGGCTGTGACAGTGGCCATTACAAGAACAGTGAATATCCAGTCCTCACCTGATTGATGGTTCACAGAGTGTCTGCTTTGCATCAGGCACTGTGCTAGGTGCTATAGGCGGAATCAAGAACTCCACCTCATCCACTGTGCCCTAGCACTGCTCAAGGAAAAGAGCGTTGACCCTCTAGAAATTACTTTAGAATCAAGTGCTTGAACAATATATAGTTATGAGAGGACTGCCTATCAAAATAGTTTTTAATATTATCCATAACATGCCCTCTGGAAATTTTAAAAAGAATAATTTGAAATTCCCCTTTAAAACAAATTTCTTCAGTTGTATTTTGTTCTTGCAAGATCACTTTTTTTTTTATTTTTCCCTAAATTGTGTGCATATGGTCCTTCGATAAGATGTAAAAGTGCCACTTTAGACTGTTGAATTTGCATATGATTTGGATACGGTAGGGGAAACGATAGCACTGTAAGAGAAAATACAACTGCTTCCTAAATAGCAGTGAATAAACTGCTATTTATGTGGGAATTCTCTATTCCTCTTGGCAAATTCTAATCTGCAGTGTGCATTCTTGTTGATAGTTTGGCTGTTTTCTGTGGTTTCTGTGACTCTGTGTTGTGTTAAGTATACTACCAATGTAAATTGCTAATACCCATTGTCTGACCAGCAACTACAGCAGAGCACATTCTTCCAGACCAGGGTTAGCGAATTGATTAGAGATGGAGCCCCATTCCGGACATATCCATTGTTCCAGCTAGAGTTTGAATTTCTATGCTCTCACCCTATTGGCTTTTAAAACCTAGAGCTGCCTCTTTTACCATTTAAATGAGTAAAATCACTTCATAAATTATCTTGTTGACAAACTTCTGCATTTATTCATTATGATGAAATGATATTCACAATGGTTTAGAATAAGAATAGAACACCACTCTTTGCCATTATTTTGTCCCTCAAAATAATTGAGTGTTCAGGGTGGGTGCTCATTAGACAGCTCTATTTTGCAATATGTTACCAAATTAGAGAAGAATTAAGAAGCTTTGCTTTGGGCCTTGGTCTTTCCCCATTTCCCCATCTTCTTCCTCTCACAACTAACTAATCACCATTTTGCTAACTTTTACAGTGCAGAGGGGTAACAAACTGTGTCTCGCCATTTAATGAGTTTGGAAGCAACGGTTGTAGATCTTTTAAGAATCTCATCCATGCTAATGAAAGTCACCACACATTTGGGTAGAACTGGCTGACAAAGTTTCAGCTTGATACTGCTTTCCTTCCCCCGCCCCCAAATAAGGTGGGGAGGATAAAGGTAGTATGAAATTGTCCCTAATCAGCCATGGAGATGCAGCTCAGTTCAGCACTGGGGATTGGCCCTTCAGTATCTGGCTTGCACATCACAGGAAGTAAAGCCAACTGCTGTCATTGGTTCCCTATTATGTACTTTGTTTTCAGCTCCCTCGTTGGTGCATCCACTGAAGAAGTCATTAAGTTTCTTACACAAATGCCTGCTCTATCCCTGCAGCATGCTAAGGGTTAACGAAAAAGATCAAATATCCATATGGCCCCTTGAGAATGCCATGGTTTCCCTGAATAGGGCCCAAACCAATCCTATCATTTTGGCTGAAAGTTGTGAAAGGCATTTTCCCCTTATTCTTGAAGCACCACTTACATCTGTACCGATCAACGAAGAAAGAGTTTTGCTTTGATTTAGGCAGTAATGGATACCAGATGAACATCAGTTTGGCCTGTTATGCTGCAGAAGGGCAAACAACGTTTTTCTACTTAGTGATCCGATCTTGATTTTTCTGAATTTCTCTTACCTTGTCACCCACTCCACATGCTTCCAAAGTTGAGTTAGCGAAGCAGGAGTTTATAATTTTTTTTTTTCTTCATGCAACCGTTGAGTTGTTTGCCAAGAAAGTCTTTCTGGGATTTTGAGATGGCATGGAAATGCCCACAAAGTTCATTCCTTTTAGAGCTCCTTTTAGCTTCTGCTCTAAAGCTCTCTCCTACACTTTAAGGCATACCTTGCCTGACTAGTGAATTTGCCATTACTAGCACAGTGGAATAGCAAAAAGGAGGCTATATTATGGTGTGTCTAGTTTAGGAAGTTTGATGCAGTAATTATGCTAATGATATGGCCAGCTGATGCTAAGTCTAGATACCTGTCCCTGGTAGCAACTTTCCTCTTGATATACCCACTTTGGATTTCATTGATCTAAACTCTCATGAAGAACCAGGGAGATGTTTACATCTTACCAACTTGAAGAGGACATTTTGGTTGGCAAGAGACATTGGCTGTTTTCAAACCTTTTGGTTATCTTCGGGTATGGTAAGGAGTCTGTTGTGTTGTGTTCAGGTCCGTCATTCTGTTCTCTACTAAAGGATTCCCTCACTCACTGCGAAATCTCTAACCTCACCTGATGCAACAGCTATGCCCTTTGTTTTTCCTCTGGCTAACCTAGTTTTTCTTTCTTTTTTTTTTTTTTTTTTTTTTTTTTAATGATTTTCTGTCTAGCTATCAAAGGATTTTCACCACAACATAAGATCACTAGCTTCGAGGAGGCCAAGGGCTTAGACCGAATTAACGAGAGGATGCCACCTCGCAGAGATGCCATGCCCTCTGATGCCAACCTTAACTCCATCAACAAGGCTCTCACCTCAGAGACTAACGGCACGGACAGCAATGGCAGTAATAGCAGCAATATTCAGTGACCACTTCCTGTTCACTTTTTTTTTTTTTTTTTGAGCTGCAGGGCATGATGGGGATTGCTGCATATCAGCAGTTGGATATTCTTGCCTCTGATGGTAGCTTATTTGCTCTGGGGGCCAGGAATTGGATTCAGTTTACACTATCATTAAAAAAGAGGGAGAGAGATAATAGACTATATTTTGGTGGGGGTGGTGATTAGACACCTCTTTTGGATATGCCTTTTAAAAATGCTTATAGGAAAAAAATTTAAAAGAAAGCTAATGCTAGTATATACTGCAATGTTAGGGGAATGAACATGTTTTCCTACTGCATTGGGGACTTCTAGATAGGTTAATGAAAGGTCTTTTATTATGTTACTGGACACGAAAACTTTGTCTAATTTCTTACTCTATTGTACGTTTACAGTCGCAGCACTAAAAATGGATGACATCAAACATTTTTAACAAAATGATGTACAAACTAAATAAGGACTATTTATTGATAATGTTTTGCTACTCTTGTCAGACAATGGCTATAAAATGAATTAGGCAGTCTTAAAAAAAAAACAGAAAAAGAAAAAAAAAAGAATGTTGCAAATTTGTTAAAATGCCAAAAAGGACAGTTTAATTTTGTACAGATTATGCTTACCTCAGGTTTCTTTAGTGTGCTTGAATGCCCTTCTTTCCGTATAACACTTATCTTATTAATTTAGCAATGAATATCTTTTCTTTAAGTTTAAAAAAACTGGAATAATTACATCTATCTTTTTTTTTTTTGCTGTTTGTATTTAGGGTTTTTTTTTTTGTTGATAAATCAAGTCTTGGTTGTGGCTTGCTGAATTAAATATTTATGAGTGGTGCATTTTTAAGTATAGTGAACAAGACACCATATTAAGTACAGTGATAAAGCATCTATATTCTGTAAAAAAAAAAAAAATCTGCCTATGCATGTTTTTTAAGAAAAAAAAAATGGCTGTATCGGCCTGTATGGGACTGTAATGCGCTTAGTGGTCTGACATATACTGGAAATGTATGTATACTGGCGTACTTTATATTCTCTAAAATGCTTAATGCCTTTGAAATTTTGTAATCAAAAAAGCTTTGAAAAAATCTAAAGGGGAGAGTATTCTTAAAAGTTTTTAACATAAGCTTGTCAGTGCACATATAGATGGTTAGCATGTTTAGCAAACCTTGTGAACTTTAAATAAGTTTGTAGTTACATGTGAAACTCTAAATGCATGGTAACTGTTAATGTCATAATGGTTTAGTTATTTTGTTCTGTTTTGTCATGTGCCACAAAATATGTACTTTTTTCACTTTTTTCCCTTTGTATATCAGTTACGGGTTACAACTGGTTCATTCTGAAAACAACAACAACAACAAAAGTCCATTCATATTTTTTAACAATTGTATAAGTGCCCAAGTAATTCACTACAGCCTAAAGCCTTGCCTTTGTAATTTGACTTCTGAAATGTTGGCAATCAAAGCATGCACTTGTAACAATGACAAAGAAAAAGCATTTTATATTACTACTCAATAAAATGTGCATGAACTTAAAGAACTCTCATCCTTTCACTTGAGTCTGCTGAAGGGATTTCTGTGCACAACCACCACGCTGTCTTCTAGGTGCTGGGCCCACCCCATGCATCACAGATTTACTTATTTCACAGGCTTCTCTGAGGGCCTGGTGATCTGAGGTGTGGTGCCTACTTCCGCTGTAAGAATCTTGGTGGATCTGTGTCTCAAATCAGACAAGAGAAATCAATTTAAAGAGCAAATGCCATCTTCTGGCTCCCTCCAATGTGGGAGCCAGTTAAGAAACCAGAGCATTCCTTTTTATTGAAAAAAAAAATTGTTATCAGGTTGTTTCAGTTGTATCAGATGCCCTATCTGCTCAAGCAAACAGAACTAAGCTAAGTGCATTTTCATCCCAGAAGAGAGTTGCATTTGTATTGATATGGAAATTTGTATACCAGCGCTTCCTTCGGCTAGTATCTTATCACCCGAAGATTTAAGATACACCAAATTCCAGTTTGTTTCTAACATTGTTCATTTTCAGTGCACTTTGTTTTATGTAATAAAGTATGCCTGTTATATTAAATAATAAAAATATGGCAATTAGTGATATAGTGTACCAAAACAAAGATGTTCTAGATATATTCTCTGGCAAAGACGATCCCAAATTTATTTTCATGAATACAAACATTTTTTTCCTGTGAATATTTTTCCATCCTTAAAAAATGACATCCAAGGAAAATATTTAGATGCAACTTATTAGAATGGTGTGGAAGAAATGGTAATTCTTGATACCGAGGTGTTTCTTTTCGTTCTTATAACTGCGGAGAAAATATCCTGACCAAAAAAAAAAAAATTCATTTTTGGGGATTCCTTTCTTTTACAAATTGTGCTGAGGCAACTATGGCATAGAAATAAACATTTGACATTAAAATAAGCAATTGATGTGAGTATGGCTTGGTCTTTCTGGTCAGTAATTAGGAAAGTAATACTGTATATTTTTTGCCTAATTGTTCAGTCTATCGAAGAAATCAACGTAGAACTGAAGTTATTTCTCCAGAAGGGATAACACTGCCAGATCATCAGTTATTAGAGCTTTCTCTTTCACTTTGAATGAAACTATTGAATTCTTGAGTTATTTATGCCAGTGAATCTTTGGCTATACCCACAAATACACACACACACACACACACACACAGAAACTGCCTCCTGTCCCCTTCTTCACCCACCCTTGAGATGACTTCCCTCTTACAAGGTTCAGAGTCCATGCTGAGTGGTCATCTAGCTTTTGAAGGAGTGAAAGCTAGATTTGACTGACCCTTAACAATATTTCTTATCCAAAGAATCCTCTGCTTTTATTCTTTTAAAATATTTTTTTAAGAAAAAGAAAAATCTTCAGAGACTAAACTTGTATGATGAGGGAAACAGTGGAAGGGTGGGGACATCCATCAACAATGGCATGCCTTAGGGTAGAGTGTCAAAGTGGAAGTATCCTATGGTACCAACCCAGAAAGTGTCATGTTGATGCTAAAGCCCCCAGAGTGATCTTGTCCTGAAACATTTCTCCTCCCACCTACCACATTCATGTGAAGTAGTAAACTTTAGTACACATCCATCTTTCTGCCTAGAACCCAGGGCCCGAACATGAAGGCAGCACCACAGGAGGGACAGTGGGAATGGCCTTCCTAAAATGTCTTACACTTTTCCTTGACCACTTCACATCCCAGTCACTGGATCCCCCTTGTCACACTCTGTTAAGAAGCAGGGACCTTTGGGTGCACCCTGGCTGGGTGCCTACATTTCCTCAAGACTGGAGACCCGAAAAAAAAAAAAAAAAAAAAAAAAAAGACTGGAGACCCGTTGGGTTAGACAAATCTGAGATCCCCAAAGTAAAGATACATCCATTTTTCTCTTCTTATGTGACTTTCCACATAATTCATTCAACAAACATTGAGCCTTTGCTGTGTTCTCTCACTGTTTTTCTAGGTTCTTATTTTTTATACATACACACACAAAAGGTGGCAATCATGGCTACATAACCAGCTTTCACTGTGATGTTAAATGTTAACATATTGAGTCAACGTCTGGCTGAACACTGCTTTTCAATGCCATTTTTACTCTGTTTCATGGATATTCCCTTTTGATATATTTTATGGTAATGTTAACCAGAAAAGTCCCTGATGAGGCCCTTTCATGATAAATTCACTTTTTTAGAAATGCACGTGTAGTGACAGGAGGCAAGAAGTAGGGAAAGAATTGTTGTACGTATTTCTGGTGATCACATTTTCAAGAGGCAACACTGACAAATTGGAAGACATATAGGAGAGTAGAAATCCAGTAGGGAAGAGAGTTGTTTTAAACAAAGATTGCAGAAGCCTGAAAAGTGAACAGAAGTTGACATGGTAGCTATAATGTTAAGTTGGTTGTTCCCATAGACTTTGTTTAAATCAGAAAGATGCCTACTTGTCATAAAGTAGAAGTTGCTAATGAATGAGCCTGTTTAACAGAGAGTAAACTACAGGAGAATGTGGGTGCCTCCCCTTCCCTGGAAATGTTTAAACCTGGGCAGACTTCACTCAGTGCCACAAGTATCTCCTGAATGATGCTGCATTGAAGGAGCTATACTAGACATAGTGAAGGGGTTCTCTGCAAAGATAATATCAAAGTTATCCTTCAACAGTAGGAGCCTAAATATCCAATTATTCAGTCTCCTGACAGCATAGACTCTGATTTGCAAACTGTGCCCTAGAACCCCATGTTTACAGGGATCCTGCCATGGGGCTGAACATTCTGCATCAACCAAAGCATATTTAGACAAGGTGTTCCCTCCTCTAGATGCATAGAACCCTGCACTACCTCTATTTTAGCATGTAACACACTGTGTAAAATTGTCTATTGTCTTTGTGTGACTCTTCAGTGAAAATTGTTATCTTTTTTTTTTTTCCTCGGCATTTAATGGTACCTGGCATAATGTTCTTTGGGCAAAGGACAGGTAGGGAAAGAGAAGAAAAATATTTTTCCAGCATGATCTCACAAAATGGGTTTTCCCAGAACCCCAAGTATCAAATCTTTATTGAAGAACAGCTGAAACACTTGTCCCAGTTCAGTATGTCTGACTTATTCTCAGTAAGTATCTTCTGGAGCCTGAAAGTCTAGAGTGAAGTCTAGATTATAAGAAGTATCCACCAAAATTTTTGTGATCAGAAAAGTTGGAGAAACCATGTCTTAGTTTATTTCTATAGTAAATTTAAAATTCAGTCCTATATTTCCAATTCAACAGATGATCTAATGTGAACAAATATTTTACTGCTTACCATTGTTACTACACAGAATTGTGCCTAATGAATTTGATTTTCATTTACAGTTGCTAAATGAATAGAATTTAGCTGAAAATGTGGGAGTTATTTAAGTATTTAGGTTAAACCTTAACATTTGCTACTGGCCAGATTATGGGGAGAAGGCAGTGGCATTTTTAGATTTATATTTCACCCAGAAGAGGAGATTAGGATGGTAAAGTATCTGGATACTTCTCTGTGAAGAATCGATAAAAAACCTCATGTGTCTTAAAGAGAATGAAATGCTTTCATATTGAAAAGACTGCTTCTTTCATACCACCCCTCCCACTGTAACAACCAGCTTGCCAAAATTTGTTCAAAAAATGCTTCCTGGGTGTGTATTCAACACTGTTTACCTTCAAGAATCTCATGATGTACTTGAAGCTTTACTGCAAGAGAGACATTTCTTTGGGTCAACCGCACTTTCTCCAAAAATCCATTATTAAGAAATTTACATTAGAGAAGGAAACCACAACCATTGTCAGTTGCTAATATCTGTGTGAGAATTAATTTATCACAGTTCTGTGGGGGCTGGCCAAAGACTAACAAGGATAGGCGTGTTTGTAGGGAAGGGATGGCCACAGTTGGAGCCTGGGGTAGCGCTGGCAGTAAGCAGGTGGGAGCTCTGGCCCTCAGAGAGGATGACTGCCTTTTGATCAACTGGCGCATGAGAGGACAGTCTCTCCTCTCATGATTTGCAGTAGCAGTCAAAATAAAGCAATGCTTTGTGCCACATGTGCTCACTTCTGTGTAATGCTCTCTACACCGGTTCCAGTCTGGAGTTAGACCTAGATTGGAATTTTTATAGCTCTGCTACTTAGTGGCTGTCTGTGTGACCTTGAGAAACTTACTAAGCTTCTTTAAACCTGATTTGTTTTTTGGTAAAATGAAGGCAATGAGAGTAATTAATTTGTAAACTTTCCACAGAGACTAAGAAGGACAAAGCAGAAAATAAATAAATAAATGCTTATCATGGTGACTGGCACAAAATAAGTACTCGATAAACTTCAGGATTTGTTGTGGCATTCAGCAACATGCTGCATTGCATGAGTACTTCCAATAAATAAAGATTGTATGTATCTGAACATGTATGTGTGAATGTGGTTGGAATTGGGAAGGTATGTGTAGTCAGAAAATATCTCCTGAGAAAGTGGCATTTGGTTGGAACCTTCCTATGAAGGTGGATTGGTAAAGGAAGGAAGTTTAGGAGGGGAACAGAAAGCACTCCAGCCAGGGAGAAAAATAAGAGCAAA
The DNA here is from genome assembly GCF_011100685.1 of Canis lupus familiaris. Lineage (NCBI taxonomy): Eukaryota > Metazoa > Chordata > Mammalia > Carnivora > Canidae > Canis > Canis lupus. The sequence continues at coordinate 17,199,198 of NC_049253.1, forward strand.
GGAGAGGATCCAGAAACATAGTGACCTGTCAACCACTGTGGTCAAAGTGTAAGAGGGGTGGGGTGCACAAGGAGAATGGTAGACCACATGAGTTACTCATATCAGGAGGTCCTTCAGCTGCAAGTAACCAAATACCTGATTGTGCTCAAACCATAATGACATGTACAGTTACTGACAAGGACAACTGGGATTGTGTGATCCTAGGATTCATTTAGTGGCTTAATATTATCATCAGTGACCTAGGTCTTTCCATGTTTCTTCTCACACTATTCTTCTTTTGGCTTCAATCTTGCAAAGGACTGTCATACATCCTATAGTAACTTCCTAACACATCACCACCTGCCTACTGGAAAATACCACCAAAGTAACCTAGGAATAAAGCAAAGCTGAATTTCTTTATTACCACAGTCATATAACCTCTATCTTTGTAGAGCCATAGTAAATCTAAAGGAGCAATGAAAAGGCACAGTACTTATGAAGGTTTTTTTGGTTTCATATATATATATGAAAGATACACCTTAACCAAAGGTAAGGTATATACACACACACACACACATATATTTTTATTGGAGTTCAATTTGTCAACATATAGTATAACACCCAGTGCTCATCCCGTCAAGTGCCCCCCTCAGTGCCCGTCACCCAGTCACCCCATCCCCCCACCCACCTCCCCTTCCACTACCCCCTGTTCGTTTCCCAGAGTTAGGAGTCTCTCATGTTTTGTCACCCTAATTTTTCCCACTCATTTTCTCTCCTTTCCCCTAAAATCCTTTTCACTATATTTTTATATTCCCCATATGAGTGAAACCATATAATGATTGTCCTTCTCTGATTGACTTACTTCACTCAGCATAATACCCTCCAGTTCCATCCACATCGAAGCAAATGGTGGGTATTTGTCATTTCTAATGGCTGAGTAATATTCCATTGTATACATAGACCACGTCTTCTTATCCATTCATCTTTCGATGGACACGAAGGCTCCTTCCACAGTTTGGCTATTATGGACATTGCTGCTATAAACATTGGAGTGCAGGTGTCTTGGCTTTTCACTACATCTGTATCTTTGGGGTCAGTCCCCAGTAGTACAATTGCTGGGTCGTAGAGCAGATCTATTTTTAACTCTTTGAGGAATCTCCACACAGTTTTCCAGAGTGGCTGTACCAGTTGACATTCCCACCAACCATGAAAGTAAGGTGTATCTTTCTATGCAGGAACCTAATAAGGATTGGATAAAGACATAATAATTTATGATTGGTAGAAGAAGCAAAGGGAAATTTACTAAGTGAATTTTAAAGAGTAGTAATAAATATTTGAGTTAAAGTAATAGACTTTTTGGTATTTTAAGTTATTTAAGATATGCATGACAACTGAAAGCAAAAATCATAAAACTATCAGATGCTGTTGAAGTAAATCAAAGAAGATTTAAATAAATGGAGAGACATGCTGAGTCTGTGGATTGGAAAACTCAATATATTTAAGATATCAATTCTTCTCAAATCAATCTATAGATTTAATGTAATCCAATCAAACCATAGCAAGGTTTTCTTGTAAATATAGACAAGTTGATTTTAAAATTTATATTGAAAAGACAATAATCTAGAATAACCAAGTTTGGGCAATGTAAAGGTTGGAGGGCTTATATCACTCAATTTTTAAATATACTGTAAACCTACAGTAATCAAAATAGTATGGTATTGATGAAAGAATAGAAATATAAATCTATGAAACAAAATAGAGTCCAGAAATAGACCCACACAAATAGTCAATTAAGAATAGTCAATTTAACTGAGAAAGGGTAACTTTTTCAGCAAATGATGTTGGAATAATTGGAGTTCCACTTGCAAAATAAGTAAAAATTCAACTTTACACCTTATGCAAAGTTAACTCAAGATGGATCATAGATTCAAATTTAAAACACAAGATACAAAATCTTTATGTGAAAGCACAAAAGAATATTTTTATGACATTGACTTTGGTGAAGATTTCACACATATGACATCAAAAAGCACAAGCTATATAAGAAAAGAAAAATGATAAATTGAACTTCATCAAAATTACAGTGTTTTTACTTAACAAAGGGCATTATTAAGAAAATGTGACAAAGCATAACCCATAGTCTGGGAGAAATAGTGTTCAAATTACATTTCTATCAAGCGACTTGTGTACAGAATTATACAAAACTCTTCAAATACAAACTAACTAAAAATAAGCAAAATATGTGAACAATCACTCCAAACAAGTTAAACGGGTGTCAGATACACGCATGAAAGTGTGTTTAACATCATTAGTTGCTAGGGACATATGAATTAAAGTCATAATGGGATAGCACTATCTGGCTTTTTTTTTTTTTTAAGATTTGTTTATTTATTTATTTATTTATTTATTTATTTATGATAGACATAGAGATAGAGAGAGAGGCAGAGACACAGGAGGAGGGAGAAGCAGGCTCCATGCCGGGAGCCTGACATGGGACTCGATCCCGGGACTCCAGGATTGCACCCTGGGCCAAAGGCAGGCACTAAACCGCTGAGCCACCCAGGGATCCCCCTATCTGGCTATTTAAATGGTAACATAGACACATGCACATCCACAGGGCCAAAGTTTTTTAAATGATAGTATCAGCTTCTCCTGAGGATGTGGAACACCTGGAACTCTCACACACTGCTGAAGGACATCTAAAATGTTATGGCCACTCTGGAAAACAGTTTCTTAAAAAGTTAAACAATTTCAGATAAAGTTACCATGTGATCCAGCAATTTCATTCCTAGATATTTACAAATGCTTATAATAACATCACTCACAATTACCACAACCTTAGAAACAACCCCAATGTCCTTCAGCAGGCAAACAGATAAACAAATAGTGGCACATTCATGCTTAGCGGAATAGTACTCAGCAACAAAAAGACTCAAACTATTTGTTATAGGTTAAATCATGTCCCCTTGCCCAAAGGATGTGTTGAAGTCCTCATCCTTAGTACCTAAGAAAGTGATCCTATTTAGAAATAGGATTGTTGCAGATATAATTAATTAAGATGAGGTCATATTAAAGCATAATGGACCCATAACCCAATGTGACTGGTGCCCATATAAGAGAATGGCAATATGAAGATAGAGACACACTGGGAGAATGCCATATGATGACTAGGACAGAGATTAAAGTATGCAGCGGCAAGCCAAGGAACTCTACAGATTGCTGGCAAACCACTAGCAGCTAGGAAGAAGAAAGGAAGACTTCCTCTAGGAGTTTCAGGGGGAACATGGTCTTGCTGACACCTTGACTTCAGACTTCTAGCCTCAAGAACTGAGAGATCAGGGCATCTGGGTGGCTCAGGAGGTTAAGTGTTTGCCTTCAGCTCAGGCTGTGATCTCAAGGTTCCTGGAATCCAGCCCCATACCTGGCTCCCTGCTCCATGGGAAGCCTGCTTCTCCCTCTCCCTCTCCCTCTGCCGCTCCCCCTGCTTGTGCTCTCTTGCTCTCTCTCTGTCAAATAAATAAATAAAATCTTAAAAAAAAAAAAAACAGAGGAAATAAATTTCTATTGTTTTAAGCCCCCCAGTTCGTGGTACTTTGGTATGGCAGCCCTAGGAAGTTAATGCCCTACTGGTACACATAACAACATAATAATCCAAATGTATCATGCCAAATGGAAGGAGCATCAAAAATTGTGAAGCGTCTGAGGTCTTAGCCTACATGCAACCTAACAATTCAACCTGCCACAGTTTCATAGGTGGGAACAGAAGACAGGAGACTCCTAGATAAGAGACAAAGACCTTTATTACCCACAGCACAGCACAGCAACCAGCATAGGCTGCATGTTCAAATCAGTTCCCCCAGGTCCTAACCCATGGATGCACAGACAGGTCCAGGTTAAAAAAAAAAAAAAGAGGGGAGGGCATGGATTTTTGTCACAGTTTAAAAAACTCAGTCTTATAAAGGAAGCTTAAGCAGTCCTACCCAAGTTTGCCTTATAATCATTACAATCCTGGTCAGTAAATGAACTTGCCCTCTCCCTCAGAGAGAATAGCTATCTCCATTTTAGCAAACAGCCTTGAAATGATCATAGCAAAGGACCTCAAAAATAGTCTGGAATAAAAGCTGTCACAAGATGTGTAAAAATGCAGTGAAGAATTGACCCCCCGCACAGAAGCCAGTCTCCAAAAATTACATGCAGTGTGATTCTATTCATGTGACATTCTGGAGAAGGCCAAGCTGCTATGACAGGTTACAGCTAGATCACTGGTTGTCAGAGGTTAGAGTTGGGGTAAGAACAGGCTCAAGATGAGGGGATTTTTTTTTTTTTTTTTTTTTTTTTTTGGTGTGTTAGAGCTGTTTTTTGACTTGATGGTGGTGGTACTTATGTGAATCTATATGTGTACTAAGACTCAGAACTGTACATCAAAACAGAAGGTAATTTTACTGTATGTAAAATAATTTTTTAAATGAACAAAACCTTCATTTTTTTCATTGAGATATCATTGACATTCAACGTTGCATTTAAGTGTACAGCATAATAATTTGATGTAAGCATATATATAAAATGATCACCACAATAAGTTACCAACCATGACTACACAGAGTTACAATCCTCACCCCACATAGTTACAATTTTTTAAATAAATAAGATGAATAATATTTTAAAATGAATAAAACCTGAGGATTTAATGTGCAACATGGTGACTACAGTTCATAACACTGTATTATAAAATTGAAAATTTGTAAAAGAGTAGGACTTAAATGTTCACACACACAAGAAAAAATAAATTTGTAAGGTAATGAGTGTATTAATTAACTAGATGGGGGAATCATTTTACTACATATATATAGTATATATCAATTCATCACGATGTACATTTTAAATATATTATAGTATATTTATCTATTATACCTCAATAAAGCCAAAACAGAAATAATAGTACAAACATATTATTTATGAATATGGAGATGTATACCAGAATAAAGAGCTATGAGTTGAAAACAGTTATCTGTAAGGAGTAGGTATTGAGGGCTGGGAGATAAACAGAGTGGCAATGCTGCTTATGTTGAAAGCATTTTAGCAGTATTTGAATTTTTAAAGCCCTGTACATGTTTTAATTAGATATTTAAAAGAGAAAGATCAAAACTCAAAAATAACAAAATCCTTTTATTTCCCCCAAAAAACATTGTTAATGTCATAATAGTGATATTTTTCTGAAAATCTCAAGATGGTACCTATGCAAATATACTTCATTGACCATTCCATCACCCATATGTAGATATAATTTTTTTAACCTAAGAAAAAAATGGGACTGGAAGAGATTAAGACCCTTATTTGTGTTATGCTTAACGTGTTTGTTTAAAAAAATTAACAAAAGTCGAATACTAAGACACAAAGAATACTTGTTATATAAAAAGGGTGTCGGGTCTGAAAGAGTTACAAATCACTGTTCTAACCATTCCTCCTATTTCAAGTCCACTAATAATTTCTGAAATGCTGCTTCCATTTAAGGGATCAGTGGTCTGAGGCTGCCTGGTATGAACCGTTTACATAAACCTAGAAAAGTTCGTGTACACAAGTCCACAGGAAACACACACAATAAAGTCTTTGAGAATTAGAAGACAAACATTAGCCTTTTAATGTCTGGTTCTGACATTTGCTCAATTTAAAAGGGGTGAGTCTTCTGGGGAAATGGTTCTCCAATTGTGCCAACTTTCAATTACTTTCAACAACCAATTACATGATCTATTTCTTTAAAAGATAAAGTTTTGACCTGACCTCCATGGCTGAATCAGAAGAACAGACTTTTTCTGCCAATATGTAGGTATTTTTCATCTTTGAAATGAAATGGAATGCTATATTACTCCTGACCTCTTTTCCCATTACAAACCAGGCCATCTGTGCCAAAACTCTTCTTTTCCCTTACTTTTAATTCCTTTTCCAATATTTTTTTTTTCTCTTGTAGGGAACATTACCACTTTAAACCCTCCCAGACCCTAAGGCAAACCCTCTCAAGCCCTAAGGCAAAACTGATGCTTTGGGAAACAGCTTAGAAGGTAGTTAATTATATTCAAAACCAAAGTTTTTAACTTCCTTTGCCAAGACTTTTCCCAAGGAGTGGTATTGTGTGTAAATTAAGACCCTTGGGTCAACAGATACACCACCTGAAAAAAATGGTGGGATGTTGCTGTGTTTAATTTAGCACATAAATCTAATTCTTCGTCTGTGACTTGTTTTACAACCAGAGATTAAGGCAATTTCCACAAGCTTGTTGGTTCTTAAAAAAGAGAATGAAAAAAAAAAAAAATCAATGCCCTTACTGCACTTAGGAAGTCACCTGAAAACAGTATTAATTGTTCCTATTCCTATATGCTTCTCCCATACCTAATGTTTTTATTTCCTCCTAGGTTCTCCATTGAGCTCCTCAGCTTCCTTGGGCTGCTTCCACGCACTCTTTCCCGTGACTCGGCCACGTCCAGTCTTTACAGGTCACATACCCTCCAGACTCACACCTTCTATATGTTACCTGTTTGCAACCTTTAAGCTGCCATAATATTGTGTTCTTTTGTCATTCCAGTTTTTGAGTTCTTTATAATATTCATAAATTCATACCTACATTTCTGCTATTAAACATAGCTCAACGTTTTGCCTACAGTAGTATCAGGTACAATCACAAACTCAAGTCCCTTAAGAAGGCAGACTGGCTCACACAACTATGATGGGCCCCTTTCAAATTCTAAGAAAAGTTTGCCGTCTCAGTTATCTGAAGATACTCAAAGCAATAATGAAAATGAGACTCTAGCTCTAAGACTCAAAGTCTAAGTCAAAATGGGACTCTAGCTCTAAGACTTTGCCATTTAATCTCACCCTTCTGAGGAAGATACTGGGGCAAGCAAATACTGGAAGCAAGGTAGAGTACTTCCTTGGAAACTGAAATGGGAAGAGTAGTGAGTGAATTCTTGGCAGATTTCTAGCAAAGTCAGAAGCCACATTTCTTTCTCTTAATAATTTAATTTATTTATTATGTATGTATGTATGTATTTATTTATTTGGTGGGGGGAGGAGAGAGAGATCACGTGCGCATGCGCACACACGGAGCAGGTGGAGGGACAGAGGGAGAGGGAGAGAGACAGTCCTAAGCAGAGTCCATGCTGAGTGTGGAGCTTGACCCAGGGCTCGATCTCACCACCCTGGGATTATCAACTTCTGATTTTACAAGAAAAGTTACCCAGAGACTTTGCCTTCTGAGTTCAATGAAAAATAAGCACAGTTGAATCCCTAGCCTAATACCTGAGAAAAGAATCTGTAGGATGTCTATGGTTCTTGCAAGTAAGCAACAGGCGAGGCTAGGAGGGAGAGATTGATATGGGGCTATGTGATCAGGCTCACAGAAATCCCCAAAATGCTGAGGTGTAGGGAAACCAAAAAGAAGGGAACAGACCAGACCACCTTGCCGTGTCTTTTTTATGACAGTCGTCTGTGACCAAGAAAGAATAACCACACCCAAAAACAAGCCATCGAAGATATTATCACCAGTCCTTACTCAAACCAACACACTACCAAAATGATAAAGCCACAAGCTCCCTGGTCAGTTCTAAATAAAAGATTGTCAATGGAGGCCCACGTTGACAACCCTGTCAGCACCCACCTCACTCCTGAGAGCTTTGTTCTGTATCCTTGCTTAATAAACTTCTATCACTTGACTCACTCTTTTGTCCACGAGATTAATTCTTCGACTCCGTGAGATAAGAACCAAGCTCTCCCACTTCACTTGGACCAAAACTGAAGCAATAGTCAAGAGCCCTCAGGACATTTTAAATGGAAGGGAATGGGAGACAACGGAGGAAAGAATGTCTTCATCAGAGTTTAGGAAAAACTAGGTTAGACATGGAAGATGATATAGTCCGGACATTAACTAGCTCATAGTGATTTCTGGGTTAGGATTGGGAATTGCCTCACGAACCCTCCAACTAACTGGTTTAGCAAAATTATGTTTTCTGAACCAAAATGAAAATACACTGTTTTACATTCTTGTGGTGTAAAACAGAGAACAGAACAGAAATATTTCCACAGATATATTTATAAATATAAGTGAGATGTCTATGTAAACATACTAAGCATACTAGCTAAATATTCAGGCTGTAGGCAAAGCAAGGAGGCAGTTAAAGGCTTATTAAGACATCTTCATGCATATACTCTACCTATTCTTAAAAATAACGATTTTGTTCAGTTTTGAGAATAGTTTCCTTTAGCTCAGAAAAAATTTTCTATGTCACATTCATATTCAGCAGTGATAGGCAGATATTGCTCAATGACAGGCTACTCTCCAGTAGTCTTCTTCACTCCCTGTCCCTACCTCTCCCCTTTGCTGCCCTCTGGTCCCCTCCTCTCCCTCCACTCCTGACCTCTCCCCTGCCACCCTTTTTCTACCCTCTCTTTCCCCTTCATCCCCTCCCTTCCTCTCTGCTCCTCTCCCACTCCATTCTCCCATCTTATCCTGTCCTCCATCAGGAGCAGAGGAAGAAAAGTGAATAACAATTTTGATCTACCAAGTTCCAGGGCTGGATCCAAGCTCCCTGGGCCACGGAGTAAAGAATTTCACCATAGTGCCCATCCTCAGAGTACATATCGTTTAACAGGGAGGCAGACAACCAAGTGAGACAAAATGTGTATTGCCTGGCATGACTGGTATTCCAATAGGACAAGCCATCAAGGGATCCCAGAGTAAGAGCACTTCACCTAAGCTACGGTGTCTCCATGCAGTTTCTATGCAGACATAGCGGGATATGATCTTACTAAATGTCTTAAAAGACTCTAAGCATAAAGGAACTATTAGATTTTAATGAGTTTTAATGAATATTTAATGGATCATCTGACAAATTGCTCCCGGCTATTGATTTTTTTTTAATTTTTTTTTAGTCTTGCAGATAGTTATAAAACCAAACAAAGAATCCAAGAAAGGATTCTTGAGTGCTATTTATGCAATTCCAAAAGCAGTATGTTTTTTAAAAAAATTACGAAGAAGGAATGAATTTACTTCTGCCTCCTTTTAACGAATTTAGGTTTTTTTGCCAGGGATTTCTGGACTCAAGTGATCATGCTGAGCTCTGGGGATAAAGTGGTGGGCGAAATAGGCATTGTTTTTGCTGTTAGGGACATTTAGTAAAACAAGCAGAGTTAAGTCCAGTTGCCTTCAATAAATATATCAAAGAAGTAAGTGGGGCTTTAGGTTAGATTTCCCAAAAGCAGAGCCTGAGATAAAGCTTAGGGTTCTGGCAGTTTAGCTTGGGCACAGGAATGAGGGAGCAGAGAGAGAGGGACTGAAAGGTCCCTAACATGGACCAGGCTCGCTTGATCCTACAAAGTCGCACATGAGAAGTGCACAACGCCTCCAAGAGCGGCCTCCCTGAGAGCCCAGAGCTGGGAGTACTCATCCACCACTCATCCACCACTCCCACTGTGTGAGGGCTGCTCCCCAGGGCCTGGACTTTCCCCATACACTTGCTGTGTGTTTGCATATGGGCCAAAGGAGTTGGTGCTCTGTCTAAGAAGGACATGGGGCAAAATGCGGAGGCCTGTTCACTTGGGGGCTGACACTCAGGTGAATCTACGAGCAACAGGAACTGTCCAGTAAACCGCTGGAAGCAGAAAAGCAGGGTTGACGGGCTGTGAGTGAGGGCCAAGGGCGTCAACTACAAATGGCATCTAATATTGCCCTTCCTGATGCTGAACAAAAAGCATCATGATTCAAGTCTCCAAGAGAGAAAAAAATCAGCAGAATGTAAATCTGCTCAACTGATCTTATAAAATTGTTCTGAGGATGAGATCCAACCCCCCAAATCATTTCTCTCCATTAGTCATTCCCAACTTGGAAAATACCCTGGCAACATCCAAATCAAATATTCTGGTCCTTATGGCTTTCTTTTCTCCCTGCTTTAGCCCCACAGTCCCATGGCTTGTGTTGTTTGAAGACGAATTGACACTATGATAAAGAAAACACATAGGCAAGATCTTCAAATAGAAGCAAACAGACGGACTTTGCCAAAGGAATATGCAGGGATTGTTTTTATCTACAGGAGTTATGCTTCCATTTGTATTTGAGTAGTGCATCCTAACTCCTCACCGGCACAGCATAACGCCATTCTCCCCCTGAATCCTAGTGATGAGTTTACTTTCATCATTCCATTTGGTTACCCTGGATGCTTTCTAGCCAGTAGCAAGTATTTGCCGTTGAGTGGTGTTAGATGAGGGTAATATTCACCCTCATACATCTGAGCCCAAGTTCACAGATACATGATATCTTATATATAAGGGCCAGTGTGGTTAAAGTATTTCAAAATAATGTTTACAACTTAACAAAATGTTATGAACTTGTCAATGAAGGGGAAGGCTATTTGGGAGTCTATTATTTTTACAACTTTTCTGTAAGTTTAAGATATTTCTTTCAAAATTAAGTGCCAGCAAACATTACATTATATATAACTACGTGAAAATGTGGGATTGATGAAATCAGTTAGGAAGTGTGAATAAATGTGATTTAAAAAATAAATCAAGAAATATTAAAGCCCAGAAAAGATAAGCAGGTTTAGCTATATAACCTTCTAGATTTTTCTATGACCCACAGAGAGGAATCAATCAATTGAAACAAATATAGAACTGCCACAGCATTAGCTGATGAAGTCACTAACAAAGTTGTTACAATTGTATTTCAAATGACGAGGTCAATATGCACACATCCTTGAGAGTGTGAATGTCTTCTTAAACTTTGTGCCCAGACACATCTCACATCTGACTCTAGTTCTGGTCCTGGTTCCAGATGTTCGAAAGTGAAGTTGAGACATTGAAGATGTAAATAAAAAAAGACTCAAATCAAAGCTCAAATGGCAACACAGTGTGTGAGATGAAAAAAATATATATACTGAATGGAATTAGTAGCAGATGACATATTACAGAAGAAAAGATTAGTTATATTGAAGTCATAATAATAGAAACTACCCCAAATTAAATAACTTGGAAAAGAAAATGCAAAAATAATCTGTGAACTGTAGGATAACTCAAGAGACTCAACATATACATAATTAGAGTCTACAAGGAATGGAGAACAATAAAAATATTTTAAGAAGAATGGTTTAAAAAATTCAAACTTTGATGAAAATTACAAATCTGTGTATGTAAGAAGCTTAATCTGAAGCATAAAAGTCATAAAGAAAATTACACCAAGGGTACCTGGGGTGGCTCAGCAGTTGAGCATCTGCCTTTGGCTCAGGTCGTGACCCTGAGGTCCTGGGATCCAGTCCCGCATGGGGTTCTCCGCAAGGAGTCTGCTTCTCCCTCTGCCTATGTCTCTGCCTCTCTCTGTGTGTCTCTTATGAAAAAATATATGTAACATATACATATATATGTATAAAATCTTAAAAAAAGAGAGAGGAAAACTACATCAAGCTACATCATAAGTAAATTGCTCATAACCAATGATAAAGTGAAAATTTTAAAAGCAGCCAAAGGGAAAAAAGACACATTATGCATAGAAAAAAGATAACAACAAAAGTCTCATAGGAAACAATACAAGCAAGAGTGGAAGAAAGTTTTTAAAGTGCTGACATTTAAAGAAAGAAAACTGTCTCCCTAAAATTCAATAATCAGCAAATAGATGATTCAGAAATGAAGGCAGAATGGTTTTCCAAACATACAAAAGCTGAAAGAATTCATTACGTGTAGCCCCACACTCCAAGAAATATTAAAGGAAATCCTTCAAGCAGAAGGAAAATGATACCAGATGAAAATCTGGATCTGTATAAAGGAAAGAAGAGCCTCCCAGAAGTAGAATTATCAAGAACTATAAATGGTCTGAAATTTTACCCTATTTGTAAGCTTATGTTAGCCTTCCACCACGTCAGGAGGACTGTTAGGAGATACGGGACTCCTGCGTCTAAGACAAAGAACTTTATTACTCGGACGCTTGAGTTGCTCAGTGCTTGAGTGTCTGCCTTCAGCTCAGGTCCTGATCCCAGGGTCCTGGGATCGAGTCCCGCCTCGAGCTCCCTGCATGGAGCCTACTTCTCCCTCTGCCTGTGTCTGCCTCTCTCTCTCTGTGTCTCTCATGAATAAACAAATAAAATCCGTTTTGTATTTTTGTTTTGTTTTGTATTTTGTTGTGCCTTGTCTAACAGAAGAGGGAAAACACAAATAATGTAATCCTTGCTTTCCTATTTCTCGTCTAGTCTGGTCTATCCTCTGAACTTCACTCCTGTGTCATATCTGGGCCACAGAGAATACAATGCTCCAACCACATGTACGGAGGTCTCCCTTCGCTTCTCTTTGTTGCGTTTATAACAGTGCTAAAGTATTTTTGAAAATCATTCAAGAAAGAACAATGACTTTTGTAACACGTGCAGCTGGGCCATGGCATAGAGCCAGCTGGAAAACGTCCTCTCCTCAAGAGTTTTGCCAATCATTCCTGGCAGGAGGCATCACTGTCTGCTCGACTCCCCTGGAAAGCCTCACACGCGGTTCACAGAGAAGCTATTAGGGCTTTGGGAGCAGAGAAATTGTTCCGTCTGTGAAAACTACTTGCAGATCTTTGGGGGTTCAGACTGGGAACACAATAGAAATGGTTCTAGAGTCCAAGAGGTTTGGAGTGTGCCTTGTGAGGACACCGCAGGGTCAGTTAAGGGATGTGCTACTGACAAGTCTCAGACCAGGAGGCTCCATTAGGGAAAGTGAGGTGAGGAGGGAAAAAAAACCCGAAAGGTTTACTGCTGGGTTAGCCTCACTCTAGCCACCCTTTTCTCTGAGTTGGCTTTCTTTTTGGGAGAAATTTTTATAATGGAACATTTTAGATACATACAATTATAGAGAGAAGACAGTACCCTAAGGTGACACACCAGCTTAAACAACAGGGAATCGCATTTTATTAAGCCTGAGCTTCTCAAAAGTCAAAGAGCGTAAGAATTGACCTATCAAAATGCAGTTTTTTATTGTGTATACTTAGGTCTGAGATTGTCCATTTCTTTTTCTTTTTTAAGATTTTATTTTATTTGAGAGAGATAGAACATGAGAGAGAGAAAGAGAGACCATGAGTGGAGGGAGAGGTGGAGGGAGAAGCCAACTCTCCACTGAGCAGGACACCCAATGTGGGACTCGATCCCAGGACCCAAGGACCATGACCTGAGCTGAAGGCAGACCCTTAGCTGACTGAGCCACCCAGGCACCCAAGGATTGTCCATTTTTTATAAGTTCCTAGATGATGTGGATTTTGCTAGCCAGTGAATTACTTTTATAGTAGCAGAGTTCTACACCCCTACCTACCTTCACCTTTATCTACTTGTTATCCAGATATCCTGTCATTTCATCCATTAATATTTCAGCAAGTATCCCTAAAATAGTTTATTTTAAAACGATAGCCATGATACCAGTACTCTCTTTTAAAAACTAGTAATTCCTTAATAACATTAAACGTTCAGTCACTGTTCAAAACTTGATTGTCTTAGAGTGGTTTTACTTTTTTCCTTCAGAGTTTGTTAGAATCAGAATTGAAATAAGGTCTGTACATTGCAATTGATTGATTTTTCTCCTTTCTCCTCCCCCCCCCTTTTTTTCTTTTTGAAAGAGAGCGTATAATGGGGACAGGGGAGGAAAGGGGCAGAGGGAGAGGGGGAGAGAGAATCTCAGGCAGACTCCACACCCATTGCAGAGCGTGATGCAGAGCTCAACCCCATGACCCTGAGACCACAATCTGAGTGGAAATCAAGAACCAGATATCCAACTGACTGAGTCACCCAGGCACCCCGGATTGATTTTTCTTGGGTCTCTTTTAATCTATAGATGTTCTTTCTCTCCCTTTGCTTTCTTTTTGCCCACCTCCCATTTATATTTCTTTGCAACAATTTTTGAAGAAATTGCAGAATTTGTTCTGTAGTATCCAACAGTTGAAATTTTGCTGATTGCATGGTTTTTGTTAATATTCAGTACTCCTCCTCATTCACGGTTTCACTTTCCACAGTTTCACTTACCTCCTGGTCAACTGCAGGGCTGGAAGCAGATGATCTTTCTCCTGACATACCTTCAGAAGGTCAATAGTAGCCTAACACTGCATCATATCTCCATCATTCCCTTACTTCACCTCATCATGTAGGCATTTTATCATCTCACATCATCACCAGAAGGGTGAGTACAGCACAATAGATATTTTGAGAGAGCAAAATCCACACTCACATGATTTTTATTCCAGTCTTTTTTTGTAATTTTTCTAGTTTATTATTAGTTATTGTTGTTAATCTCTTACGGTGCCTTATTTATAAATTAAACTTTATTTTTTTATTTTTTATTTTTGATAAATTAAACTTTATCATAGGAATGTATGTATAGGAAAAACATATATATAGGGTTGGGTATTATCCACTGTTTCAGACATCCATTGGGGGTCTTGGAACGTATCCCTGAGGATAAGCAGGAACTACTGGATTGCTTTTTACATTGTTTTTCCTGTAAAGTGGTAGTTATAGCTATAGAGGCTAATTTGAGGGGTGAGGGTATGGGGGTGAAGGAAGCAAGACTATTTCATGGGTGATGTTTTGTAGTTAAGCAAATGTCTGGTTCTCTCCCATTTGGTCATGTTAGTAGACATTATTGTTCATTGCCAGAATTTGCTCATTAATTAGGGATTATAAAGGGTTATGATCTATCATTCTATGATCATATATCATCTGGCATAGATTTATAGAAAAAAATCTATCAACTACCAACTCTGTGTTTACCCTGTATATTTTGTATAAAAAAGACAAAATAAATGCTTTGCCCTTTCCCCATCTTTACCAGCTTTCAAAAAAGAAGTTTGATTACCTATTACCCATGCTTTGAAATGATCAACTTAATTCTGATGTGTATGTCTGGGGGTGATACCATTATAAACACAGATTTAATTATATTTGATATTTTTCACTTGATTGCAGTTACTATTCTTAGCGATGCTCAGATGGTCTCTCCTTGTCCATAGTAACCTCTTTGAGTTGACCCTTATAGTTTGTGCTGGCAAAGAAGACCTCAAGAAAAAAAATAAATAATAAAGGCTATAATATGTAGCTTTGTGCCAATTTCTTTGGTATAAATTCTCCCAATATGGCTGATTGCAAGTTACCACTATTTTAACAACATAGAAAATTCTGGATATTTCACAATCAGCTCTAATGATCTCATATATCCTTTGTCCAGTCTACTACTGCTCTTGGATACCTGTTGGTACAATCATTGAAGCCTGGGAGTGAGTCCTTGCTACCTTGTACGACAAGCCATTGCAGAGTTGTCTCGTACATTTTCTGCCCCATGCCTGGAATAGTCCTTTTCTCTAGGCATCCCTGTTTCTCTTTAGTGGGATAAGAGAATATTCACAATATGAGATAAGCTCCTGTTTTTAGATCTACTTAGTGAATATGCCTAGAAAAACTGCTTCTTTTCAAAAGATAACCTATTTATAGGTTTCTATAATAATTTCCATTTCAGTTAAACTATAGTGTTTTTACTAAACTCTGTCATCTGCTCCTCTTTTCTCCCACACAGAAAATCCCATTTCCCAATGAACCAACAGAATTACTCAGACTTATCCCACAATTCATGTGCAATAATCTGAGGATAACAATACGTATAGTATCTCCAACAATGTGGTTACTAAAAATATTTTAAGATTTGTTATTTATTTCCTGTAATTCTTTTTGTCTTATGACATATCCTATTAGGAACATATGACCAGTTTGCTCTGTTGTAAAGTTGATTGAACTTTCCATGCAGTTATGTCATCCATTTGATAAATACTTAAGTTTGTTTCAATATTGTTTTTGACATTCAGGCATTGCTTTTCTAAAATTTAATTTGGTGTTATAATTATGCAAAAATTCCAAAGTCAGATTCCGAGTATATTCAGAGAAGTCTATATCTATCTTTGTTCCTTCACCCTGCTTCCTCTCTCCCACAACAGATGGTATTTTTAATAAAATGGTTTCTGGTTTATCTTTCCATTTAAAAAATATGAATATGTATATACATTCATATTCATACCCTTCCTACATGAACTATACTATGCTCATTTTTTTCACCACATTTTTTTAAAATTTATATGTTATGGAAATAAATCCACTGCACTATATGGAAATACTATTCATGCTTTGTTTACAGCTTTGTAATATTCCACGATATGGACAAACTATTGTTTATTCAACTAGTGCCTCAAGGTTTTAGTTTGGTTTTAGTCTTTTATTATAGACATGTTATGTCTATATTTTGTTTTGTTTTGTTTTGTTTTGTTTTGTTTTGTTTTGTTTCAAGTAGGCCTTATACCCAGATGGAGCCCAATGTGGGGCATGAACTCACAACCCTGAGATCAAGACCTGAGCTGAGATCAAAAGTCAGATACTTGATTAACTGAGTCGCACAAGTATCCTACTATGTCTGTATTTTTGCCATCATATCTTAGGAATAGGTTCTTTGAAGTGGCTTTGCTAGGTTAAAAAATAAATATATACATAATTTTACTAAATATTTTTTTCTGAATTATTGCCCACCTTTGAATACAAAATACAGAGAATAGTAGAAATCTTGAAGCTCAAGTTCAC
This sequence comes from Canis lupus familiaris, assembly GCF_011100685.1. Taxonomy (NCBI): domain Eukaryota; kingdom Metazoa; phylum Chordata; class Mammalia; order Carnivora; family Canidae; genus Canis; species Canis lupus. The sequence continues at coordinate 17,215,781 of NC_049253.1, forward strand.
CAATCACTGGTTACTGGTTTCTGAGTTTTCAGTCAGTCTCCCTGACTTCAGTAAACTCTTGGTACTAATCTAAGAAATCTTCCTTTTGTTTGTTTTTCATGACAACTCCATTCTCTTTTCTGGAAGCATCAAATGTTTCCAGGAATTTTTAACATGATTTGATTTACCCTAAAGACAATATGTATGCAATTATAACACAAAAATATAAGCTTTATAAAATTTTAAAGTTGGAGTGGAGATTTTGAAAATATTTTCCTTTGTTTAAAATGGAGGAATATATATATTAAACAAAATAAGACTAAAGAGTTTATTACTGGCAAAGGCAAGATTATTATTTTTTTTTTTTTCCAAATCTATTTTTTTTTATTGGTGTTCAATTTACTAACATACAGAATAACACCCAGTGCCCGTCACCCATTCACTCCCACCCCCCACCCTCCTCCCCTTCTACCACCCCTAGCTCGTTTCCCAGAGTTAGCAGTCTTTACGTTCTGTCTCCCTTTCTGATATTTCCCATACATTTCTTCCCCCTTCCCTTCTTTTCCCTTTCACTATTATTTATATTCCCCAAATGAATGAGAACATATAATGTTTGTCCTTCTCCGACTGACTTACTTCACTCAGCATAATACCCTCCAGTTCCATCCACGTTGAAGCAAATGGTGGGTATTTGTCATTTCTAATAGCTGAGTAATATTCCATTGTATACATAAACCACATCTTCTTTATCCATTCATCTTTCGTTGGACACCGAGGCTCCTTCCACAGTTTGGCTATCGTGGCAAAGGCAAGATTAGAATCCAGGCTTCACTGTATGGGTTCAAGACTCTTTCATCTACATCTGAGATTCTCAAACTTGTATGCCAGAAGACACACGATTCCATAAGGAAAACATGATGTTTCTTTTTGGAACTTGATTCCAAGAAGCGATGTGATTCCATGGTAAGTCAATATTATTCCATGGTAAGTTATATAGAATATTTTTGTATTTAAACATGTAATTGGAATAAGGTTAAAAAAATCGTGATGTTTTAGTGATAAAATATAAAACATTGAAAACCTCTCCAGCTTGTAGCATCCCAGATAGCATGTTACATCCCTAGACTTCCAGGGTGTTAGTTCATTCTCCTCCTCCTGAAAGCACTTGATGGGAAAGTTTGAGGAGCATTATCCATCACTGTGCTGACCTTCCCTTTGAGCTGGTAGGGATATTTTCCTCTGGTCTAGTGGTTAGCATGTATACATCCTACCTGAAGTGGGCTAGATACGTGAATGAGGAGGAGAAAGAAAATGAGGAAGCTGCTGGTTTATCCTGTCCCCACTGATCAGGTGGCCTCATTTGATCCACACACCAGTAAAAGATAAAGGGAAGAGCTCCCTGGCCTCCTTACCCAAGACAGCTGAGAAGCCTTAGAACCTTCCTCTGCTGCCCATCATGTTTAAACTATCACAACGTGAGGAGGCATTGGGCTGAGTAGGAGTTGCTATAAAAACAATAACAGCAAATCCACAATTCTCCTCACTGTATTCAGAGGAATAAGTAGTTCAAATGGCTGTCATGTAAATATCTGAAGCTAGAACATCACATACTAAACAAACACTAATTATGAAGAAAAGCTACTCATGGCCTAGCACTGTGGTTCAGTCTGAACGCTTTTTAATTCCCTCAAGGATCCATTACCTCATTTCTTTACAGGGATCACAGGGATCAATCTCTAAAATCAATGCAGAAAGTCAAAACAAAGTATGGAAATAAGTACCATCGTAAATCCCTTAACTCTAGTAGGAAGCACGCTGAGTGTACACAGTTCTACACACAAAACCCTACTCAGTGATACCTTTGCAAATCCAGAATTTGAACAAAGGCAAGAACAAAAGCAAGAGCTAAGTGCAGATGTCTGGGTTTTCGATCCGTTTTTTTGTTTTGTTTTGAAGTTACCTATCAAATCCCTAGGAATTAATAATAGATAAAAAGAAAATTCTAAAGTTGTCTTATTTACTGGGCTTATACCTTTCTGACTCAGCGTTAAGCCAATCCTTAAGTATGCAAACTACTATTTAGATGGTACAAAGAAATAAGCAGAGACCAGTTATTACAAAGTCTGTTTTGATTGATTGGTGCTTATGTATGGTTATATTTGTTAAATATATGATTGTAGGAATCAAATGAGATGCAGAAGTTGATATATGTACAACATATTGGGTACTTCATGTTACTGGTCACAGGAAATGATGTTTATATTTTATAGTATTATTTCCCCTCTGAAAAAGCACCTTTGCATATCTTGGTCATCTGAAGTTACTATAATCCAAACTGCATACCAACAAGGCAAAGTGTGACTAAATCAAATTAATTGGGCTGGCAATGAAGCCCTAGGAACTTGTTCAGCTAATTAGGATCAAAGGTTCTAAGGACTGTCCATAATGGATGATTTTAAAGACAGCCTGTCATCTTGCGTGCAACTTCCTGTTAAAAGTTTGGATGTTTGTGCTCCGTGGAACAGTGGTAGCTCTGAGTTGGAAAGTTGTTTAAGCCCTCACGCAACTGAAAAGCAGAGTTAGTGGCTTACAAGCAGTGGAAAAATAAAACTGGCTGAGAAATGTTTGGGGATGTTTTTAATGCTTTTGGATCTTTTGCCACAATATGCTTTTAGTTTATTCGATCACCAAATGTGCACCCTTCCAAAATATGTCTTTTTTTTTTTCCATTGCAAGATTTGCATAAAGTAACTGCTTGACTGGACTAACTAGTCAGAGAGTCTGCAGCATAGGAAAAGCCCGGAGTAGTGAACTATAAGCACACCAACCAAGGAAGTGACAAGGCCATTTGTCACACTCCAAGGTGTAATATTGATTCAAAAGCCTTTAGTGAGATCAGGAATTGAGAGATCCATTTGGGGAAACTTGTAAAAGCTTGGGAATTGAGGGCAATAACCTAGTGATACCATAGTCACTTCCAACCCTGTAAATCCATAGCCATGGTGGCCAGTGCATGCTGTCCTGAAATGTTCACACTGTGTGACATAGTGGCTACTGCCATGGGAGCACATACAGCTCTCAGGGGTTGTCACCTCTCACCACTACCCCTTCTCCCCTACCATGCAGCCTATCAAAGCTTTTCTCCCAACCAACACACAGCACTCATCCTGAGAAGAATGATAGTCATTGATTTCATTTTCTTATATTTGCTGTAATGTTTAATACCTTCAATACACAGCCTCTTGGAAGGGGCCCAGCCAGTCTCTGCTTAGGGTTTGAAGCAGGACCTGGGTCAATCAGAACACAGTTCTGAGTCCAGCTCTCTGCCACGGACAAGTAACGTGCCATTGAACAACTCACTGAACGTCTACATTTTCTTTTCTGTAAATCGAGGCTAATCACAAAACCACCTGATAGAATTGTCATGCACCTTAAAAATGAAACTTCCTGCACAAGTCATTTTACACAGTGTTGAATACATAAGAAGCACTCTGTGCATGTTAACTAAGCATGTATATTCCTCAAAATCTTAAGAAGGGGGTTGAAACTTAGAGATGAAATTCAAAGGGGCCTTGTTCATTTCACAGGTCCCGTGGCTCCGTTATTTTAAAATCAGTTCGGTACTGGAGTGAATTAAATATAATTGTTGTATCAGACGGGTTTTGCTCTATAGCAACAGCAGTTTTGGATGTTTAATCTAAAGTTATTGTGTCTAAAGAGGAAGTATAGATAAAGGATAAACCTGATGATTAAGAATTTTGCAAGAGGGTGATTCTGTGCAGACTGTTACTATGCACTGTCCCCCCCCCCCCGCCCCCGCCCCTTTATCTCTCAGTTGCTTCTAGATCTGGCTTGAGATGGAGGTGATTACTGAAAGCTCTTTCTACACTAGACTATAAGTTCTTTAAAAGACCATTCCTGTGCCTTGCTCTATTTGTTCCTGGAAATGAAACCTCCTTGACATGAAAAGCTCAATGTCATATAAAGTATAAAAATTCTCCTGGGAGAATTCTTAGGAGAATTCCGAAAAGGAAAAGGGGAAAGGAAAGGAAAAATATTGCTCCTTCCTTGTGCTCAGCTTTGCCTTTATAGGTCCCTGTGGTTTTCCTAAGCAGGAATGAACAGGTCACCACCTATGTTGGAAAATAAGTTCATTTTCAGCATATTGTTTGTTTTCTAAAACTCTTTCCACTGGGAAGAAAAGAAAAGGAGTGTGTGCTGTGTCTTCTACGCTAGCGTCAGAAGGCAAGAACTTTGGAATACACACCAAGCATCTCATTTAGAGCCTTTGGGCAAGAATCACAAAGCAGTCGTACTTGCGGCAAAAGCCAAAATGAAAGTCAGTTGTTTCTTCTTCTTTTGCCAATTCCAGTGGCAGGCCCTGGCCTGCAGAGCTCAAGGTTTTTAAATGTCTTTCCAGCACAGAACTGCTTTCATGTTTGTATCCTTATTGCTAAATCTGGACCTCTTCTCCCAGCATCCTTCTTGCATTGTGTCCAGGAGCCGTTTTTTGTTTGGAAGTGTTCTGAGTTTTCTCTTCACGGAAACCAACGCCCCAGTTTGCACTGATGTAAATGTCCTTCCTGCCTCCTACACTGCGAAGCAAGCATGCCTTGCCAAGATGCATTAAAAAGCGAATCCATTTGAGTAAAGGCCATGAAATCAAACTGTTTATGAGCCTTCATTTCTTGATTGAAGACTTCAGGATTCCATTTTTAAATCTTTCAATATGGAAGCCATCAAGAAGCTCTCACCCAGTTGCAAGCAACAGAGAGTAACAAAATCCTAGTGTTACCGATGTCCTGGAGTAGTGGTGATGCCCTGATCTTCCAGATGTCTTTCTTCTTCATTCACTTTATTGTGTCCTAAAATTAGGATGCCTGTGAAATTTTTGTAAACAGAAGATTGTTTGCTTTCTGGCAGTTGGAAGAAGAGCTTGGAGAATTGAGTCCAAGCTTGGTATTGGTGTGCATCTGTTCTCCTTCCTCTGTAGACACTGAGGATGCAAAGACAAATGAAACGCTATTTCTGTCCAGAAGGATTTCTCATCCAGTTTATGAGGAAATGAGAGACATCAAGGATCAGGATGCAAGCACGCAAGGGTTGTCATAGGGAAAATGGAGAGGTGTCATGGGGAGGTGACCAAAGGGTTGTGGGAGAAGATATTTTACCACATTTCAAGCCCATGAAAAAGCAAGTGTGAAAGCATAGACAGTGGTTGTTTTAGTTCAGGCTACTGTAACAAAATCCTATAAATGGGGTGGCTTATAAGCAGAGAAATGTATTTCTCACAGTTCTGGAGGCTCGTAATCTGAGATCAGGGTACCAACACAGTCAACTTCTGGTGAGAGCCCTCTCCTGGGCTGCAGACTGCCAACTTCTCACTGTGACCTAACGTGATGGAAAGAGAGCTAGAAACTCTCTGGGGTCTCTTTTATAAGATACTAATCTCACCCATGAAGCCTCTACCCTCATGACCTAGTCACCTCCTATAGACCCCACCTCCTAAAACCATCACATTGGGGGTCAGGATTTTAATACACGAATTCTGGGGAGACAGTCACAAGCAATCAGTCCAAAACAGTGGTAAAAATGCCCTGGTTCTCAAACTTGTGACGACAAGACAAATTTTAAAAGATACTTACGCTTGAGTTTCATCCTTGGAAATTTCAGTTGAACTGGTATAGGATTCTGTCCGGGCATTGGGATTTTTTAGAAGCTCCCTTGGGGATTAGAATGTGCTGTTCATGTTGAGAACCACTGTTGGGACTTATCTTCTATCTGAACTGTAGAGCTTGTAGGGGATTAGTAGAGAAGAGACTTATAAAGCAGGTGGGGTTCACTGTATGATGCTCAGACTTAAAATAAGGATAATAAGAGTAGTCCTCAAGGATTTTACACAGGTGATTAGCAAAATCAAATTTGTGGATTAGAGCAAGACCTTAGCTAGGTGGCAGTTGAATGGATTGAGGACATGACATGGTGAGTATATTTTGAGTGGGGTGGTAGAAGGCATAATCCTGGGGTGGGGGGACTAGACTTCTCAGAGGGTGTCTATGACTGGGGGTCAGGAAGGACTTGATGACAGGCAGCACGAAAGTGGTGCCAGGGATCCACAGCCATTGCAGCCTAATCGAGCAGGGACAGATGAGCATGGGAGTTCTTACCGGGGCAATCCCGTGTATACACCCACATGTTTCCAGGACTTCAAGATAAGGGAAAGGCTTTTTCTGGTTTATCTGGATAACTGTCCTCTGTGCTTTCCTCCATTTTGCTTGTAAAGAATAATCCTCAGGGAACTGCTATAGAGCTTAAAGTTAATCAGAGCAGTAAGCGTCTTTTATAAAGAAAATGAGGTAATTCGATGGGCCTTTCCTTCCTTCCTTCCTTTTTGCAAGCCAAGGCACATTGCTTCGCTTTTACTATCCTCACTCCTCTGAAAAAGCAGCAACAATTTTTAAAAGGTCATTTGCCTGAGTTCTCGGAGATTGTCTTAGTTTCTTGCTGAAAATACTACCAACCAATAGGGTTGGAACCAATTCACCAGTACCCCACCAGCTACTTTGGCCTAGAGGTGATTTCTCTCATTACACAGAACTACTTTGCTTCTGGTACAGTCCTTAAGCAGCTGAAGAGCTTGCAAGTGCCCTATCAGATGAATTGTGGCCAGAAGAGATGTAGCAATGGTTCCTGGCTAATTGGCAGGGTGAGCTCTGGCTTATGTAACGGTTACCTCTGGCAATTTGTCCCAACACCCCTTTTGGCAGCAATGCTGTGGTATTTTTAATGGTAAGAGCTTGGCCAGCATTCAGCCAATCAGCTCATTCGTTTTGTTGGCTGCAATTAGAGTTACTGTTTCTTTCACCTTGTTTCCAGCCAGACCTGGTTCTGTAAATATGTCACTGGGGGTTTGGATGGAGCTGTGTTCTGCCTCAGTACCTTAAATCCATTATTTCAGTTCAAAAGTCATTTTACCTTTACACAAAGAGGTCCCCTGATGTACCTGACCTTAATCCCAGGTGTCACGTGGACTCATAGTGAAGGAGTTAGATGTTCCAGATTATAATGATACTTTACAATTTGCAAAGAGGATTTGAGGATTGTCAACAGAGAGGAAAGCAGCCTGGCTCTCTGGTGGGGTGGATTCATTAGGAGCTGCCTTCTGTCCCTCATGCCAGTCATCACCTGGTTGTAGTCAGCTGCTAGAAAAGAGATACAATGTTTCCTGATAGAGCACAGAAAGGGGAAAGGAGATTCCACTTTCCAGAATTTGGTATCTCCTCTTTGCCTTTAACACCCCTGCCAGGATTTGTCCTGGAGTTGCCAGTATCGACTATGGATAAAGGACAGTTCTTCTTTATTTACCTTTAGTGAAACTGTGAGTTTTCTTGAAAATGAATTTCAAATCCAAAGGGAAACCTGGATGTATTACTTAAGAAATACACTTAAAAATGTACAAATACTGTTCTCCCCAGAGAGGAAATTAAGCCTTCTTTCATCTTAATTTCTCTGAGGGACTGAGGCAAAGACAGTAGGGTGAACTCTTTAGAGAAGCGTGAAAAGACACTCTCCCTGTCCCCAAAGGAGGCAGGCAGCTCTGCTTTGTATTCTCTCTCCAACCAATTCCCTTACATTGAGAGGCCTGCAAGGTCACTTCTAAATTGTCCTCTACAATATAAATTCCCCCTAAATAACCTTATTGCCTAGGGGAATGTTTGGGGCAAAATAAGATAAAGTAACTATTTATATTTCCACAGGTAATTTGGACCACATGAACAGAAGAATGTCATGGATAAATTTTGAATGAATATGCTTTTCCTTTCCCAAATAATAATAAGCAGTGTATCCACCAATCTCCGTAATGCCCCTCTCTCTTTTTTTATGTATTCTTACTATTCTGATGATATCACTGTTTTTTTGTTTTTTTGTTTTTTTCAATTAGGTAGTAATGAACTTCGTAAACCTGCTAATCTCCTTTGTAAGGGGGGATGTCCAGATATTCCTCCCATGGCATCAGAGACAATTCTGGAGATTGGGAAAAGAGAATAATGAGAGGGTCTTGGGACCAAACAAAAGGAAATCTATTACCTTAACTCTCCTCTATCTTTAACCTTGCCCAACCAGGTTAATGGACTAGTCAGCAGCACCACTCGAATTACTTGGCAAAGTAAATTGATCCAAATCCTGTTGAAGTAGTCAGCATTCTCATCAAGCAGGAATTAAAAAAGAAATCTAGTTGGCATCAACCTAAATGGGTGTTTTTTCTGGCACACATGTGCAGGCAAAGTAAGCTGAAATTATAAAAGTAAATAATTCATGAGCATGCCTAATGCTTTCTCTGGAAGCAATGATTATTTTATTATCCAAATTTTAACCCTTTAACATGCATCTCCAGAGGTAGATTGGCTAGGAAAATCTCAAAGGAAAATTGAATGCAGTATGAATTTTGTCATATGCTGATTTATTTTTCCAACACTGAGTTTTCTTTGGCCAGTAGAAAAAAATTAATCAGTGACTTCGCACAAAGTTTACTGCTGTGAATTACCACAAAATGAAGATATGTGTGCATGCCGTCCAGATAAAGAAATAGAACATTTCCCGAACCTCAGAACTTGGAACTGGAGGTCCCAACTTTACAGTAAAGAAAGAAAAATAAGCAAAATGTAAAAGGTTTTAAAAATAAATAAAATCATTTTTCATCACGATAGTATTGTATATGTAGAAAATCTGAAGTTATCTACAAAGAAAGGATTACTAAGCAAATTTCACAAGGTCACAGAATACAAAGTCAATATGCACAAATCAACTATATTTCCATATATACATGGAAAATAATTAGACAATGAAATTTTAGAAAATAATACTATTTATAGTAGCATAAAAAAAATCAAATCTCTAAGGTAGTAGTTTTCAAGGTGTGGTCCAAGGAGTCCTAGGGATTCTTAAATTCCATTCAGATGACTTTTTTTTACTCTCATTCTTTTATGAGTGAACAGTGGAGTTTTCCAGGGGTACTTGGTGTGTGATAATACATCAAATTGAATGAAGAAGTAGATCTGAGAAGCTAGCTGTTTTCTATTACAGAAAGCTTTGAAGGGATTCACAAAAATGTAAAACAATACCAGTCTTTTATGTCTGATTATACTACCAGTTAATAGGAGATGTGTGTTAAAATTTTCCATAGAATTGTGGATTTGTAGATTTCTCCTTTTAGGTTTTGATAAGATTTCTCCTTTTAGTTTTAGATTTGCTTTATAGATTTTACTTTAGAATTGCTTCATCTTCATAGTGAAATCATTATGAAATGTCCCTCTCTACCTTTATTACAGATTTTTGCCTTAAAGGATATTTCATTTGGCATTAATATAGTTACAACTATTCACTTTTTGTTAGTGTTTTCATTATATCTTTTTTATCCTCTTTCAGTATTTCTGCATCCTAATAGAGAAATGTTTCTTTTATAAGCAACATATATTTTGATTTTATCATTTATTTATTTATTTTCAAAGATTTTTATTTATTTATTCATGACAGACATGGAGAGTGAGAGGCAGAGACATAGGCAAAGAGAGAAGCAGGCTCCATGCAGGAAGCCCAATATGAGACTTGATCCTGAGTCTCCAGGATCACACCCTGGGCTGAAGGCAAAGGCTCAACTGCTGAGCCACCCAGGCATCCCTTGATTTTATTTTTTTGCAGTCAGTCTGAAAACTTTGACTTCTAAATTTGAATGCTTAGTCCATTTACATTTAATGTAATTATTCCTATATTTGCATTTATATCCATAATCTTACTATTTGTTCACTAGTTGTCAGCTTCCTCTATTTTTCTTTTTCTCTCATTTCTTATCTCTTGATTAATTGATTTTTTGTTATTTCATTTCCCCTCTATGCATTACTTCCTTGCTTCCACAGATATTACATTAATCTTTAACTTATCAGAGTCTAATGCCAATGAATTTTATTCATTGTCTTACAATGTAAGTATATCTTTTGCTGTGATATTTATATCACATATTTTAATTTTACATGTAAGCTTAACAAACATTACTATCGAATTAATAGTTTTTATTTATATTTACTCGCATATTTATTCTTTTTGTTGCCTCATATTCCCCCTTGCATCTCCATTTCCTTCTGGGACTGTTTTCCTTATGTCTAAGTAACTCTGCATGTCTTTCTTTTAGTGTAGGTCTACCAACCATGATCTCTCAGTTTGGGCTGGCTGAATTTATTGCCTTTGTTCATGAAGAATATTGTTCCTGGGTATGGAATTCTTGGTTGCTGATTATTTTCTTTCAGCATTCTGAAAATATCATTCTATTGTCATCTGGCCTCAGACTTTCTGTGGAAAAGTCAGTTCTCAGTCTTTCTGCTGTTCCTATAAATGTGATAAGTCTTTGTTATCAATTTTAAAGTTTATGTTTGACAAAAAAATATCTTTATCACTTATGGATCTGTTTTAGTTATCTGTTTTCCTTTTGAGTTTTATTTTTTATTTTTTATTTTTTTTAATTTTTTAAATTATTTTTTTCTTTATTTATTTATGATAGTCACACAGAGAGAGAAAGAGAGAGAGAGAGGCAGAGACACAGGCAGAGAGAGAAGCAGGCTCCATGCACCGGGAGCCCGATGTGGGATTCGATCTCGGGTCTCCAGGATCGCGCCCTGGGCCAAAGGCAGGCGCCAAACCACTGCGCCACCCAAGGATCCCCCTTTTGAGTTTTAATCAATCAATTCTATGTTCTGGTATGCAAGGTAATATTTTTTTTTAAAGATTTTATTTATTTATTCATGAGAGACACACAGAGAGAGGCAGAGACACAGGCAGAGGGAGAAGCAGGGAGCCTGACGTGGAACTCGATCCAGGGTCTCCAGGATCACGCCCTGGGCCAAAGGTGGTGCTAAACCGCTGAGGCACTGGGGCTTCAGACTGCTAGATATTGAAGACATTCTGAATGCTTTTCCTTTAGATACTATAATTCTTTTTTTTTTTTTGAGATGTAATTTGATAAGGGGAATGATAGGTAATCTAGTCCAGGATTAAGCTGATCAAATATGAATTTAATTCTGTGATATTTGATCTTTTTCCAGTTCACCTTTACTTCTATTGCAGTTTTTCAGGAGTCCCCATAGAACGTTTATGATGTTTACTAGTTCTGCTTCATTTTGGTGGGTATTGAACTCTATGTTTCTCTAGTATTCATGACAGTGTCAGCCACCCTGTTTAGCTTCTCTGTACTTTCTGTTTGGCTTCTGAGGCCCTTGGCTCCAGTCTACTTATGAATGATAAATACATCTAGGGGCAGAGTAATGAGAGTACTTGATTCACCTTAATGCACTTTGCTTTTCTCTGGGACTTTGAATACCTCAAGTCCTGGCTTCTGAGTAGCTCTCTTATGTCTTCAAATAAAGTGTTTCTGTTTTTTGTTTTTTTTTTTTAAATCAGATTTTCTTCTGGTTTTTGATGTGATTTGGGTTTGATGTTGGCTAATCTAGAAGTAAAGTCCCTAGAGATCATCATTTTCTCTCTCATTCTTTTGATCTATTCATTTATCAAATTCTGAAACTCTACATGTGATCTCTAAAATCTGACCCTTCCCCTTCATTCTGAGTGCCACACACTTGAGTTCAGGACCTAATCTTCTACTACCTGAATTATTACCAAAGGTCAGCTAGTAAATATGTCTGGCTCAATTATTTTGCATTCACCTTAGGTATTATTTCCAGGATGAACCATAACTTCCCATATAAAACCTATCCTGGTATTTATATAACCTATAAAATAAAAATCCAACTTGTATAGGAGGTGCATGGGCATTGCAGTAGATAGATGCCAGTACACAATTAAAAGTTACAGAATTTTTTAATGGATAAAGAATAAAAAACTGAGTAAGATAATTGCACAAACAGGAAATAAATCAGTGTTCTCCCAGAGGTTGGTTCAGGCTTTTCAGGTCCACCAAAGTGCCTCTGGAAATGTACAGTTGATGCTGATTCTACTCATAAGTGAAGACGCAGGATGGGTGAAAAATTCTCCTCAGTCTTTTTTCAATTTTTTTTCATTATTTTGCGCAGACTTACTCTTAACCCATGACTCATGGGTCTGCTGGTTCCAGGACTGACTTTTCATCAGCTGCAAATAACAGATAAATATATATATATAAATTCTCACTGTTTACTCTGAGACTATGTGAATCAAAGGACACTTTTCCAAGGATAGTATCTCTTAGCAGGTATAGATTTCAGGACTGTGTCTTCACATTTTATTGCTTCCTACACTCTACATTCTGTTTCACCAAAATATTTGCCTTTCTTCTCATTTTTGTATATTCACATATATTGTGGATTTACATATATTGTTTCTGGAGTACCCTTCTCCACTTTTCTCTCTGGAAAATCCCTCATTACCACTCATGAATTAACTCAAGTGCTGCATCTTCTAAGAAGATTGCTTGAACTATCTTTGCCTTACATTAAAATTAGATCCTTCCCCTTCTCTGTTTTCATATTTTGCACAGTACCTCTACTAGGGCATTTATCTCTTTGTGATTATCAGTTTATTAATGTCTTCCTGATAAGAATGTAAGCTTTACAAGGACAGGTATCCAAATCATTTCTTTGCAAACCTATGACCAACACAGTGTTTAGAATATAAAAAGAACTCAGTAAATATTAGTAGAGGAATAAGGTTTTTGATATTACTGAATCAGCACAGCAACAAGTCATTTCCTTTATCTGGGTGAGATATCTGGTAAAGAAGGGGTATTCAGTTAATATTTGTTCAACTGATGAATCATATTAACTATTGGGCAAAAGTGGTACTTGATTCTGAAGATGTAGTTTTTTTAAAATTAGAATTCTGAAAGAATAAAAAGTTTGGATGAAAGTTTAGAGGCTTATAGTTGGAGAAAATACTTTGGGAATCATTTCTTTGGAAATTAAACCTAAATTCTTTTTCATAAAACCAAGATTAATTAAGGATGAAATCACTGAGGCATAGATAATTTGAGAAAAATCGGTTAGCTATAGGCCCTAAGAAAAATATGTCAAATGTCACTATACATAATTTATCTTAGATTTTTGACTTGTGAGCCATGAAAATCATATTCTGTAAATGTTTAAAAATTAAAGAATGCCATGTCTATTTCATACTGCTCTTACAATCTGTGAAACCTGCAAACTACACAGGCAAGGCTCAATTGCCGTGGGGCTATATATGGACACTTAATCCCTAGGGATTTGAAGGAACAGGTTTTGCTCAGTCAATGAAAAATCATTGGCTGAACTTCTGGGACATATTTTTATGCACATAAAAATTAGTTTCAGAGATATATAATTGTGAGTTCTTATTACAGAATCTGCAGGCCAAATTGTATTTTACAGAAGGTTCTGTGAGTTTTTAAATCCAGGCAAATGCAAAAGATTGCTTTTTCTGCTAATGAACCTTATGGTAGCTTCTTTCCAGGTACTGAAATCAGAGCATTTGGTTGACTCCTTCACATCCTTTTCAATTTCTTCATGTGCAAGAAAGATGAAATACATATGTTATATATGTGGACCACACTTACACACTCCACTTGACCTTCTGTATGAAGGTAATTTCTGAGTTCACAGTATTTTTTGTTGATCCCACAGCTGACATAATAAAAGGGAAAACTTATCAAATTTGAATTATAATTAGAATCTTTGACATAGATGATTGTATGTTCTGCAAACATCTACTCAGTCACAAGTTAATGTAAAACATATTGTGTTTGAAGTCTTTTTGACATTAGTTACTTATAATATTCTTTTTTATAAAATTTTTATATTCTTTTAGTTACTTATAGTATTCTTTTATATTATTTATTTATATATTGTTTGAAAAGTCTTTTTGACATTAGTTACTTATAATATTCTTTTTAATAATATTATAAACAGTTATTGCTTGGCCAGATCAGCATTTGAAAACTTATTTAGCTCACACGACTGAAAAATTACACATTTATAATGAAAGGTAATACAAAAAAACTAACTGCTTGGGGATCCCTGGGTGGCTCAGCAGTTTAGAGCCTGCTTTCAGCCCAGGGCGTGATCCTGAAGTCTGGAATCGAGTCCCACATCAAGGCTTCCTGCATGGAGCCTGCTTCTCCCTCTGCCTGTGTCTCCGTCTCATTCTCTCTCTGTCTCTCTCTCTCTCTGTCTCTCATGAATAAATAAATAAAATCTTAAAAAATAAAACCTAACTGCCACACTAGGAATTAAACAAAGTTAATTTAATAAAAAAATTAATTCATTTTTATTATTAAAAATAGATTCTTGAAAAAAATTATAAAACATAGTAACAGAAATGCAAAGCTTTGTGAGGATTTGTTAAAGAATTTCTGGAACTGTTAAGGGAATTTATATTTTGAGAGTGTCAGTTTTTTATTGCTTCCCATTTTGCATGAAAAATCTGGGAATTTTTGATAGAGATCCATCTCTGCTCAATGTTTATACCAGACAGAGTTGATATTTGGGTTGATATTTGGTTCCCTAATGGAAAAGAAATAAAAATAAATAAGAAAAGTAAGATTTTCAAAAGTAGCCAGCATAGAAAATGATGAAACATTTCAGAAAGAGATTAGTGAAGAGTTAGTGATGTACAGGTATGACTAGGAGCTCAGAAGGTGCAAAATCTTACCAGAAAGAGAGAAAGAAAGAAGGAGCTATTTACATGAGCATTTCATGCTTATAAGCCAGAAAGACAATGGCCATCTATAGAATCTTCTCTTGGTTATTATCAAGGAGAATATCTCAGTTGTGATCAGCTCCTGGAAAATCTTGATTTTAAATGTATTGCATTTACCTTCTCTGCCCAGCTGCTTGATGATAGATGTCCCTACTGATGTTGCCTGTAATTTTATATGTTTTATTGACGTTTTAAGGTCTTTTATGTGTTATGCAGAGAAAAATCTTTGAAACACTTCCTTTTCTTAGGACTGTTTTTTTTATAAATTAAAGATACAAATCCATAATATCTCTAAGTAAGTGAATTATTAGCTTGAATTAGGTTACCCTCTAAAAAGATAAATATCAGGAAATTGAACAGCTTTCCAACTTATTTGCTGTGGGGGGCATATCCATAAAGATGAAGGGTAGGGGTGGGCAGAGTTGACCTTATGCTACAGATGATAGTATTTCTGGTCATGGGGCTGGACTTAAGAGAGAGCACCAAGCTTTATGAAGCATAAATGGAAACTAGTTACTGCTGGGATTATGGGCTTGGGTTGGGAAGTTGTCAGGGATTTCTTGTCCCTGAAGCATACAGTAGCTCTATATGAAGACTTGTCTAATCATTTCTGCTGCCTCTTTAAAAAAATTCCATCTTCCACATGTACTACTTGCTTGTTCCTGTTCTTGAATCTTGATCAGAATTATTTTTCTGCTGCAGTTGTCTGGAATAGGGTGGAGAGTAGAGCATGGATGATGAGGTTGCACCCAGACACACATCTTCCTATAGAAGGAGGTAAAGAAGGGTAGTGGCATAGAGATCCATTCCTCTTTGCCTGCCAGCAGCTCTGGGAGGTGGTGGTCTCAATGTTCATACTATCTTGATGGTGATAACCTACTAGGAGTCATACAAGTGCTGCATACAATCTTTTACTTTTTTTTAAGATTTTATTTATTTATTCATGAGAGACAGAGAGAGACAGAGGCAGAGGGAGAAGCAGACGCCATGCAGGGAGCCCGATGTGGGACTCGATCCCAGGTCTCCAGGATCAGGCCCTGGGCTGAAGGCAGGCACTAAACTGTTGAGCCACCCGGGCTGCCCAATCTTTTCTTTTATATGGTCCCAACTAGTACTCTCTTTACTCTCTTATTTGCTTTGAACTGAATACAAGCATATTAAACACACCTATATTCAAATAGAAATATTTGCATGGAAACATATTTCAAGCCAAAAATAAAGAAATTTTGAATAGTCAAATCACTTTCAATTATCTTCAGTATATCCCCTTCCTCAGGATAAATGGATATTTGGATATATGTATTATATACATGTGTCTATTTTTATGTACCTTCTTTTTCTCTGATTCTGGCGAAAACTCTCAAAATATTGCTTTTGAGTTGTTCTTTTGATTTTATCCCCAGAGCATTTATTCAAGAGAATAAATTTGGCCATTTTCAAACTGTGAGAATATGGAATGCATAAATTTTCCTGCTATAAAATACGTTTTTGGTGTATTTATGTAACTCAAAACAGATGCATCTACAAAGTTTACACATAGAAACAGATTACTGAAGAAAAAGAGTCAGGGCTGGCTAGGAGAAGAGTTTGGTATTTTTACTTTACAAACGTTTCCAATGTATAAAATTGGTACTAGGGACTTGGTTCCAATGGCTGCGTTCTGGGAAGATTTCTGTAAAATGGCTCAAGATGAGCATCTGACTACAGAACATTCCAGCTTTAGGTCTACAGTCTGAAGTATAATTATGTTTATTTTTATATTGACCCAGAGAGAACTCAAAGGTTGTTTCTGCAAAAATTTCTAAATAGTGGTAGCATGGTCTAGTATGAAATCACACCAAGCTTAAAAGTTGAATTTTTCTGGCAGTTGATCAAATCAACAATATGGTAATTTGAATTGGTTGCTAAAATGAAAATGAGACTTTTAAAAATGGTTTTTGGAGTCCAGAATTTATTATGCAAGCCACAAACTCAATGGTATAGTTACTTAAATGAGGTCTCAGTGTTGGCCCCCGGACTGAGGCATCTAGGTGAATGAGTTTCTTTCCTAGAGCAAGCATATGACTAAAAGTATTTATGGGTCCTACTAGCAGGATTTAATTACTTTAAATAAGGTTCTTATCTGTTTGCCTTCTGAAAAGGGAGAAGTCCAGTAAACACATGGGAATGTGGACAGGGACTGGTGGATGTTTTGACTCCAGCAATATCAGGAAATTATTAAGTATATGGTTACTGTTAAGGCTAATATAATACATCAAACCCTTTATGGTTCATCCCCCAAATCTTTGTTCCATTCTTCATTAAAGAAATGGTCACATTGTGCACCTAGATCTTCAGTGGATTAAAAATTTAAAATAGGTCTGGTCTCATTCTTTCATTTAATAGACACCCATTAAAAAATTACTTTATTGCAGACACACATCAGTATTTCCCAAGGGTTTGTGTGTGTGCATGTGCCTTTTACCCCCTTCAAATTAATAGGACTGAAAATATTAATTTCTTTCATTAAAGTCTGATAAATTGAAGCAACCACTTTTAAGGAGCTCTAATATTTTTTATCATTTATACTTGAAAGATATTTAACTCATTTAACTATTTCAACAATATGACCAACCAAAACTTACAAAGGACTTAAGAAATTTTTACTGCAGCTCGACTAATGCTGCAAATAGTTTATCATAAGTATGTGATAAAAATAATTTTATACTTTTCATCTTAAAATCACAAGTGTAAGTTAGTAATTAGATATTTCAAATTAGAGTCACAACTCTAATATGCCAAGTTCTCTTAAACATTACAAATATATTAAATAAATAATGTGTAAAGGTTATTTCTTATTTTAATGCAAAAGTATTAATACTATGGATTTAATTTACTTCATTATTTCTTTTTTTAGAAAGAGACTTTCTTTATTCATTCATGAGAGACACAGAGAGACATAGGCAGAGGGAGAGGGAGAAGCAGGCTCCCCAAGGGGAGCCTGATGTGGGACTCGATCCCAGGACCCCAGGATCATACCCTGAGCTGATGCTCAACCACTGAGCCACCCAGGCCTCCCTACTTCATGATTTCTAACCTTAAACCTCAATCTTCTCAGAGTTAAAGACATTTTTACCCACTGATTAATTTTTCCATACCCAAGCAATTTGCCTTTCATTCCAAGCAAATTTGTGTTACCTTTTCAAGGAGTGAAGAATTTGGCTAGTAAATGAGATCTATAGCACCTAACATTCTCATGATCATGAGACAGACAGGTCCAATTCCTCCAAATGGTAGATCAGATTTGGAAATGGGTACCAGTAATATGAAATTTTTGCTGTGAGCAGTTGGGCAGAGAATAGTACCATTTCAAAACTAAGAAAGATGGAAGAAAAGCAGATCTTAGGGAGAAAATGTAAAGCTGAGTCTTAAATTTCCTAAGTTTTGGGGGCCAGTGGACATTGAAATGGATTTGTTAAAAGGCTGACCAGAAATCTCTAATGAGAAGGTTAGGTTGGAAATTTAGCTTGAAAATCACAGCGGTAGATATTCTTTAAATCTATGGAATTTAAGGAAAGAATGTCAGGGAGAGAAAATAAGTCGGAAGACTGAGCAAAATTCGGTGAAGGTCTAGGAGTTCAAGGGAAAGGGAAAGCACTAGAAAAGAACAGTGATGGGGTGCCTGAGTGGTTCAGTCAGTTAAGGATCAACTCTTAATTTCAGCTCAAGTCATGATCTCAGGGTAGTGAGATCAAGCCTCACATAGAGCTCCATGCTCAGTGGGGAGGGGGTCTGCTTGAGATTCTCTCTCCCTCTGCCCCACTCCCCTTGCTCTCTCTCTCTCAAAAAATTACATAAATCTTTTTAAAAAGGGGAAAAAACAGTGAGAAGGAATGATGATGCAGGAAGAAAACATAAACAAGCAGTGAGAGGTAGCATGAAAACCAAGAGAAAAGAATGATTCATGGAGGAAACATTTCAAGAGGGAAATGGAAGAGAAAAAATTTAGAGTTGAAAGCCATATTCAAACAATTAGAATAAGGCAGCCTGGGTGGCTTAGTGGTTTATTGACTGCCTTCAGCCCAGGGTGTGATCCTGGAGACCCGGGATAGAGTCCCACGTCAGGCTCCCTGCATGGAGCCTGCTTCTCCCTCTGCCTGTCTCTGCCTCTCTCTCTGTGTCTCTCATGAATAAATAAATAAAAATCTTAAAAAAAAAAAACAGTTAGAATAAAAGCAAATAAGAATGGGAGAATCTGTAGGTAGACTTAAGGAAATAGTACATAATGAAAGAAAAAAGTCCACAAACACATAGTAATAATTTCAGAGAAAGAAACAGATGTGGATGACATATAGGGGCAGAACATAAAGAGAGAAAAAGAGTTCAGCAATATGAACTAACAATAGAAATGTCTAAAAATATGAATGATAAACAATTTCTGAAATAAAATTCAACTTGAATCCATAGATGACTCTGGAAAATTGATACAGAGCCAATAACAGAAATTTATATCCTAGTCAAACAATGGAAATTATTAAAATAAGGGGAGTGAAAGAACCCAGATAGGGTTGTTGTGAGGGTAAATTGTGTGAGGCATGAAGATTTATGCCTGGAACATATTAAGCACTCAGTAAATGTGGCTGCCGCTCTAGTTACCCTCTTTCTCATCCTATATTCATGCATTATTATTGTTGCTAGTGTGATTATTAGTTGTCACCTATTTCACTAGTGAATATTGATACTGTTCAAGCCTGGGTCTTAGACCCTTCTATCTTGTCTGTGCTCTCTCTTTTCAGATAATCTAGACTCTACACACAATTTCAGTAATCCTCTGTTCACTGATGACTCTTGCCATTATATCTCTATTCGGAGGTCACAAAGCACTTCAAACTCAAAAGCCCAAGATGTGTCCCATGGTCTCCTCCCCATCAGTGATTCTTCTGCTATCTGTCCAGAAAGCTCAGGCCTCTTACAGTATTGCTGATCTACACAAATTATACCACTCTTCCCCAGGTCTGAGGGTCACGTGCTGAGGGCTCATCCTTGATCTCTTCTTCCACCTACATCATGACAGCATCTGCTCCTGCCCCCACAGTGTGTTCCTCACACTGTAGCCAGAATGACTTATATAAGCCAGACTATGAAATTCTCCTGAAAAAAATCTCCCAGAGTAGTGGTCTATGGCTCCTACTATTCTCTGGCTTCATTTTCAATGTTCTCATCCTTGCTCATTCCACAGACGCTAGAATGATATTTTCTCTTTTTCCTAACATGCAGCAAGTAGGCTATCACTTCAGGTAACCAGCTGATTCGCTACTTGGAAAGCTCTGTCCACAGCTACCCACATGCTTCCATCCATGAGTTTCTGCTCAAATGTTATTCTATCCTCTGATTTCTCTCTGTTCCTCTTCTATATTTCTCTTCTAAAAACCTAACCTTCTATCTGATGTATTTCATTTCTGTTTGTCTCCTTTTTTCTCTCTTGTACTCTAAACTCAGCCATAGTTTCTTATTTAATTACTTACTCTTACCACAGGGCATTTGCACATGATATTTGCTTTACTTGAAACATGTTTTTCAATGTCTTCCCCTGCCATTTTACCTAGTTAATTCCTTGAACTATTTTAATTTTACCTTGGATGTCACTTCATCAGAGATGACCCTATTCCTAACTCTTGTCAGTAGCCTTTATTTACTATTGTATTAAACTATTTTCCCTTAGTTTTGTAGGACTCATTTATATGTTACCAAAGACTTAATTGTATGCATGATTATTTTGCCATCACTCTCACTAGTTTTTTTATCTAACATTATGATGTCATCTGTGTTTAGCACATTCAAGAAATCAAAATATTTGACAAATAAATAAATGAATCATTGTAGCAGTCTTTCTTTTTTGATTATTGACTTGACATCACACCAATAAGCTACTTGGTAATAGTTAACTCTAATTTCTCTTCCTTCAACCTCCCTTATATTATTTCCAAATTAATGTTATTTTTTTATTTTTTAATTTTTTTATTTTTCCAAATTAATGTTATTAAAACATATCTCAAATCACATCCCAACAGTGCCCATCCATTCCTTTGAAAAGAAAATGAAAACCTCCCAACTCCAAGCCCCTCCCTCCTTCTCTGCATGGAAATTTTTTTTAAAAGATTTTATTTATTTATTTATTTGTCAGATAAAGGGAGAGAAAGAGATAGAGAGAGAGCACAAGCAGGGGGAGTGGCAGGCAGAGGGAGAAGAAGCAGCAGGTTCCCTTCAGAGCAGGAAGCCTAATGTGGGGCTTGATCCCAGGACCCTGGGATCATGACCTGAGCAGAAGGCAGATGCTTAACCAACTGACCCACCTATGCTCCCCTTCTCTGTATGGATAATTTAAGTGTAAATTTTATTAATAAAGGATTTGTTTCATTACACTGGTGACCACATCTGCTCAAGGAACAAAAATAATGTTAGGGGTATGGTACGGCTTATATAATCTTGAGAAAGACACTTAGGCTTGACATTGTGTCATTTCTTAAAACATCACTAGCAAGATTGACAGCATTAATACTGTACATTGCAGAGAGAGGCTATTAGTTGAGTATCCTTGCTTTGTTGTACTGTGATTTTGTTTTTAGAGCCTTTCTCTTATTTCAGTATTTACTTTCATTATGACCCATGATTGAGGAGAAAATTATTTTCTTACTCAATGAATTGAACATTTTGTCCTTTGTTTTATGGTTTATTTTTTGTTTCTAGGTTTTAAACCTAATGGTTCTGGTATGACCTGGTATCTTGCAGGTATTTTGATAATTGGCTCATTCTATGAAACAGGAACCAAGCTGTTTTGTTTGCTGATGGGGTCAGAATGAGAGAATGCCTCTCCCCATGGTGTCACCTGATGATTAAAAATTTAGAAACAGTTTGTCCTATTTAAAAGCTGTCACTTTTCTTATGTTTTTTTTTAGATTCTTTTTTTATAAATATTTTATTTTATTTTTTTGATGTTTTGAAATTCCTATCTTTTTTTTAAAAATAAATTTATCTTTTATTGGTGTTCAATTTGTCAACATACAGAATAACATCCAGTGCTCATCCCATCACGTCCCACCTCAGTGCCTGCCACCCAGTCATTCCCACCCCTTCGTCCCCCTCCCCTTCCACCACCCCTAGTTCATTTCCCAGAGTTAGGAGTCTTTCATGTTCTGTCTCCCTTTCTGATATTTCCCACTTATTTTTTCTCCTTTCCCCTTTATTCCCTTTCACTATTTTTTATATTCCCCAAATGAATGAGACCATATAATTTTTGTCCTTCTCCGATTGACTTATTTCACTCAGCATAATACCCTCACTTTTCTTATTTGAAACAAAATAAACATTATGAAAAATTTTAAACTGCCATATATATTTAGAGAGTGATTATCATACTCTTTCATTTTTTATAAAACTTTACAATGTACAAAACACTGACATGCAAAACTTATTTTCAGATATCTCTTAAAATGCCCATACAGCCTCTGTTTTACCTTATTTTATAGGTAAGAACCCTGAAGCTCAGAGAGGTTGTAGGTGGACCAGGTCCTTTGTCCTGAGTGTTTTTGCATTGTACCACAACACAACAGCTCTCTACACAGTGGAATCCTGCAAATTGGTGAGTTTTTTTTTTTTTAATTTGTTTTTTTCAGTTCTAGGTCCTTTTGTCATTTTGACGATCTCTGTTAAAAGCACAGGGAGAACAAAAATGTAGAAATATAGAGATTTTCAAATATGTAGGTCTAATTTTCCATCTCTCCTCTCTTTGGTTTTTAACTTGGTGAAGCTGTTCAGACAAAACCTAGGGTTTTTGTTGTTGTTGTTGTTGTTGTTTTGTTTTGGCACGGGTCTATTCAAAAGATCCTTCTCTAATGAGAGGATTCACAGAACCAATGATTAACCTGAGCTACCTCTAACCCATCTGGCACCTTTTTTCTTCTGGACCAATAAAGAGTTGAGTTGAACACATGGCCTGGTGAGTAAGGTCTAGGATGTGATCATCCCAAACCTACCTTCTCTCCCAATGCCATTGTGCAGGCTCGCTCCAATTCAACTCAGAAATACTGGGTCTACCTTTAGGCCAAAGGTAAACGGTGGGGAGGGGGAAAGGTGCACTTATCAGGCTAGGTTGCTCCCTGAGAACTTAGTGCTATTAAATCCCAGAGGGTCACTCAAGAGTAAACTTAATATTTTCATCATATACAACATTGCTCAAGTGCCAGAGCTGTTCTATCCATGGAGTCATGTGAACTTGCATCTACGCAGGCCTATTTTTAGAAATCTTCATGGATGTTGAAGAAATTGCTTGAAAGTTACCTGGCTATTTTAACCATACTGCTGTTTTCTGGATAGCTAAGGGAGTCATAGATAACCAACTGATTACATCAACGGAGCCTCAGATAATTGATTATGGAAATTCTGCCCAGAGTACCCAGTATGGGTATAAGTAGAATTAACACCTGTCTGGGTTCCTCTGAGCAGCTATGAGAAGTTTGTCTGCATGCAGGCAAAGGAACTTCTCAGGAAAATTCACGTCAAGGGAAAAAAGCCCCAAGCAGAAGTTTGGGTCTGTTTTTGTTTGTTTGTTTTGTTTTGTTTTGTTGTTGTTGTTGTTGCTGTTAACAAGGAAGCACTTGTCACCTGGTGGGTAGTGGTGATCTGAGTTTGATTTACTGGCAGTCAGTTAAATCTATCTTGGGCTAACTTCTGAAAAAGTGTCTGATCCCTAGGCAGAAATGGAATGACAAGTAAAATTAAAAGAGTACTCCATTAAAGATTGTATACTTTGGGGTTGTAGTTTCAAGCAACTCAAAGAGGGGGTTCTTTTGATAAAATATGAAATGGAGGGGAAAAGGCATTGAGATGCCCATGTTTTAATACCCTATCTTAAATGTTTCTCTAGGCTAAGAGGCAGCTTAAAGACGAGATTATGCTTCTTTTCACAACTATGAGCACACATATGCACAAATAAGTGCTTATCAAGTCCTTTTAGATGAAGATGTTAAGGTATTAGAGGCATCAGTGCTTCTCTGCTTAGCAAGTCAGTTAGCTTGGGGAGGAGATAAAATTGCCTTTGCTAGCTACAAATACTGTTGTTTCATCTCAGGAATCTGAAGCTGATTTCCAGTCTCATGTAGTCAATTTATGCTTCTAATGTAAGCGTATTAAATGCAAGACATTTGCACTTTTTTTCTCCACGTATGCAACCATGGGAAATATGGCTGATCCTCCATAAAACTGTTTCCTAGAGCCCAAACATGGCCTGAATAGTTTTCTCAACACAGTACTCCAGGAAGTGACTAGAAACTAATTTGCAACCCCTGTTTTAATATGTTTTGAAACAAAAATATGGTAAGCTCCTGCTATCTGGGAACATAAGCTTCTTTATTAGAAAGAAAAGTCCCAGAGCACCCTCTATTCATGAAAATGACATGTTTAAGGTAGTTGCTATTGACAAACAGATAATCCTTATAAGAGGAAGAGTCTTGCCTGAGCCTGAAGTCTCTATCTAAGAAAATTGAAAGGTCCTAGCCTGAGTGTTCAGATTGTATTCTGAAGCACTTGAAATGCTGAAAGCTTCTTTTAGCCTGTGGTTGCCATGTATGTATGTCAGCTCACCTTTGGTTTCAAAAACATATTGAATAAAAGAAATTCAGTAAATACAATACAGATATAAATACATGACTTTGCTGCTCTAACCTTCTTAGATTCATAGAAGAGTTTCCGTTTCTGATCCAACAAACCTGTGTGTGCCTCAGAATACAGCCAGCTGAAAAGAAGTGGGTCCCTGTTTGTTGAGAGGCAATAAACTTCTTTCTCCAAGTGAATGACTTTAAAGTAGTGGGGTTATTTTAGTAATCTCCTTAGTGTGGAGGATAGTTTCTGCTGTATCATTCAAAGAGGCCACAATCAATGGCTGGTCAGAATAGATACTGAACTCATATGTCTATTAGTTATTGAAAAAGATAGAAAATTGTGTTTGAATAGCATTACAAGTGAGCAAAGAGAGCAGGCAGCCAGGAAGTAGGTGGAAACAGCAGGTAAAGTGCTTTATTGATTAAGTGATTTCTCAGCCAGGTGAGATAACGTATGAAGGGCACAGGATTTGGGCATTAGGATGAGTGGCACATTGATAAAAAGGATAAGGGAAAAAGGTTCCAAAATGAATGCATATTTTGAAAAAAATATGAAGGTCTTATCACATTTTTGATCCTCAGGTCAACTTGTTTCCCTGATAACTAGAGCCCACCTCATTTAGGTGTGTAATCTATAGCAAATGTAGGTTACTCTTGGATTATACTAAGGTCTTGTCACTCTCAACTCAAAATTCCACTCATCTATGTGCTGTATTTTTTATATTCCCCCATATGACAGTGCAGATGATACGATGGATGCAGTGGTACAGAAGAGAAACCGAGCAGCACAGGATATATTTAGGATCATAAGACCAAAATCAGATACCTGGGCACAATTAGTGCAGTGACACTGTAGTTTCAGTTTCCTCTTTAGTAAAGTGGGATAATAAAAATAAGAAAAACTACTTTATGATACTGTTGTGGGAATGAAACACACATTTTCTGTATGTCTTAGAGTGGCCAGGTACAATACAGAACATTAATTACATTAGAATTTGGATAAATTTTCTTTTTTTTTAGTATATTGCATGCAATAGTTAGGACATGTTTCCAGGAAACATTTATTTGTTACATCTCTGTATTTTTATTTGCTAAATCTGACTTAGAGGATGAGTAGACACAGAGCTTAGAGGATGAGTAGACACAGAGCTTTTACTCTCAATGGGATTGGTACAGTCTGCTTTGGTAGGCAAAAGTGCCCTATCCTGTAGGAGTGGTGGTGAGTTGTCTTTATGGGACCTTTAAGATTGTAATGGCTGTGGCAGCAGATACATAGATAGGGATCTAAAAGTAGAGTGAGAGAGTAGAATGATGGTGGCATCTGTCTAATAGCTCAACATGCTATTGATGAGATGCTCTCTGGGAGCTTCCAAGATTTGAGAGGCTGAAAAAGGAATGGAGATTCCATAATCAATTCAAGAGCCCAAGGTAAGAGAATATACTATTTATAAATTTAAAAAAATCCCCAGGCAATGATGTAGTCTGAAGAAACATGGGTATGCAGGACCTAGGACAAAAGAACATGGTAAAATCAGAGTGTTGAGTAAATAGTTATAATGGAAATGCATAGCAACCCTGAGTTCCAATGTGATTTAAAATGGTTAATCTATTGTTTCTCTCTGCTGAAGAGGTAAGATTTAATAATTAGTCTGTAGGCTGCTATTTTCCCTGGTGCTGTCCTGGTGGAAGGCGGTCAGCAGCACGGCTCCCTCCTGGGTAATGTTTGAATTTAATTACGTTCCGGGACTACATGGAATGCATCAATTCATTAACCTTGTTTACTTCAAGATACTAAATTGATGCACTTATTCAAAGAGGGTGGTTTCATATACTCATCCTAGACCTCTTACTTGCAAAAGAAAAATGTCATCTTTAGCAAGTAATTATAGAGCAAAAGACCATAACCAGGAAACAAAGCTTTATAAAAGAAACACTGACGATTCCATTAGCAACCTGTCCTGGGAGACACCAAGAACCTGGCTGACACGTTTTGAGTAAGGTGATCAACTGTAGCCCTGGATCGATATGGCCCACACTTGCCAGCTAGCACCCAGAGACACACATGGCTGAGATTTTTCAAAACTGTAATTTCTGTTCCTGAGAGATGGACCATCAGCCCGATCGACTTCTAACATTTGGGGGGTGGGGGGAGCAAAGGAACTGTCCTCCAACAATCACTATGGAAAAAATTACATCCACGAGGTGTTATTTTTCTGTATTATTTTGCCTGTTGCTCCAGAAAAACCTCAAAGTGCATAAAATCTCTAATTCCATGCTCTTATGACCACAATCACTTTAGGGAGGTTTTCCAAGTCTTATCTCTTTCTCATTCTTTCTCTGTAAAAGCCCATCTTGTAATTGGTTTCCTGGACCCAGAAAGAATTCTGGAGCATCTAAACCTTACAGCCAGTCAGCTAGACACTTGGCTGCTCTAAATCCACTAACTCTAGGCCCCTGGGATTTCTTGAAAAAAAAAAAATGGCTCAGATCATATTTTTCTGAATAGTTTACTTTCAAATGAACTTTGTCCCAACACCAAGGTTACTCCAGGAGTTTATGATGACCCTAAGAAGACTCCAACTTGCTGCCTGATAGCTGCATCGGTGAGTGAGTGCTAGGGATAGCAGGTGACAACTGCCCAACATCGCCAACCAAATTGCCCCCTCCTCTACTTCTGTGTGAACTTTTTCTCCTGCTTTGTCTTCTTCTAAATTGACACTGTCCCCAATCTATTGCAGCAGCTGTTGGGGGCTCTATAAACAGTCAGTTCTCTACTCTGCAGTGAGAAAAGATGACCCACGATGGCTAAAACATCAGGCACAAAATTGGAGCTCAGTATATGAGTCCCCTTTTCCTAACAGCTACCTTGCCCAGCACAGAGACAGTCTATACCTGACATTCATGCCACCTCTCTAACCACATCTCCATCCCTACACTCGTGATAGTTTTTCCTGTTGAGAAGCTTCCCAGATTTTTCTCCTCATAGTACTCCGAACATCCACCAGCAAACAGAATTTCCCTGCTAGATAAAACCAGCTGCATTACCAGAATAAAATCCTCCCTGCCTGGGAAAATCACTCAAGTCACTTCACTCTAACTCTGAATCCTGATTTCCAGGTCCAGTAACAATGAAAACAACAAGAATACACAATAATAATGTCAGACGTATGACATATGCATCCCACATATTCTCTCGAATGCTCAAAATAGCTCGGCAGGCATTTCCAAACAGGAACATGAGGCCCATGAACACTAAACAACTTGGTCAAAGGCGTAACACAATCAGGAACCAGCAGTGCTCGATTCATACTCAGAAATGTTATGTGTCTGAAGTTGATGCTTCATCTTCTTCTTTTTTAATCCAAGTTTACAATTAAAAAAAATTATTTATTTATTCACAGGAGACACACACACACAGAGGCAGAGACACAGGCAGAGGGAGAAGCAGGCTCCCTGTGGGAGAGTCCAATGCGGGACTCTATCCCAGGGCCCCGGGATCACAACCAGAGCCGAAGGCAGGCGCTCAACCACTGAGCCACCCAGGCGCCCCTGATGCTTGATCTTCTAAAATATTCTGTTGCACTCAATTCTGGAAACTTGTCTTAGGAAAACTTTGCACATTCATTTGCAAAAGAGAGGTTATTCTGGTTTTAATTCCTACCCATATGAAGAACTGTGAGGTTGGTTCATGCCTCAGTCAAGTATCTTTTCAATCCTCTGCCTAAATCAGGGCTTCCTGCTTTGAGCTAATAGTATAAAAATTACTCTCCTTAACATATAATTTTGTTTCCTTTGGCCCTTAGCCCATGTCCCTTTCTTGATAGAGCACGCAGCCAACTGGACCTTTGAATCTCTTTCTAATAAAGGAGGCAGATATTGCAGCTTTTCTATTAAAGAGAAAATAAAAGGCAGGTTGTTTGTCATTGATTTGTCTCAAGGCACGAGACAGCAAGACACCTGGTAGAGCTAAGGTGTAGACCTCGGGCTACTGCCTTGAGTGTCATTTCTTCTGATGTCCACACCTATTGGCAGGCTTCCAGAACTGGCCTTAGATATTGCCGAATGTCAGGGACATAACTATCTGTACTATGGAAAGGAATATGCTCCAACAACCAGCTCATTGCTGAAGAAAGAAGTATCATATAAGAGATCACGTCTCAGTCTCAGTTTCCTCATTTATAAAGCAGTCTGCAACACTTTTAGATTTCTTTTATAAGATAAAATCTTATGCAGAAACCCTGAAACTGATAGAACTGGAAACACCCTGCCTAAAACACCGAGTTGGGAAGCACCACCAGGAGCCTCACCTGGAGTCTTCCCTATTCCAACCGTTTGATTGCCTTTAGGCCATCTGTCCAAGAAGCTCTCCAAGACACAGCGGGTAAACCACTGGATGAGATTTTCTTGAGGCTTGTCTCCAACTCTGGGGTTCAAAGGCCTGTGGATTTTCTTCCTACATGCATCTGTCACATCAATGGCATGGGCAGGTATTCTTGTCCCCTCCTGTGTCCCTTCAGCCCACTCTCGAGAGGCTCCTACAGTTCGGGAAAGCTGATGCTAGCTTCTCCCCCACTCCTGCACTTCTGGGCCTTGTGAGTTCAGGGCACCGGCCTGTCCCACTGCCTTTATTTTCCCAGGGCACTACTATTACTGACTTGCTCTCAGAAACTTCTGCCAAACAACTGTCTTGCTTCTTCTCATGGCACACGAAGGTCAGGACATTTCACGTTCTTAAATAGTTTTCAAGAAATATTTCAGGTCATTTGAGTCTGGATGGTCTTGGAAAGGAAGAAAAGGGTTACATATTCACTTCTTTGTAGAGATAGAGACCCCCAGCTCAAAGCAAGCCAATGGTAAGGACTTGAAGGTGGGATGTTGGGTTCAGGCTACTACTGCCTCCCAGTGGTCCTCTGGGGGATCGCAGTAATGATGCTCCAACAGAGTGAGGAGAGCTCTAATGAAAAAAACAAAACAAAACAAAACAACAAAACAAAACCAAAACCCAGCCCGTCCAACTTAATCCAATGCAAATGAGCCCTTATCTTCTGTTTCTTAGTGGTAGCACCATTAGAAGTGGGTTGAGTATCTTCTGAGTGAATTGAGCCCCAATTGAATGGTAGCTATTTTCCTTTAAATGAAAGGGACGCTGGACAAACGGTGAATACATCCTCAGCCAAAAGCAGAAATATGATTTCACTGGTGTTCATTAGGAGAAATATGATTAATTTTCCCTCTTTTCGGACAAATATTCACTAACACTACAGACATTGTGCCATTTTAGTACAAAAATCAGAGTGGTCTTGGAAATTGTAAAACAGCCAATGATGTAATTTCCCCCAAAGTGTATCGTATTTAGTTCTCTTCTCAGAAAATAAGAGCAAGAGAAGAAGAAGAAGAAGAAAAAAAAAAAAACAAAACAAAAATAGAGGCTTGACAAGTAAAAAAGAATCACATGCTTTTAACAGTGCCATGTAATGGAGTTCAATAAATAAATTATTTTTCCTTTCTTCTAGATAAATCTTGAAGAAAAAATCATGAGAAGAATGCTGGGGTTATTTCTTGGTTTGGATACCAGGTTGTGGCAACTTCCTTTCTTTTTAAAATTTCTTTCAATTTGCTTTAAGTTGTTTTCTTAGCAATTTTATCATAAGGAGGAGTCGGTGGGGGTGGTAATGCTATTTGGGGATAATCTTTCAAGAAAAATGATCCAAAATACTCCTCAAGGACGAGCCAAATAAAATAGCATTTGAAAGGTAAGACGCTCAAGTGGTAGGTTTTGCCATCCATCTTCTACACACTAAGAACTTACTGACAAAAGCCGGTACAGATTTTTCTTTTCACGTGTTGATTATCCGCTGAAATTGTGTCTGTAATGTTGCTTCCAGGATCATTACCGCTGAGTGATCAGAGGCACACTACCTAGAAAGGAAAGTTTTAAAGAAAGAGCATTTACAAACCTGAACTCAAATACCCCATTCCAGAAAACTGTAACGGATAGGCGGATGTTACATAAGCTCCGGGAATATTGTGTGTGTGTGTGTCTTCTGTAGCTAATTTGGACTGCGTACATGCAGAGCTATGTTTAAGCAAAACCAGTTGCCATGGTGACACAGTACCCATCTGAATGCAGTGTGTGATATCTAATTCTGTGTGTGCGTGTTAACTGTTTAGCTGAAAACTGGGCAGCATCTGAGAAGCCTGACAGACTGATCCAGAGTGCTCTCTAGGTTTCTTTATTTTTGCCCTATCTCTGTCCTGATCAGTCTCTTCTGCCGTTTGACCAAATATTAAAAGTTTTCTTTTCTACATGGTTATGGGTGAATACTTAGTTTTTCTTCTAAACCTGACTGTATAACTTCAGAAGATAATCCAGAAAGGCTGGTTATTTTTCCTGTTCAGCTAGGACAGAACCTGCTAAACAAGTCAATTCATTTTTAGAGAATCTCTTTGTTAATTCTCATTAGAGATGGCATTTTCGAAATAAATCCCTAATATTAGAGCTTGTTAGTCTCTCTAATTTTAGTCTTTTCCCTCCCACATCCAGTCACGAGTTCTTCATTTTCGAGTCATGCTCTCTGGCTGAAGTACGAGGAAGCTGTTTTATAGAAAAAAATGGAACACAAGTACAGGTTGAAATAAACAAGAATATATAAATTCCAATCTTTTTGAAATCATTTTCTTAAAAATTAATGTCTGATAAGAGCTCTCTCAATATTTATAAGAACAAATTATACCCATTTGTCTTGACTTTGTAGTTAGGCACTTGCTTTTAGGTTGGCTCAGTGGCAGGGACAATTCCAGGTGAAACTTTGAAAGAAGCTTTAGAGGCCTGTGAGTCCCTGACAAGAGCCAGGTCTTGGGTATCTAAATCCTGGCCCCAGAATCTGGGGGAAGGAATCACATGGGGCATGAATTAAACACATCTCTAGTCAACCTTCCTATAGAGTTATTTAGAAGAACCAAATCTATTAGTTGAGTTTTTACCTCTTCTCCTTTTTCCACATTGTAGTAGATGTCCCAATAAACAAAGCTTCCAAAAAAAAAAAAAAAAAAAAGGTGAGCAGAAGAATTGAAATATTACACTTGATCAGTGAACAAATGAAAAAACTATGGCCAGAAAGCCCAAGGAAGACCAGTGTCTGTTGCCTCTGTGTGATGGATTTAATTTTCATTGACTGAAGTGGGTGTCAGTTCTTGGTAATACACTCAGTGCTATAGGAAATTAAATAAAAAAAAAAAGACTGCATCTGGACTTCTGAGCATTTGCAATCTAGTGTAGAAATAGGAATATGGAGTTTTGTAGCTAGTTATTAAGTGGTAATCTTTGTGACTTTAATGTCCATAGCCTTGAGAGTCCACTTATGTAAAAGGAGTAATTTGTGCTATCAGACTATAAGCTGAGAGTCTTTGAATACCTTAGATAATCACAGAATTTATTTTAAAAGAACTCAAATTATTTAAATTAGATGGTAATGGTACAAATTCTTGTGCTGCATGGATGAATAGAGCTAATCTATAGGGTGTTGGATGTGGAGGTTG
Source organism: Canis lupus familiaris (assembly GCF_011100685.1). Classification (NCBI taxonomy): domain Eukaryota; kingdom Metazoa; phylum Chordata; class Mammalia; order Carnivora; family Canidae; genus Canis; species Canis lupus. Next base: position 17,247,646 of record NC_049253.1, read on the forward strand.
TGCTGTGTGAGATCTTTTCTTCTTTGTGTTAGTGATCGTGAAAACTTATGATATGCCTGTTTCATCTGTTTGCACAGCTAAATATCATTTCCAAGAGGGTAGAATGATTGCTTTTCCAGGAAGGAAGATTTCAGAACCATTTTATTCCAAATTTAGGGGCAACTCTAATGATAGATGCACCATCCCTAGAAAAGTCAATCTGACATTAGGATCTCTTTCTCCTGCTTAGGCCTAGTTAATGTACAAGCAAGCTGCAGTTTGGTTGAGCTCTTTTTAAAAATACCTCTTCAGGGAACCCTGGGTGGCACAGCGGTTTAGCGCCTGCCTTTGGCCCAGGGCACGATCCTGGAGACCCGGGATCGAATCCCACGTCGGGCTCCCGGTGCATGGAGCCTGCTTCTCCCTCTGCCTGTGTCTCTGCCTCTCTCTCTCTCTCTCTGTCTCTCTGTTACTATCATAAATAAATAAAAATTTAAAAAAATCTTCATTTTTAAATCATGAGACGTAATTGCAGTAAACTGTGCAGACAATGCAGAAACTTATGAAGTCACCTCCCTTTGTATCTCCATTCCCTTAGGATCAGCATCTCACTATCTCTTCCCTCTCCTCCACCAAAATGCAACCATTACTCCACAAGAACGATCACTGCTAACGGCTTGGTTTTTATCGTAAGACTTTTTTTGCATGTGCATTTATATATATGAACATACACATTTTACTACTTCATTGTACCAGGAGCCTCTGGGAGTGTGGACCCATATTGATACACATACCTCTGGAGTACCCAGGGTGAAGCAAAGCATTTCCTTTAATTTGTGCCACCTGTTAGTTCAGACAGATCCCAGCTGGGACATAATCAGAGAGATCGCATCCCTCTCATTCTTCTTCTTCTCCTCCACAAGCCCCTGGTCATACTTACTACTCTCATTGAAAACTTTGACACTCAGATGCCTGGATGTTACCAAGAGAAGAGGATAGGGCCCACCCTTTTGTTCCTGACCTCTACAGAGCCAAAGAAACTTGGAGTGTCTTCCAGTCTCCAGAGTGAAATATCCATAAGCCAAACCAATACTTTCTGGCTAGTAGTGATGGTTTCTGCTGGCAAATGTTTGTTTATTACACTACAAAAATCTTTTTATTATGTCTCACCCAGGACCACTACCCATTAATAAGACATGACAAGAGCAGAGAGAGAAAAAGCAAGGGTTTAGGCCCCCAAGTGCCATTTAGAAATATTTGCTCCCTCCATTCATTTATATATTTTAAAAATGGAATCATCTTGTGTAGATTATTCCATGTTTTATACCTATTTCTTATTTAACAGTATAATATGGAGATATTTAAAGGTCAGGATATTTTTGATATGGTATATAAAGTTCAACTGTGTGATGTATTATTTATTTATTTAACCAATCTCCTATTTTGGGACATTTAGTGTCATTTTTTTTAGTATCTTGAAAAATGTTGCAAAGAAAATCTTTGTATGCATAGCACACATACTTGCATGAGTGCATCTGTAGGATAAATTTCTAGAAATGTAATTGTTGGCTCAAAGTCATGCACATTTTAAACTGTTATATGTATTGCCAAGGTGATAAATGATGCTTGATGGAGCATTGGGGACACTTACTCTAATTATTAATTATCAAATGAGTTTCTAAAGATGTGGTTTATTAATCTGGGTAAGAGGAGAAGATTAAATCGGGAGGCAGGAAATAAATAAACCTTCACAAGAAATCCTAGATTCTTAGGTATAATCTTGCTTTGCAGATAAATCATCCTGTTGACCTTACTCTGAAAGCACTCTTCTTTTTTTTTTTTTTTTGCACTCTTCTTTTGATCTTGATGCCACTTATTTTCAGTACTATCTCTTCTTTATCTGCCAAGTAGTCCATCCATTCATGCATCCATACATCCATACATCCACCCATCCAACATTAATTGTGCTTTCTGCTTGGCTCTGTATTTTACAAGCAAATATAATCACTTGGGAACAAGATATACTTGGTTTTATCATTCAAGAAGCTTATTATCTTACAGATGGAAATAAATAAATAAATAAATAAATAGTAGCTTAGATGAGTGACACAAAGGAAAAATACTAGGTGCTATAAGAGCATATAATAGAGGAATCTAACTGAAGAGCACTTCTTTGACAGTCATCTAATGACTTCACATTTCCACATTTTTAATAGCTTTAGCACTTGACTCCTATCTTCTTTCATTATCCTTGTTGTATTCAATGCCTAACACCTTGAGTCACAGCTTCTTGACTTCTACCCTCCTCTATTCCATCAAACTTATTTTCAGAAACTCATCACAATAGCCTCATTGTAAAACTTCAAAATCCAGAATAGTTTTATAACAACGTTTTCAAATTCTGACACTTTAACTATGACTGCCTTATTTTCTCATCCTTACTGAACATATTCTTTATCCTTGTTGGAACTGCACAATTTGAATGATTATTTACAATGTAAGTGTTTTACATGCAATTGTCTCATGTAATCTTTCCCCAAATCCAATGAAAGAGTCAGTACTATATCTCATTCAATGAGTATAGATGCATTGGAGAATTTAGACTTACCAATGCCATCTAGGAAATTGGATGACTTGAAATATGTCTATTTGACCCCAGACCTGGGGCTTGTAGCCCATATGACATTCTAAATCAATATAAGGGAAGGGAGAAGAAATGTGTGGGAAATATCAGAAAGGGAGACAGAACATAAAGACTCCTAACTCTGGGAAACGAACTAGGGGTGGTGGAAGGGGAGGAGGGCGGCGGGGTGGGGGTGAGTGGGTGACGGGCACTGAGGGGGCACTTGACGGGATGAGCACTGGCTGTTACTCTGTATGTTGGCAAATTGAACACCAATAAAAAATAAATTTATTATAAAAAAAATAAAGATAACACAAAAGTGGAAAAAAATAAAAATGCTGCTTTTAAAAAAATTATCATTTCAGATCAGGTATTTATAAATTAAACTGATGAGGATGAAAAGGGAAGTATAGCAGATTGCAAAGTCAGGGGCAACATTTTCACAGCATAGCCTTCTGAGATTTGATAAATTTTTAAAGATTTATTTATTTTGGGGGAGGGAGCAGAGGAAGAGAGAGAATCTTCAAGCCTACTTCCTGCTGAGTGTGGAGGCTGATGCAGGGCTCATTCCCAGGACCCTGAGATCATGACCTGAGCCAAAAGCAAGAGCTTGCCGCTTAACTGTCCGAGCCCCCCAGGCACCCCTAGCCTTCTGAGATTTAACAAAAGGTCTGACAACGTTAACTGGACTTACAACCTTTACTTCATCTCTGGGAGTTCAGGGCTGTGAGCAATTGTACTGAAAGCTGACAAACCCAAGTCAGTGTGTCTGCTGCCTCCCATGTACTTTGTCAAACTAACCATGGATGATGTGAAAGCTATTGATACAGGGACCCATCAATAACTATTGCCAGTACAACGCTTTTTCCTTTTTAAATGCAAATATAATATGCCAAGTACTTTTGTCTCTATCAAGCATGTTACAGCATAGCAGCCTATTTTAATTTTCCTAATGAATCTACCTACCCCCCTATTTATTTAGTTGTCTCATTTTAGTTTTGTTTCTATTTGGCTGTATTGCATTTTAAAAAATATTTCTTGTTTTTATATTTTTTCACAGCAATAAACTCTGGGAACAGGGGCTTTGACTCTGTCTTCTGTTTCTTACCTAGCATCTCAACAGTACCTGTGGAATGACATGGAAACTAGGATCTGGTAATTAACAAAACCAAGTTTTAAAAGTATTCATTTGTCCATTTGCCATACTTTATTAGTATTATTGCATTCATCTCACAAATGTATTTCTTGAATCTTGACCATGGACCAGGCCCTGTGTTAGGCACCAGGAAAGTAAAGATAAATTAGACACAGCTTTGTCCTGGTGGTCTCACAAAAAGACATTGAGTGACAGAAAACTAGAGAGAACAAAATGTTATATTGCACTTAGGAAAAGTAGTTCATAAGAATCTTGCTGAAACTCCAGGGGAGATAAACACTGAAAAAACTATAACAAAAAATAAAATCTATAAGTCAGTTATTTCTAATTTAAGATGTGTAAAATTTCATGTCTCTCTGTGTTTTCTGCTTTATTTGTTCAGTGCCTGTTGGTTTTTGTTAATGGATATTATAAACATATTCTTGCATAAGATCTCAAAGATGTCAGAATTTACTTTCTAAGCATTTTATTATTGAAGAGTGGAATAAAATGTGGGAAAAAAATAAAGGGGAAGGGCACATTGGCTCAAAACCAACCGCATTTTATGTCTGGCTCATATATGGAATGAAGTTAAAGTTCTTATCAGCTAACATTTCTCCTCTACAGGGTCACCCAGGGAAGTAGTTTCCTTCTTTTGGCTTCACCATTCTTCAGAACAAGCATTCAGACCACTGGCTCTCTGAGTGTGGTTCCAGGACTAGTGTGTGTGTGGGGGTGTGTGGCTAGCATCATCTAGGACCTTATTAGAAATGCAAATTTTCTAATTATACTGAATTAGAAACTCTAGGGGTGAATTCCCATGATTAGCATTTTTAAAAGCCCTCTGGATGATTCTGATGCATGATAAAATTTGAGAAAAATTTGAGGCTCCAGGTGTGTAGCCCCACACTGTTTGCACCTAGTAGGTGGATGGGGAAAAGGAACACCTGCTTCATAGAAGCCTTGACCAAAAAATGTCATGCATTAGTGACTTCCTCCACATTTCATTGTCTAGAAATAAAATAATGATATAGCCATAGAGTCTCTTCTGCAGAATCTTAAATGCAAACTCATGTACTATGTAGGAGAATTGTGCCTTGAGGGGAGAGGTATTGCTGTGGTGGGGTGTTTTGGAACATGATACTGAGGACTGGGTCACAGAATATCTGTGTGTTGTGTGGTGGCCCTAATACAATTTATTAGGTACTGGCAAGATTTGGGGACAGAAAAAACTTTTTTTTTGCAGACTGATAATCACTAGTGGGAGAGTATACCTATTTGAGTAATATTGTGTAAAGTGGCAAATGGAAAAGATAATGCCACAGTAAAGAATAATTTAAAAAGTAATGGGGCAGGAAGAGAGCCTTGCAGCTGCTGAAGAAGAAACCAAGCCAGCTATTTGTTCAGAACCGGTGGAAGAGGATGTGGAACTGAGGGAAACAAGTTAAACGTAAGCATGCCAATTCCTCTAGAGGACTTCTTAAAACACAGATTCCCTGGCCCCAGACCCAGAGTTTCTGAATGGTCCAGGGTAGAACAGGGGATTTTGCATTTTTAAATTCTCCAATGATGCTGCTGTTGGGACACGCCTGGAGCATCATTCATTAAGGATTGTAGAAGGAGCCTTTCAGATGAAACCTGGATTTGGGGAAAATCCTCCTTGCCCTGGGGCTTTCTGGCAGGTGTTCTATGAAACTCAGGCCAGAGTAGCTTGCTTTTATGCTGGCACAGTCGGATGTGTGCTCCCGACTTGAGGGCCGGAGAAGAGATGTTGGCTCCTCTCCAGAGGAAAAAAAATCAACAACTTTGCACCTTTAGGGAATATTTATTAATCCTCATTATACCAGCCATTCTTATTGTAGTGGGAATAAGGAGCTAAAGGTGTAACGCATTTTGTTAATTAGATCATCTTTTCGGTCACAAGGTATTTTATTACTCTTTCTTCTTTTCTCGCCACACACATCAGTACTTCTGACTATTTTCAAATACACATACATAGGCGTACACACACACACACACACATACTTCCAGTCCTTTTCACCTTCAGAAGGAAGTTTGGCTTCCCTGTAGCTACTAAGAGATCAACCTGCAACCTTCACTGTAGTCAAGTGAAGGAACACATGGCATTAGGAACACGAAGTTGTCTTGCTAACCGCAGTTTTCTACTACAGGATAGCTTGCCTAAGAAGTGTGGTTTTTCCTACAGTTTAGGCTGAGTCTGTAAATTTATAGAATCCAATTGCTCTTGCTGCCTTCTGATCTCTCTTTTCTTTGTTGATTCTGAATTAAAATTCTGTGCTAGCTACAGCCCGGTATTTCTGCAAACTGAAGGAGGTGTGCATTTTTCTCGTGTGTTATTGTTATTATGATATTAATTATACTATACACTCAACTGAATGTCAGCAGCATCCCAGGAATTGTACTGAGCAAAGATTTTGACAAGGTCCCTGCCTAGGGATTATGTAAAAGCCATTGAAGTAGAATTGAATTAACATATGACTTACTTTAGTGTGGCTGAACTTGAATATTGATTGATTCTTTGGATGAGAAGTGAGTTTGTGGGAGAGCAAAAGAAATGAACTCTAGAAATTTTAGGATCCATTTTTCTGTAACTTCCCATGATTTTAAATAAGAACTCAGTTGCATCCACAGCGGACAATTTTTATCATTTTATTTCTTGGATTGAAATAGTAGGATGCATGGACTCAAATTGGCAATAGAAGAGTAGGAATGATGTCTGATGTCTTCATCGCACCTTTTTACAGACCAACTGTGCTCTGGCTTCTTAGCTTTAAATTCTTCATTCTGTTTTTGTGTTTCAGGTGGATGAGAGGTAGCGTTTTGTTTCATGTTAAAAAAGGTTTGAAAGTTCTTCTATTTTCCTGGGCCACTCTTCCCACCTTGTTTAAACTTTTTTTTTTTTTATTGAAGTTTATCATATGTGAGTGAAGTACATAAAGTACACTAATTATAAATGCATGGGTTGATCTATATTTTCCTATCTAGACACCCATTTAATACTCAACTCAGGAAAGAATATTCCCATACCATAGAATTTTCCTCATTTTTCAGTCAATACCTCCTCCTAAAACAACCACTACTCTGATTTCTACATCTAACATCTTGAATTAGATTTGTATGTTCTTGAACTTAATATAAATATCATCATACAGTGTATTTTTTTGTTTCTGGTTTATTTTGATCACTATAATGTCTGGGAGAATATGTGGTTGCATGTCTGTGGTTGTAATCTATTCTTTATTTCCGTGTAGTATTCTAATTTATGAGCACACACAATTCATTTACTCATTTTCTTATTATTAGATATGGGTTGTTTCTAGTTTGGGCTGCTATGACTAAATCTGTTATCAGTATTTTTATACTTTTTTTTTTTGGTGGCCACATGAACTAATTATTCTTGAATCATGAAATCAGCATGTGATTAACTATAACTGTAATGGCCATATTTCAAATTATTTTATTAATTTATACTTCCTCCAGCAATGTTTCAGAGCTCCAGTTGCTCCATGCTCTCATCAGTGTTTGGTATTGTAAGTTTTCAAAATGTCAACTACTCTTGTGGGCATGTGTTAGTATCTCATTGCCTATCTAGTTTTTTCTAATCAATTAATGAAGCTTCTAGATTAAATGAAAAAGAATTTTTAAGGTTGTTTAGAAAATGCCAGCTTAATCAGCTGTCAATATTTTAAAGCCATAAGAGACATCTGCACAGCTATTAACTAGTCAGTTCTGTAACAACTGGTGAGCTGGGATTCACATAAGAAATTATTATTATTGTTGCTAAATATGTGCTAGGTAACAAGTAATTTGCTAAAGTATTTATTTGTTGTGACTCACTTAAGGTGTCACATTTTAAATCTGACAGTACTATCATTGCTTCTAAACATTCCACAGTTTGGTCTGCTTTCAGCCACTAATGTAATCCAGATGTCCTCATCTGCTCTAAGTACACTTCTTTAAAACAGTGAATCCACAGTCTTTTTAGCCCCAAGCATTCACTTTGACAACAGAATCACAAACTAAACAAGATTTTTTATTTCTGAAAAGCTGCTATCAACATTTTTGTACATTTTTTGGTGATCATACACTCTTGAGCCATTGACTTTTTTCAAGTAATTTATATTTAGAAAATTTGTCTTTGTGCCAAAGTGGGAAAGTCAAAGGATGAGGTGTTTTTCTGTTTTAATTGCTTTTGGGGAAAAAGCTGTTCTGTGGTCTCCATTGGACCTTTGGGCCTTTTACAGCTTACTTTTTTCTGGGTGTGAGAGCATAGGCTGACTAGTCCAGAGACTTTGCAATCTCACTTTTAAAGAGTGGTGTTTGGAAAACAAGATTTCTGTGTTGGATTAGAGGCAAACAAGACTTGAAGGGAGGGAATCACATCTCAGCTCGGGCAGTTCTGTAGTTTCTTTGTTCAAGTCTCCTGACAACTTGTTTTGATCAACAAATACTGAGTAGGGAAGAGCAATAGAACAATGAATGAAAGAACAATGGAATACTTCAAAGTGGCTTTTAAAACCTCCTTGGCAATTGTCAGAATGACTTCTATCTGTGCTTGAACCCAAATGCTGAGGCCAGAGAAGAAAGGGAATCACGGACACAGAAGAGGAAACAGCGTTAGCAGTATGTGATGTTGATGAGTCCAACACAGCAGTGTAATATAATTAGTAAGTACCAAGACAATTCAATGGGGAAAGAATAGTCATTTCAAAAAATGTGGACACTGGGGATCCACACGCAAATGAATGCAATTGTACTCCTACTTCACAACATATTCAAAAATTAGCTGAAAATGGATCAAAGACCTAAACGTAAGAGCTAAAACTATAAAGCTCTTAGAATAAAACATAGCTCTAAATCTTTATGACTCTGCCTTATGCAGTGATTTCTTAGATTTGACACAAAAAGCACAAGCAACCAAAATAAAAATAGATAAATTGGACTTCATCAAACTTTAAAACTTTTGTATTTCAAAGGACTCTATTAAAAAAGTGGAAGACAACCCAAAGAATGGGAAAAAGTGTTTATAAACAAACGTATCTATAAGGGACTAGTATCCAGGATGTATAATGACTCAGCTCAATGACTAAAATACAAATAACCTATTTTTTTAAATGGGTGAAGGATTTGAATAGGCATTTTCCAAAGAAGATATACAGATGCCCAACAAGCACATGAAAGAATGATCAACATCCTTAGTCATTAGAAAACTACAAATCAAGATCACAGTGAGATACTATTTCACACTTATTACAATGGCTAGAACTAAAAAGCCTAACAATAGCAAGCGTTGGCAAGGATGTAGATAAATAGGGACCCTCTCTCACATTACTAATGGAAATGTAAAATGATCTAGTCACTTTGGAAAACCAGTTTGGCAGTTTCTCAAAAAAAGTTAAACATAGAGTTTTTATATGACACAGCAATTTAATTTCTAGTTATATACCCAAGATAGCTGAGCATATATACATACAAAAACTTATACATGATGTTCATAGCAGCAATATTCATAATAGCTGAAAAGTATAGACCAAATGTCCATCAACTAACTGATGAATGAATAAAAAAGGGGATATATCCATGAGATGGAATATTATTCAGCCACAAAAATAAAAAAAATTCGGGATCCCTGGGTGGCGCAGTGGTTTAGCGCCTGCCTTTGGCCCAGGGCGCGATCCTGGAGACCCGGGATTGAATCCCACGTTGGGCTCCCGGTGCATGGAGCTTGCTTCTCCCTCTGCCTGTGTCTCTGCCTCTCTCTCTCTCTCTCTCTCTCTATGTGACTATCATAAATAAATAAAAATTTAAAAAAAATTCTAGTATATGCTATAGCACGTATGATCTTTGAAAACATGCTTAGTGAAAGAAACTACATGCAAAAGACCATATTTTGATTCCTTTTATATGAAATATCCAGAATAAACAAATCCACAGAGACAGAAAGTAGATTAATGACTGCCAGAGAAGAATGAGGAGTGATTACTATTGGATATAGCATTTGGGATAGGGGAGGTGATGGAAGTATTCTGGAATTAAAGAGTAATGATGTTTATTTGACTTTGCAAATATATGAAAAACCACTGAATTGTACAGTTTAAATGAGTTTATTATATGGTATGTGAATTATATCTCAATTAAAATATTGTCTAAGAAAAAATAATTAAAATGAAATTTGTTTCCTGAATATGCAACATCTTTGTATTCTTGTAAATCTTGTATTTAATATTTTAATATTATTTATTACTGTCTGGAACTATATGACATTGGATTAGTTTTTCAATCTTCATAGGCTTTAGTTTTCCATATAAAATAATGAGTCAAAACAAAAACAATGGGTCAACATCTAAATAAGAAACTACCAGTTTTCAAATATTCTTTGTTGAAATATTATGTGCAAGAAATATGAAATATTTGAACAGCAATTTCATTCCTATAGATTGTTTTGTATGAAAAAATATGTAAAACTTAAAAAATTAAAATGAGTAGTATGTTCTCTTGACAAAGTTTTCATTTTATTTCCTTTTGTTCTTGGATGGTGAAGTAGAAAATTCTAAGCACACAATCAGATGTAAAGATTTTCTCCAAGAAGCAGCCAACTGTCCCTGAACAGTGTCTGTGGGGACAAATAGATAAAGAAGATGTAATGTGTGTGTATATAATAAGCATATGGATATAATATACACATATATGTGTAACAGAATATTATTCAGCCATGAGAAAGGAGGAAATCCTGCTACTTAGAAGTGAATTAATTATGAATATGACCAGTGTTAAAGCCAATACACTGATTTTTGTTTTATTCTTTTCTAACAGTACAATTGAAGTTGTCATTTTCTTGTGCATTTTTAGTACACTGAGCCCTATGCATAAATATTGTATAATATACAGTTAAGGTCATTTTTGTAAGACTTAGAATGTTATTTGACAAGCATATTTTGATAAAAGGTTTATTCTTATTATATTTTTGTTTCTGTGATACACCATTGGGCATATATATGATTTCTTTGGATTCTATATAAGAAATAAAGCCTCAGACATCTAAAGCAAAATGCGGTTTCCTTTTAACCTGATTTCCAGGAAAGTATTGGATGGAATTGAAATGAAATGAAATAAACATGAAACTAGGATCAATCCAAGAGCAGGCAGGCCCCTGCTTTTAGATCCTGGAAGTTCCTGAGACCAAACTTCATGTACCAGGAGGAGAGATGCTAGACATCCGTGTGTAGATGCTGGATGTGCAGGTGCTGGCACTCTGTGCCGTTGGGCTTCAAGAGAAACCGTGAGCATGTCATGAGAAGAACAGATTTTTTAGTTTGGAGTTAAGTGATTAAAACAAAATGATCTCTCTCTATATTAATGACTTCCTGATTTGAAAATCCAATTGGCCTTGTGAAATTTAATTGCCATTATTAATTACCAACAACTTTGGAGGAAGACTTGTTATTTTCACATTTTAATGAGTGATTGCTTTTACTGGGAAGAGGGTTTGGAGCTGCAAGTCTAGAACTGTTCTGTTTTACTGCCATAATGAGTGTTGGAGTGTGATTCATCTCCATGAAAAGGAAAAGGTCCCTTTATTGGAAGTTTCCTAATTTCTTTGCTACAACAATGTCACATATGCATTATGGGTAATCAAATATGTATCCTTATGTTTTCAAGAGTGTAAATCAATGTAAACCTAATGGTTCACAATGTTTCCCAAATCTTTCTGGAATATACTTTTATGAAGGACACAAAAGATATTGTTGACTTATTTTCTTTAAAAAAATATTAGTGACTGCATTCTCTTGATTTCTTTTTTTTTTTTTTAAGATTTTATTTATTTATTCATGAGAGGCACAGAGAGAGGCACAGAGACACAGGTGGAGGGAAAAGCAGGCTCCATTCAGGGACCCATCCCGGGTCTCCAGGATCGCGCCCTGGACTAAAGGCGGCACTAAACCGGTGAGCCACCCAGGCTGCCCTCTTGATTTCTTTTTTAATGATTCTTAAATGTCCTGAATACTTTCCTGGCCTTGAAATGATGTGACTATTTTAAGTGCTGGTAAAGGTGGATAACACAAGCAACATGACAGCTGAACAGCCATAGGAGGGGCTGGGGCTGGAGCTTCAGAACATCTTGAGACAAAGGTTCACAAACCCAGTGGCTGAACCCAACAAAAATATTTGTAAGCATGTGTTACCAAAGTGGTAAACATAATAGCATCACTTAAGAAACATATTTGTTTTCACCTTCATACTTTATTTTGTTCATACAGTTTCTATCCTCTAGGTAATATACAGAACCCAGAGAATATTGTCTTAAAAATGTATAAAATAATGTATGTTTATTTTTAAATACTAAGAGATATAATTAATTAAAAAATAATGGGATGGGAAAAAATAATGGGATGGGAAAAAATAATGGGATGGGGAAGAAAAGAACTAACCTAAGAAATTTTGGAAAATAGTATTTTTAAAGCAAAGACCAAAAGAATTGTATATTCATGCTCTCTTTTCATTAGTAATTTTTTTTTTCTCATAGCAATATGGTTAGCAACTCTGAGACTGCTTTTTGGATATACTAGAATTACGTAAATAAAACATATTGTATTTAATTAAAACCACATTTCTTATGGTCAGAGAAAAATGTTACAAATAAGGAATAGGAAAAGGCTAAAATGAACCCTGTGGTATTGAAATTGGAGACATCAATATGAACCTGTGGTTTTTAATATATTTTTACAGATAATGACAGAGATAAATATAGATGTGTGTATATATGAGGTTGACTGTACATACACATATTTTTAATCTGTTCACTGAGTGGCCTAGAAGAAAGACAAGCCCAGTAGCAATGAGCATACCTAGTGTGCAGACCTTGGTTTCTAAATACCATTCTCCACTAAAAGAAACCAGACTTCGGAGACACAGTTGATTCCCATACTGGATTAGGGAAGATACAAGATCTTAGAACATTTTTTTGTAGCAGAAAATAAGGAAGTGTTTGAAAAAAGAATGGGTTATGTTGAAAGATCACATGAACCACAATAAAAGAGCTCCTGGTGGCCAAGCATGGAACAAAATAGATGAGAGTATTGAATTATAACCAATAGAATAAAATGAATATCCACAAGCCCACATTGATATAAATAATCAAACAGAAAAATGGGGGAGAAGAAAGATAACTCTTTCTTACAGAAGAATTCCATTTCATCAATGTACAAGAGGTGAAGGAAATACAGACTTTATTAGGTAAACCCCACAGTAATAATTGCAGGCACATTCCATGGATGCTTGCTAAGTTAGTGGGTAAAAGTTTTAGGAGAAACAGGGCAAGTGCATAATCTCAAAAGGTCCTACACAATATATTTGTTAACTATAAAGGGAAAACAGAGAGAAACTTAGCAAACATCAACTTAAAATTATTAGTGTTAATATCATAATAATTAAAATGTATCAACATCATGTATACTCTACTGATACAGAGGATACCAATTCTGTGATAATCTTGCCAAAAATGCATAACTTCAGCTTAATTATAAGAAAACACTAAAAAAAAAATAATAAGAAAACACTAGTTAAACCCAAACAAACATTCTTCTGAACCTTTACCAGAAGTCTTCAAAATTGTCAAGGTCATGAAAGATAAGACTGTGGAACTGTCACAGATTAGAGAAAATGAGGAAAACATGATGATTAAATGCAATGTGGGATCTTGGTTTGGGTCCTGGAACAGAAAAAGGAGATTGGTAGAAAAACTGGTGAAATTTGGATAAGGTTTGTACTTTCACTAATAGGAGGAACCAATATTAATTCCCTGGTTTCAAAAATTGTGCTTTGATTATGTAGCATATTAATCAGGGGAAGCATGGTCTATATAGTAGTTTTTAACAACATTTCTGTAAATTTAAAATTATTTCATAATAAAAAATTAAAAATACAATAAAAACCATGTGAAATCCCATCACTGAAAAATGCTAATATGACTCTTCATGACTTTTTTCTACATATGTACGTAATTTAAACAAGAACAACAGGGGCACCTGGATGGCTCAGTTGGTTAAGCATCTGCCTTCAGTTCAGGTCGTGATCCCTGGGTCCTGGGATGGAGCCTCACATCATTGCTGTTGTCCTTAGGCTTTCTCTCAGTGGTGAGCCTGCTTCTTCCTCTCCCTCTGCCTGCTGCTCCCCCAGCTTGTGCTGTCTCTCTCACTCTGTCAAATAAATAAAATCTTTAGTAAAATAAATAAACAACAACAAAAAGTATTCCTTGGTGGTTAAGAGTACAGTTTCCAGAATAAGAATCCCAGTTCTCCTACATATTAGCTTTGCTACCTTGGAAAATTGTCTTTCTTTGTATCTGTAGCTTATTGGAATAAGAGGAAGAGTAATGATAGTAGTGCTCTTACAGGCCATTGTGAGGATTACGTGAGTTAATACATTTAAAGCACTTAACACTATGAGTAGCACATAGTAAGTTCTCAATGAATGCTAGTCATTGCAAAGATGGCTTACTGTTTGGTAACCCCAGACTGGGTAAGCATTTAAGGACACTAAGTGTTTAATGGCATGTGTGAGATACTGAGTAGGGAAGAAATATTCCTGGACCAAAGGAAGTAAAATCCTAATTGCAAAATTCTAGAATTACACAGTGTAATATAATAATATAATATATATATATAATATAATAATATATAATATAATAATATTATAATAATAATAATATTATAATATAATATAATATAATAATATAATATATATAATATATATAATATAATAATATTATAATAATAATATTATAATATAATATAATAATAATATATAATATAATAAATATAATAATAACAAGTCAGTGGAAGACCAAATTGGTAGAGAAACAAATTTCAAATTAATGTGATTACCTTGCCTACAGGGCAAGTACTGAGGTTGAACCTCTTCCGTGTTATCAGTTCAGGCTCTAAAGTGTAACTATATAACCACAATTGATTTGTGTTTATTTTCTTCTTTAATAAGATGAGCATTGTCATAAAAATATATAAAATAATATGTTTATTGTTACATACAAAGAGATACAATTAATAAAAAATAATGGGATGGCGAAGAAAAGAACTAACCTAATACATTTTGGAAAAGAGTATTTTTTAGGGATCCCTGGGTGGCGCAGCGGTTTGGCGCCTGCCTTTGGCCCAGGGCGTGATCCTGGAGACCCAGGATCGAATCCCACATCGGGCTCCCGGTGCATGGAGCCTGCTTCTCCCTCTGCCTGTGTCTCTGCCTCTCTCTCTCTCTCTCTCTCTCTCTCTCTCTCTCTCTGTGACTATCATAAATAAATAAAAATTAAAGAAAAAAGAAAAGTATTTTTTAGAGCAAAAGACCAAAAGAATTGTATACACATGCTCTCTTCTCATTAGTAATTATTTCTTTTCTCATAGCAATATGGGTTAGTAATTGAGACTAATTGTATTTAAATAATTATAGAGCAAGATTATATGGAAACGGTACAATAAAAACCAAATACGTTTGACTCCCACTGACTTGCTTTCTGAAGGTTGAGAGACAACAGGGAGTCAAAACAGAAACAGAGGGGTAAGCCTTTCTATTGCCAGCAGCACCCGTTGCCAGAAGCCATAATCCAACACGTTTGGAACCCCTTTGCCTCCATGTGACATGCTGAAATAGCTGGCCCCACAGGTCAGCATCTCTAGTAAGCTGAGTAGATTTTGAGAATCCTGTCAGCATTCTTGGAAGTTAGTGAACCCCGAGCCAATGCTGGAACCCTGTCCAATGACCTTTCCCAAATCTTCAGGTGAACAGTGGCACATCAGAAGGAGAAAAAGCAGCGTCACTTCCTGTCTGGGAAAAGACTCATAGTCCATTCTGTGAGTTAAGATTATTGGGGACATTGAGACCCTCATATTTAAGCTTCGTAAAGATTAAAACAGCAGCAACATCATATTGTTGTCCTTTTCCCTTGTCATCCATCCCATCCATATTGTTCAGGCTACAACATTATTGAACAGATGGGCAATGTCCTGATTATAGGAAAATATAATAATAACAAGTCAGTGGAAGACCAAATTGGTAGAGAAACAAATTTCAAAGGTATCACTATGTGTTGAAAACTCCCTGCCTTGAGAGAGAATTTCTCTCTAAAGCCCATTGGCATTTTGGGAACACAGTAGCCAGTTTTATCCAACCAGTTCTTCAAGGAAAAGGGTAAGCTCATAGCTAATTAAGTAAATATAGACTTATCCATAATTAACATAAGATCATGTAGTTTTTGTCACAATAAATTGTTTTCTGTTTTTCTTTCCCCATTTGCTCTTCTATAAATCCATAAAATCCCAATATTGGAGACAGTTGTATCACTAAATTTTACTTTTAACTCGAGTCACAAAGACCTGGTTAAACCACCCTGACTGTTTTTAATCAATCTCTCCACAGTACCAAGAGTGTGTCGAGCCCAGCTCTGAAATCCCTAGCTCTATCTGCTTGATTCTACTCTCTCCTTTCCCACTGTCCTTATTTTTTCTCCTCTGCACTATGCAATGCTCTCAAGTCTTCCTTCTTTTATTCCCTTCCCTACTGTGAGCTGCTTTTAAGTTCATAAATAATTATGTCCTTTCTCTGGATTGAATTTTTGATAGGTCCCCGTTTCCTACAGATTGAAATCCAACTTCTTAGAATGACTTACAAGGATTTTCACAATCTCGTCACAACTGTCTTTCCAGTCTCGCCTACCAAAATTATATTTCATCTCCTGTGCTACTTGACACACACACACCATATCCTTTAATGTCTCCATGCCTGTGTGCTGCTCATTCAATCCAACCGAATTGCCTTTTCCCTTACATCCACAATGGTAATTTGTTGGTGTTCAAATCATCCTTTCTCTCCCAGCTTGGATATATTTTCTCTGATGCTCTCCTCTCCATTCTCACCCAGTTTGAATTAATCACTGTCTTCTTGCTCTATTTATGCAACTCCTACAGAACATATCATAGAACATCATGTTTAATTGTGCATATAGATTATGAATTCCCCGAAAGCAAGTTCCATGTATTACTCAAGTTGGTTTATCCCAGCTTTTCAATACTGAGCAGGAATTTAATAAATGTATGTGTGGGTAAATGAATAGGCAAATAATTGACCCAGGGCCTCAGATACTCCTCAGATTTGGGTCAATTTAGACTAAACTGATTGACATTTGGATAACACTATTCTTCAGTCTATGGGACCATCCTGTAAATGGTGCTCTGCAGGTGCATGACAATCTGAAACACAGCCACACATTGCTCCCTACCTCCCAAAGGTGGTACTTTCTTGGTTGTAAACTATTGCTGGCTTGGCCCCCTTTTTTTTTTTTTTTTTTTTAATTTTTTTTTTTTTTAATTTATCTATGATAGCACACAGAGAGAGAGAGAGAGGCAGAGACACAGGCAGAGGGAGAAGCAGGCTCCATGCACCGGGAGCCCGATGTGGGACTCGATCCCGGGTCTCCAGGATCGCGCCCTGGGCCAAAGGCAGGCGCCAAACCGCTGCGCCACCCAGGGATCCCCCTGGCTTGGCCCCTTTACTGTGCTTATAAGAAATCCCAACAGACTTGTGATCTTATGAGGAGAGAGCTGGGGAGCAGAATATCATACATTGCACCAGCTTCTCCCAGCTCACTGGTGACACCTCTCCATTTTTTTCCCCCAAATTTCACACTTCCAACACTTGATCCTTATTCTGACTTTTGTTCTACAGGAAGTGTTATCCAGTCCTTTTCATGCTAATTCTTTTTCTTAGGTGGTCTGTCTTATCTTCCCTGACATTCTGTTGAAAATCTTTTTGTTGTATTATTAAAGCAAATACTACATATTATGCTAATAATCAGATCATAGTTCTAAATTTCCTGTAGGCATTCTCAAATATTCCTTTCCCAGGAACTGGGAAAGCCCATCCTCTATAGGGGCCTATTATGAATGGAACATTTGTGCCCTCTGGCATCCTCCCCAAATCCATTCATTCCTAATGCCCAGTGTGGCTATATTTGGAGATAGTTCTTTTAAGGAACTAATTAGGGTTAAGTGGGGCTATGGGGCAGGCCCTGGTCCAGCAGGATTTGTGCCTTTATAAGAAAAGACACCTATGTTTGCCCCCTCTTTTCCTCTCTCGGGGTACACACCAAGGAAAGGCTGTGGGAACATGCAGCTAGAGGGTAGCTTTGAATGAGCCAAGACAAGAGGTCTCAGAATGAAGCCTGTGTTGTCTCTTTTCCTGTTAATAGAGTGTGTGGTACCATGAGCAGCAAAGTCTCCTACGACACGCTGTATAAAGCAGTGTGGGAAGTCCTGCAATGGCAACCAGGGCCAGCACTGGAAGTTTTTGCAGACAGTGAAGCTGCAAATCGGCATGAAGAACTATGAGGCTCAGAAGGACAACTACTTCTTCAGACACCATCAGGCTTATGTCCACTCACCACCCCGAGTTCTCCATATGTCTTGAGAGAACAACAGCACTGTGGTGAGGCCAAGGCTGTGGATATTCCCTACATGGACATCCAGGAGCTAAAAAAACAAAAAACAAAAAAACAACTCAGCAAGATTAAAAAATTAGTCAAGAAGTTGGCCAAGAAGTATGATGCCTTTTTGGCTTCAGAATCTCTGATTAAGCAAATCCCAGGAATGCTGGGGCCAGACCTGGATAAAGCTGGCAAGTTCCCTTCCTTGCTTGACCCACAGTGAGAACATGGTGGCCAATGTGGATGAAGTGAAGCGGTGATCAAAGCCCAGTGGGAGAAGGTGCTGTGCCTGGCCGTGGCTGTTGGTACATGAAGATGACAGATGGCAGCTTGTGTACAACACCCACTTAGCTGCCAAGCTCCTGGTCATTGCTTAAGAACTGGCAGAACATCCAGGTTTTCCACATCAAGAGCACCACGGGCAAGGCCAGCGCTTGTGCTAAGGCACGGCCAGCGCTTGTGCTAAGGCACAGCTCAGCAACCCCTTGCGCCACCGTTACCTGTGCGCGGGCGACCAGGGACAGGAAGGCGCTTGGCGAGCTGACCTTGTGAGCCATAGCACTGTGCCAACGGGCGCACTTCCTGGCACCCAGTGTTGGGTGGCCAGTTTTTCCATACTGCAAACCAAGAAGTGCATTCTATCTACCTTCAAAACCATGCAGTCTTTTTTTATTATTTAGATCTCTTGGACACTTAGAACATGCGACCGTAAGGCTGCTAACCAGGAGTGAAGCTTTTCTGAACCTGGGGTGAGGCAGGTCTAGGCTAGGACTACGGCCTGTAGTGCTCCCACCGCTCACTAGTGGAAAGCGGGGCAGGACCTTCAGATTGAGGACGTTGACTCAGCCCTTGGCAGCATGCTTAACCTACGGTATGCAGTTGCTTCTCTTGATGCCATGGCTTCTTTCTGTGGGCTTTTTGTTTTGTTTTATTCCTCTAAATCGTGCGTCCTGGCTCTTGGTCTGCAGGAATCACACGGAATGTTCCAAATGGAAATTGGGTTCGTAGATTCTTCAGATGGGAGTGGTCTGAAACCCTGATTGGTCTAGAATTTGCTTGTCTCACCTCAAATTGCATGCTTTCTACTCAGGGTAGTAATTTACTGTGTGAGATGGTTAGGAAGACACAAGTAGGAGACCTATACGATATCGTAATTCATCGACACTGTTTTCTAGGGGACCTTAGCAAAGCGGTAGAATCAGGCTGAGGCAACTCCCAGGGCCTTTGCCCTTCCTGACCAGAGGCATTTCCTTGTTGGAGTTCTTGTCTCCAGCATCCAGTACTGGACAGTAAGTCTTTGGAGTGGTGGGAAATACCTCTGCTTTAAACGTGGACTTGAGTCTGCTTCATTTAACTTTGGTAAAGTAACAAGTTCATCCCTCCATGCTTGAATATAGTTGAAAGGCTAATCCAAAGCATAAATAAGAAAAGCTTCCCAAAACGAGCCTGAACTATGAAGAATATAAGGTTTAACGCACACACACACACAATGAAACCATGTTGCTGGCATCTTGATTTTGGACTTCTAGCTTCCAGAACTGTGAGAAAGTAAATTTCAATGGTTTCAGTCAGTGGTATTTTGTTATGGCAGCCCAAGCAAAGCACTACGGGGCCCTTGCCTTATTCCTCTGTGTCAGACTTGAGAGGGCCAACTGGTGAACTTCTGAATTAACTTCTGCTAATTAGAATGCAATAGTACAGAAACCCAAATCACCTTCCTTCTTTCCTTCTTACCTAAGCCCTGCCCATGGGGCCCTAATCTCATGCCCTAGGCTTCCCTGTAAGTCACTGCTTGGTGCATGTTATTGTTCTGTTTCATGTCTGTCTGTCCTCAGCTGAGTGTTCTCGTATTGATGGTTTCCTGCCTCACAAGTTGTGCTGAGTCTTGGTTTACATGACCTGAGATTGGGACTGCAGAATCCTTGTTCCTACAGGCATTTTTCCACCTTTCTGCTCGTCTTCCTTCCTAAGTCACACATGAGGGCTTGATGGGAGTTGGTACAGTGAAATAGAAAAAGTAAAAGCCTGGTTTCAAAGAGTGCTGCTGGGATGGGTTCTCAATGACTATGCTGCTTTGGCTAAGAGGAACTCAGTGTATTGAGGAATGTACCCAGCACCAGCCAGTGAGTGATCCCACGTGGATCCCTTGGATGAATGCCCATTGCATAAGAACTTCAGTGTGTTGACACAGGGAAAAGCTGCAAGTGACCTGGAAACTGCAAGGTGGGAAGTCATGAAGGTAAGATGAGAAAGTCTGGGGGAAGGAAGGCTATGGCACAGGCTGTGCTTCAAGGAAGAAAATGTGATTAAAAAGCTGCATGAACTCATTTTTCAGTAGGGCACCCTGATGACTAAGAAAGGGAACAACATTTTGGACAGGCTTAGAAGAACCAGGGAGCCTTGATTGCCAGTTCCCTAGTAATGTACTCGTGTCATCAGTGGTGGGTCACAAAAACTTGGTCAAGGGTCCTGATAATGACAGTGCAAATCAAAGACCCTTGTGGAGGATCAGGAACAGAAACCCATTCTCACCATGTTTTAGTACGCTAGGGCTGCACTAACATTATCATCGACTGGGTGGCTTAAACAACAAAATGCCATTTCTTGCAATTCTGAGAAGTTCAAGATCAAGTTGCAGGCAGACCCAGTGTCTGGTGAGAACCCACATCCTGGTTTGCAGATGGCTTCTCTTGCTGTGTCCTCACATGGCCAAGAAAGAGAGGAAGTAAGCACTCTTGTGGCTCTTCTTATAAGAGCACTAATCTTAAAACGAGGGCCCCACCTTGTGACCTATGATGTGTCAACTTGATTGGGCTAAGGGATGCTTAGATAGCTGGTAAAAAATTACTTCTCAGTGCATCTGTGAGGATGTTTCTGGAAGAGACCAGCATGTAAATTGGTAGATTGAGTGAGTAAAGAAGAGTAATCTCACCAATGCCAGTGAACATCATCAAATCTCTTAAGGGTCTGAACACAGCAAAAAGGCTGAGAAAGGTTAAATTCCCTCTCCACCTGAACTGAGATGTCCATCCTCTGCCCTCAGATCTTACTGCTCCTGATTCTTAGGCCCTTGAACTCAGACTGAATTACACCACAGGCTCCCCTGGTTTTCCAGACAGCAGATTATGGACTTGGCCTCCAAGATCATGTGAGCCATTTCCTGTAACGAATGTGTCTCTCTTTCCATTTCTCTCTCTCTTTAATCTTTTTGTTCTGTTTCTCTAGAAAACTCTGACTAATACATAACTTGTTTACTTTCCAAAGGCCACATCTCCTCTTACCTTCCCAGTGGGGGTAAGGGATGCAATGTGTGAATTTGTGGAGGACATGAACATGCAGTCCACAACACCACACTAGGCTTGCCCAGAAAAGCTACTTTAAGAAAGCAGACAGAATTGGCAATGAGGCCACAGTAGTGCACACATGAAACTTCCGGATGAGAAGGTGTTTGGGGGCAGCATGGACCCAGATTGCTACCACCCCCATGAGGGAGATGGAAGTATGGTGGAGCTGAATGAAATATTTTGACCTCACATAAACAAAGCCCCAGTGACTGCGTATTTTGTACGAGTATTTTGTACAGCAGGTGGGGCACTCATCTCCTTGTCTGTTGGCTATCCTCCTGCAGTGCTGGCCCTGGGTTCTTCTCAGACCACCTGGGGAAAGATACCAACCTCTATAAATCCATCCACATTTCTCTCACTTCCTTATATGTTTCCCCTGGGAGGCCTGTATCTGATCTTTCTTGCTGCCTGCTGGATTTTTTTCATCTCAGAAGAGAAAGGCTCTGACATGGTCTGAGCCTGAAAGTGGACTTAGATATGTTGGCAGCCTGAGATCTTTAGATCCTCTAACCCACTTTGATAATTCTCATGCCTCACTGTGCTAGCAAACCACATCTCTTCCCACCCTAGCAATTCTGCTCAATCTCCTTCATTGCCATGGAACCTTCCCAGGTGGACTCCATCCTGCTTAACACATGTCAGTCACTTGACAATCTTTTTAGTGCTAATGTCTAAATATAGCTTGTTTATGTCCTTAACTATGCTTCTGCCTTTATTTCCCTCTCCTGTAGTCCTCTTCCTTTCCACCCTTTAACAGCAGCAGCAACAGTGACAATGACAACAGTACTGTCATTTG
The DNA here is from genome assembly GCF_011100685.1 of Canis lupus familiaris. Lineage (NCBI taxonomy): Eukaryota > Metazoa > Chordata > Mammalia > Carnivora > Canidae > Canis > Canis lupus. The sequence goes on from NC_049253.1 coordinate 17,270,032, forward strand.
TGGGGACTAACTCTGTGACTGTCCCTGTGTTTCACACCTCAGGAACAAACATTATTCTGTTGAAACCTCATGATAATCCTCTGAGCTAGATATTTTAAGATGTGTTTTCTTTGAGAAGTAATATATTAAACATGTGCATATTGCAAAATATTTAAAGAAACAGAACTGTTTATAATAAAACTGAAAGCTCTCCTCCCGTTCCCATCTCCATGGTTACCATTAATAGCGCTGGAATGTGTTTCCTTCCAGATCCTGTGTGCGTGTGACTGTGTATATGTGTGTGTACATATGTTCGCACAAAAGCTTGGATGCAGACTTTTATTATAAATGGAGTCATAGAATAAATATAATTTTGTGATTTTCTTTTTCACTTGAACAATATATCTTAGAACTAGCATGAGAGAAGAATAACTGTCCCCATTTATAGGCAAGGAACTGGAGGTTTGGGGAGATTAAACAGCTTGATCCTATTAGGTAGGAGTTTCCATTACATGATAGGTTCCTTGAAAACAGCATAATCTTTCTGTTTTATGCAGAGTTCCAATTCCTTGTACTCCAGTATTTATAGCTGTCTGATTCCAGGAGTTTGGTGTTTCCCTTCTGTTCCCATTCTCGAAACCGGATCCTTATTTCCCTCTATGTGCCGGGGTCTCAGCCTACCTGATACCAGTAATTTGAGTCATGCTTTACTTCTACTCTGCCTCACCTAGGTAGTGCATTCTCCACCTGAAGGAATTCGAGCACCTTCCATCAGCTGGCAGACTTCCTGATGCTGCCTGCTTGCTCTAGGGAATTCCCCTTGTACCTGAACCTGCTGATAACTACACTTTCAGGCTTGACATTGACTGGCACTACCTACCTGCTCATCGTCTTTCCCACCATCTACTGGGCTCTTAGGCTAGGCTTCCTGCCAGTGCCTGCCACTGAATCTCTTTTCCTCACCTCTCCCTCAGACCACCGTATCTGTCCTCCATCACAGGATGGTCCCATTCCAAGTCCCTGGCAGCATGCTTGATCCTACTGAACTCCTGCCTGCCTCATGTTGAGATGAAATGCAATTTACCATTACTTTAGCAGAGTATCAGATTCATACTCAACATAAGATGAGATTACAGTGTATCCCATTGAGAGAAAAACAAATATATAGTCAAGACTTTGACATAAAGTAAAGCAAATAGAGTGAACCAGTGGTCTACATTTTTATTTCTCATTTCTTTAACATTTATGAAATGTTTAAACTCTTTAGGCTAATTGGCAACATTTCCTCTGGCCATTCTGAGCTTATTGGTTTCTTTTATAAAATGTAATACTGCTTTTTGTTTGAAGAATTGGCTCAGTCAGTTAAGTGTCTGACTTCATTTCGACTCAGGTCATGATCTCAGGGTCATGAGACGGAGACTCTTATGGGGCTCCATGCTTGTCATGGTGCTTGCTTGGGATTCTCTCTCCCTCTTCCTCCACCCCTCCCTCTCCATGCAGGTGCATGCACACACACTCTCTCTAGTTAGCTAAATAAATAAATAATTATAAAAATTAATCATCTAAAGATTGAAGGATTTTTTTATAGACCTTTAAAATTCTTACTCGTAAGATTTTTCTATTTTAGCAAATAGTTAATTTCTCATCATTCTGTCTTATTCCTCTCATTTCTTTATCAGTGATAATATGATTTTTTAGTCACCCAGAATGGATACATGGGAATCATCATGTATCTTCTTTCTCCTCTATTGCTACTGCCTGTGCCCCAGTCACATGCTCAGAACTATATTCTTGTTGATCTTCCAAACTCCGGTTTTCCCTTTCCTTCACTGCTCCCCACCTGCATGCTATGATATGCTTTTCCCAAAAGCATTATTTTTATTACATCATTCCCCCCCATGGTCTCTCTCTCTTAAATAAATAATCTTTTTAAAAAAGTAAATATGCACATTATTTTACTAAATCCAAGTTGCATTAATTGCAAGATACATCGTTATTCTATTTACCAGTAAAAAAGAAGAAAAAACACTGAATATTGAACTCCGATTTAAATTTTTATTTTAAATTTATTGAAAAATCATTTTTACATTGATTTTATATGATTTTGGTTATACAGCACTTTCATACATATATAAAATAGAACATATAAACCAAATATATTAGTTAAAATGTTCCTTTATCTTCCTGAATCATCTTATGGCTCACTTGTCAATGCTTATGCTTTCCCACAGTGTAGCTCTCTGTGCTATTAAGAGCAATGTTGATGTAGCAGTTCTTTTGAGAGCACTTCATTGTTGTTTGGAGGATTTTCATCAAGCTTCACATACTCATCTTGCAAGTTTTGATGCCGTGTATTTCTTGATATTACCAGATAAAGTCAATAAAACTCAACAACTAAGTCTTCTATTAATTCCTCAAAAGTTCTTACAGAGCTTTTTCAGTCAAATGTCAAGGGGTTGTGGTTGTCCAGTTATGCCACCAGAGCATCAACCAAGTTTAGGTATGAATAGGTAATGACATTTAACATCTTTACTGACACCAGGCAGCTTACAGAAGCATTAAGATACCATTGCCTCTAAGACTCATCACTATTTTGAGGTATTAAAAAGTGGAAAATCGTGTTTTGGTATAGATGAAATATAAGAGTAATTGTTCAGTTAACTTACCTTCATGGGTTGAAAGTGAATATTTTTTTAAGTGAGAAAAGTCATATGTATGAGGCAGCACTGTTATGTAGAGAAATTATTGGACACATATTATAAGGACTGTGGTCCACATTTTATCATTAAATCATTTATGACGTCTTAATCTCACCTATCTGGATTTCAGTGTCATTGTTTAAAAAATGAAGGCATTGACCTAAAAGATCTCTAAAAGTTTTCCAACACTAAGAGTCATGGCACCTGAAAGCAATGAGATTGAAATTTGAAATCACTAGCCCAGATTCTTGTCCAACAGAAAAATCCCTTGGACTACAATTCTGGCGAGATCTGAATTTTGAATTTGTCTGATGAAATTTGGCATAAGCCATGTGTGGTAAAGGCTGGACTTATTGGGGATGATAGAATGCAATCCTTATCCATCTGAGGAGAAATTGTCCATATGTAAACTCTCCTGGTGGAGGTGGTGGAGGTAGGGAGGAGAAAGTAATCAAGAAGATTAACCTGAGAGTTCATCTATGGAGAGCGTTAAACCCTTAGAGATCTCATTTTTTTTTTCCACCCGAATATTGACAAAGGACCAGAGGCATTCTGCTGGAAGGAAATTAGATTGCAAAATGGTTAATCCTCCCCAAATGGAAATCTGGTCAAGAATTTATGTGTGGAGCCTGAAATATACACAGCAGAGCCAAGTGACTCAGTCAATTTAGAAAAGATCACATTTTAATTAAATGCAATGGGAGAGAGAAAAGTGGAGAAATGTTACCCTGCTTTTTAAAGATACATAGAATCTCTGTAAATATGATAGGTAAGTAATGTTATTTAATAGCTTTTTTATTCTGCAGTCAAACCATACAATACAAACATAAGGATATTTCACTTTATTATCATGACCTGTTAGTTCCTTTCCTTTGTAGTTAGTTCTCAAAATGCTACCACTGTTTTTTTTTTAATTGAATAAATAACACACAAGAAAAGGTGACTTAAAATGATGTATAGTTGCTAAGAGGATTTAATGTCTTGTTATTTTTTTCTGACATGTTAAACAAATAAACAATTGCAGTGTTTAGGTGGGACCATGCCCTGGTAAGAACATCTTTGTGCCATCTAGAGTTACATATTGGAACTATCTTTTATGAATCTACAGATTAGGATTTGTAATTGCATATAGTCTACTTCCATCAGACCTAAGGAAAAAAAAGTAAATTTCAGGGAATATTACAATGTTTTTGACATTTTCAGGTTTTTATTTTTTAATTTATTTTTTAATTTTTATTTTGTAAAGATTTTACTTATTTACTTGAGAGACAGAGCACCAGGGACAGGGAGAAGCAGATTCCCCGCCTAGCAGGGAACCCAACACTGGGCTCAGTCTCAGGACCCTGAGATCATGACCTGAGCCGAAAGCACACACTTAACTGATTGAGCTACCCAGGTGCCCCTGAAATTTTTGGTTACTTAAAGTAGGCATTTTATTGATCTCCCTAAATTTCAGTCTTGTAAGTGAGAATCTTTAATTGCCGCACTTTATTATATCCAGAATCAGGAATTTTAACATCTCATACCTTCAACAGTTTAATAAGAAATATGCAATGGAAAGAACATGAGTTTCAAATTTAGGCAAAACTAAGTTCAGATTCCATGTCAGTCTCTTACAGGTAATGTGACCTCAGTGAGGTTCCTTAAGCCCTCTAAATCTCAGTTTACTCACCAATAGAATAACTGGTACCCAACCCAAAGACTTGTTGTATGGCTTCAATATAATAGATGAGAAATAAATCCTAAGCACACTGAAAACCTTCTATAACTGGTAGCTATTCTAATAAAAAAAACAAAACGCATTTGGAATATTGGAACCCAGTATTGGAGTTGTGAAGGAGAGTAAAAAAAAGGAAGTGGACAGATAGATCTTGATTACCAGGCATTCTGACAAGCAGTAGTTATATGGATTTCTAGTCAAAAACAAGAACAAAACAAAACAAAAACAAAATGCCAAGACATAGATATCAAAATATCTCTCAGCATCATGCACCTCATTCAATTCATATAGGGCACACATTATGTCAAAATGCTGTTTGAGCAATTTTTAAAACATGAGTAATCTGACATCATGTAGTCAGGCACAAAAGTATGGCTGAGGCCAGCTTGACTGAGGCACAAACTAGTTTGTTGAAGTAGACATTCCTGCCCTCAAACAGGAGCCATCTACTCCTTTTTGGTTAAGCTCCCTCTACACAGAGAGCTTTGGTTTCCTCTTGTGGGTTCTAAATTGAGGAAAAGAAAGCCACTTTGGAAATTAGTACTTAGTCTCAAACTTTGGACAGTACCTGAAACCACTTAATAGAGTTTTTGCCACTGATCTTATAGGTACTACCACTAAGAAATCTGTTATTCAACCTAGATCTTTTTTTTCCCTTTTTTAAAGATTTTATTTATCCATTCATGAGACACACACACACACACACACACACACAGAGAGAGAGAGAGAGAGAGAGAGAGAGAGAGAGGCAGAGACATAGAGGGAGAAGCAGTCTCCCTGCAGGGAGCCTGAAGTACGACTTGATCCCAAGACCCCGGAATCACACCCTGAGCCAAAGACAGATGCTCAACTGCTGAGCCATCCAGGTGTCCCTCAACCTAGGTCTTGAAACAATTGAAATCTGAGAGTTTGAGAGCACTGTAGAACCTGACCTGCTATTTTCCTTTCCCTTTGCCTTGTGGCTGGTTCTCTGCTATTAGAAGAAAACTGTATTTGAGAAAATCCTTTCCAGCTTTAACTCATTTGTGATTTCAGTTTTAAATGTCTCTGTTTTCAGGCTATTGAAGAGCTCAGATGCCATTTATAATATATTTACTAGAAGATTTCTGAAAAACAAGTCATTAGTCAGCTACTTTGATATGATTCTCCTAATCAAAGATTTATTGGGACAGTTTAGAAGAGTCAGATAAATGTTCTCCCTACCTGGGAGATGGGAGATGTAAGCAGTGCTCTGTGGAAGATTTATGCTGAATTGCTCTATGCCATCTTGCATTTGATTAACTTTTATCAACCAGAACAAAAACCCTTTCTCAATGCATCATTTATATGAACCTTATAAATGAACCATCTTTCTATTGCCAGCATAATTCACCATGATATAGCCATTTAAAAAGCCTCCAAGGGATAAGCAATTAACACAAGACATGTTTGAGTGATAATTCTGCAACAATTTTATTTTGAAAAACCTGAGTGTATTATTCTGTAATCTGAAACTATAAAGGATTGCCACCAAGTTTTCCAGACTTTTTTTAAAAAATAGGCTCTATGCCCAACATGGGGCTTGAACTCATGACCCCAAGATGAAGAGTTGCATGCTCTACGGACTGAGCTCCTCAGGCACTCTGGATCGATACTAAGTTTTAAGCATTTCTAAAAATGCTTAAGAAAGTAAATGGTCCCAACCTACAACCTTCTTGATGCCACAAATTGTTTTTGATCAGAATATATCGAGTCAAAAGTAGAATAAAAACAATTAGCTTATGAAGTATAAAGTGTGAGTTCCCTAGGATCTGGAAGGCAGTATATAGGTTTACTCTGTCTTTGTGCAGATTATACTTCCTCAACCTGAGATTTCAAACAAATAGGACAGTGGCATTTTAAAATCTGAATGACAAGACCTAGGTGAATTGGTCTGAGTGCTCAAAGATGACACTTTGAATTGATTTTTAATTCTATCAAGAAAGACACTCTTTAATAAATTAAAAGATCCTTCCTGGTGAATGTGAAAAAATGTAAGGTCTTCTGATAATACAATACCTATTGAATCCTGTTGTCCTTTTACTTCATTAGCTATGTCTTCTTAATGAAAAATTACTAACATAGACATTTCTTTTGTAGTTAAAAAGTGAAAAAGAACTATTAAGGTAAAGGGTTTATGAACACATTAAAAGTAGAAATGGTTTCACAAAATGGTTTTGACTGTCCTCAAATGATTGATTGACATTTTCAATCTCGTTGACATTTCTGTGACTGCAGATTTTTTTTTACGTGCTTACGTAAAATTTGGTATAGCATTTCTTCTCCTTTCTCCTTCAGATTCACTGTCTAATTTTCTCTTTTTCATGTCCCAGGAGGCTGACTTCTATGGACTCCTTTTACCTCTGGCTTTTGTTGGGTTTGGTCAGTGAGAAACCCCAATGGAAGGTTAGAGATTCAGGGCAGAGGTGTGGGGGGTGTTCATTCTCCTGCTCTCTCCTAGACAGGAATTAATTGTGTTCTACTTCATCCACAGATGCTGTTGGTGGGCTTTTCTTCTATGGCTATAGCTCTTGCTGTAGAGGTCTGTGTTTTTGTTTTAACTCCATGGTCCTAAAGGTGCTATGAGATTCCCACAATTTCAGTCACTACATCCTATTGGTTTTCTTGACCTTGTATACATCTCTGTGAATGCTCTCGTTACTAGATTCTTTTTGATAAAGTTCTTTTAGCTCTGTAAACTTTTAGTTCTGTCTGCTTCATATTGGGACCCTGACATAATGTACTTAGCATTTTACACAGGTAGATGTGCAGCCTGCTAATAACAGTACAGACACAATTGCAGTGAAAAGAGCATTGCTGTAGAAGGAAAAGTAGCACTGGAAATTCATCCCAGGATTCCTTCCCAGCCCTGCCAATAACCAGTTGTGGTACCTTGGCAATGTCATTTAACTTTTATGAGTCATTTTCTGTATTTGTAAAACAGGGGATTAGGTAGTTAGTGTTCAACTTTCTATGATCTAAATTTGTACAGTGATGTTGCAAAATGAATCTTTCATCTGAAGCCACAGAAAGCAGGGATTATTGAGTTCTTCACAATGTTTAGCTCAGAACTTTAAGTACATGGACACTGAGGACTTGATGAAAAATATTATTCTGAGTATGTTAAGTTACTTGGAAATAGTTTGATCCTTTCAAGTCTTGCTTTTGAGCTTTTAAGTTATGTTACCCAAAGCTTTAGAGCAAGACTCTAAGGGATCACATTGGCTCATACATTTCTAACTTACTTATGTTCCAGAACAGAGCTCAAGGATATCTATGGGGACACAAATATATCAACCCCCCAAGAAGACAAAATTCACAGTTTATTTTTAATGAAAATTCTCCAGATATGCAAAGAAACAGGAAAATACAACCCATATATGGAGAAAAATTAATCAATAGTAATTGACCTAGAAATGACACAGATGATAGAATTAGTAGAAAAAAAATACGAAGACTGTTATTTTAAGTATATTATCTATGTTCAGGAAGCTAGGATGATTGAACATGTTAAATAGAGGAATGAAAGATATAAAAAATTCCCAAATCAAACTTTAGAGATGGAAACTTCAAGTAGATGAAATTGTATCTGAGATGAAGAATACAGTTGATTCTTATTATTTTGGTAGTTAGGATCTATATAGTTGTTATAAACACTGAATTAGTAAGTAATTAACAGCTGCTTCGAGGGAAAGCATAGGATTGAGTTCCTATGAGTCTCTGGTCATAAAACTTTCATTGATCAATCACAGTGAATTCAAGGCCATCAGGACCATATGTCATGTCTGAATGAAGCTCATCTATCACATATATTTTCTCTGTAAGGCACAGCACATTTTTGTGCTTAGGAACACTGGAAAGCACTTCAGGACTATTCTTGGGGGCATTTTTAATGCTAGAATCACCAACAAAAAGTGCAAAAATGTAAGAAGTGTGGCATTAGGTGAACTGGAAAAAAAATACTTGTATGAGTATGAGACCTGAAACAAGAAGGAGTGCTGCATAATTCAATCTGTTGTAAGTGAATGCACTCATTGAAAAACTTTTTTTTTTTTTTTTTTGCTGTTCTGCTCATGTCCAAGAATGACCAAGGAAGTGCAATGAGAATTGATTTTGAGGTTCAGATAAATTTTAGTGACTAGTGAGTTTGCAAATACAGAATCCATGGATAATGAGAATTGACTGTACTCTGATGGTATTAATGGAAGATGAGAGTTTACTGAAGAAAAAGATTAGTAAACTTGAAAAAGCAGAAGTAGAAACCATCTAAAATAAAGCACTAAAGATAAGATGAGCAACTTCAAGTGGTCTAGCATACATGTGATTGGCATTCTCAAAAGTGGGAAGCAGAAAAAGTATTTGAGAAGATAATGACTGAAAACCTCCATATTTGATGAAAACTGTAAGTCAACAGGCACATGAAGCTAAAAACAAAACAAAACAAAAAACAACACAAAAACACCCCAAGGAAAAGAAAAAACAAATTCCAAAACAAGAAATATGGATAAAAATCACTATAATCAAAACCAATGATAAAGATAAAATCTTAAATGCAACCCCACCCCTCTAAATTATGTACAGAAGGAAAAAACAAGCATGACAGTAGGTTTCTTATCAGAAACAATTCGAACAGGGGCACTTGGGTGGCTCAGTGGTTGAGCAGATGCCTTTGGTTCAGGCTGTGATCCCAGGATCCTGGGATTGAGTCCCACCTCAGGCTCCTGGTAGGGAGCCTGCTTCTGCCTCTGCCTATGTCTCTGCCTCTCTCTGTGTCTCTCATGAATAAATAAATAAAATCTTAAAAAAAAAAAAAAGAAACAATTTGAACCAGAAGAGAGTGGAGCAAGATCTTTAAAGTAATAAAAGAAGAAAACCATTAACTTAGAATTCTGTACTCAGAAATAATCTTTCTAAAAAATGAAGGTAAAATAACATCTTAGATATACAAATGTTGAAAGAATTCACCACCAGCAGGTGTGCATTCATATCAGAGTAGATTTCAGAGAAAATGACATGGCTTTTAATAAAAAGCCCATTTCATAATGATCAATTTCATAATGGTCAATCCATCAAAAAGGCTTTTTCCATCTTAAGTGTTTATACATTAATAAAAGAGTTTTAACATTTGGGGTGTCTGGGTGGCTTAATCGATTAAGCATCTGACTCTTGATCTCAGCTCAGTTCTTGGTCTCAGGGTTGTGAATTCCAGCCCAGTGTTGGGCTCCATGCTGGACATGGAGCCTACTTAAAAAAAAACAAAAAACAAAAAACAAAACTTAATTAAAAAAATAAATTAAATCTACCAAACAGTATCTGGTAGAATTGCAAATAGAAATAATAGTTATATTCTCAATGATAATCAGAGAATTCTATATCCCTCTCTCAATAATTGATAAAACCAGTAAGGATACAAGAGACTTAAACAACACTGTCATCCTACTTGACCTACCAGGTATTTTTTAGAATATTCCACTCAACAATGACAGAATATACATTCTTTTCAAATGTATGGGGAATATTCACTGAGATAGGTCATATTTGGACCATAAACAAGTCTTAATAAAGTTAAAAGGATTCAAGTCATACAAAGTATCTTATTTGACTAAAACTAAGTCTCCTTAAAACTTGCAGCCCACTGATAAATCCCAGTGAACTAAAGAATATGACATTCCTCAAGGAACTCATGGCTGCCTTACTGCTGATGTTTCATTAAAGACTAAAAGCAACCCTTGCAATCCCAGTGTGGCTCTTTCTGCCCACAGGTCCTGGCCCCATGGTATAATAAAAGCATTTTTCTTGCACTGAAAAATATAATAAAATCGGTAATACAAAGGTGTCTAAAAATCCCCCAAATATCTAAAAATGTAATAAAATAATTCTAAATAAACTGCAGGTCAAAGAAAGATTAGAGTGGAAATTAGAGCATATGGAGTGAAAGGAAGTAAAAATTGAAACAGAGGATATCAATATATTTGCAATGCTGCATTACTCAGTGGGAAATTTATAGAACATAATGCCTGTATTAAAAAGAAAACTCTCAATCTTGTTTCCACTTTAAGAAAGTAGTGAGAGAAGAAAAGAGCAAATGCAACCCAAAGGTGTCAGAAAGGAAAAGTAAAAATCAGAGTAGAAACCAATGAAATAGAAAACAAAGACAACTGAGAAAATCAATGAAACCAAAATCTGGCTTTTTGAGAAGATCCATAAAATTGATAAATCTCTCACCACTAATCAGGAAAAAGAAAAAAATACAAAGAATATGAGAGTCACCAATATCATGAATGAGAGAGGTGACATCATACAGGTTTTACAGATACTTGGTAGATGATAGGGAATCATATAAACAACTTTATGTCCATACATTCTATGATTTATAGAAAATGGATAAATTCCTTGAAAGATGTGAACTACCAAGGCTTACTGAAAAATAAATATGTAATACAAATATCCCTGTGTCTATTTAATAATTTTAAATTTAAGTTAAAAACTTTGACAGAAAGACCCGCACCAAGATATCTTCAATGGTGAATTCTATCAAACATTTGTGGAAGAAATAATACTGATTATATATGCCTTCTTTTAGAAAATTAAAGAGGAAATATTTTCTAACTCATTCTATGGAGCTTGAATTATTTTGATACCCAAACCAGAAAAATGCATTGTAAGAAAAGTAAAACACTATATTTCAAAAGATGCAAAAATTTTTAGCAAAATTTAGTAAATCAAATCTAATAATATATAAAAATGGTAATACATTATAATTAACAGAGGTTTATCCCAGAGATGCAAGGTTAGCTTAATATTTGAAAATCAATGCAGTTCACCATACTAACAGGTACACAAACATCTCAATAGATACAGGAAAAGTAGTTGCTAGAATCGAAAATTTCATCAAATTAATAGTAGAAGGGAAATTCCTCCATCTTATAAGGGATAGCTTAAGAAAACGCATATCCAACATTCTACACAAGGAGAAGCCTGCTACTATTTCTTTCTAAGGATGTCTCTTCTCATTCTTCATATGTAATCTTGCACTGGAAGTTCAATCCAATAAATGCAGGTAAAAGAAATAAAAGACATTCATATTAGATACGAGGCAACAAAATTAGCTTTTGTCAAAGACTTCATAATCTTCAATGTAGAAAATCCAACAGAATCTACAAAAAATAAATGTAGAGTTTTCCGTGATATAAGATGAATATTCAAAAGGCAGTTGTGTTTCTGTTGACATTAGCAAGAACAATCAGAAATTAAAATTTTAGGGGCACCTGGGTGGCTCAGTCGGTTAAGCTTCTGACCTCTTGATTTTGGCTCAGGTTGTGATCTCAGGTCATGAGATAGAGCCCTCCCTTGGACTCTGCACTAGGCATGGAGCCTGCTTAAGATTCTCTCTCTCCCTCTCCCTTTGCCCTCCTATTCCCCACTTGCACTTGTGCTTGTTCTCTCTCTCACTCTCTAAAAAAAGAAGGAAACTAAAATTTAAAACATCATTTATTGTAGGATTAAAATATGAAATACCTAGGCAAAAATGTGACAAAAAGTGTGCAAGCTCTATACAGCAAAAAGTAATAAAAAATTGTTGAGAAAAAAGAATGCAGTCTTAACTAAAAAGAGAGATGTATTGTGTTCTTGGATCTTAAGACTCAATATTAAAATGTCAATCCCTCTCAAAGCAATCTATAGATTCAATGCAATCACAATCAAAATACCAAAACAATATTATATAATGCTCTTCTATAAGCTGATTCTAAAATTCATATAGAAATGCAAAGAACTAGAGTAGCCAAACAAATTAAAATGAATAAAATTGGAGGACTTACAATATTGGATTCCAAGAAGTATTATAATGCTGTAGTAATCAAGACAATGTGCTATTTATGTGAAGATAGACAAATAGGTCATTGGAACAGAATGGTGAGTCCAGAAAAAGATCCACACATATGCAGTCAATTGATTTTCAACAAAGGTATAAAGATATTTCTATAGGGAAAAGTTACTCTTTTCAACATATGAAGCTGGAAAAATTGGATATTCATATGCCAAATAAGAAATAAACCTTCAATTCCTCCTTCACATAATATATAAAAATTAGCTCAAAAATGGATCATAAACTTAAATGTAAATCCTAAAACTAAAAAAATGTCTAGTGGAAAACATAGGAGAAAAATCTTTGTGACCTTTGGTTTGGTACAGTTTTCTTAGATACGATGCCCAAATAATAACTCTTGAAAAAATAAAAACTACAACCCAATAAATCAGACTTCATCAAAATTAAGAACTGTTACTTTTAGAAAGACACCATTAAGTGGATGAAAAAAAAAACAAGTCACAAACATCAAGAAAAGATTTGTATATCATATATGTAATAAAGGATTTTGCCCAGAATATATTAACATGGAAAGGTCACAATAAGAAATCAAACAACCCAATAAAGAGCTAGTGGAAGATTTACATAGACACTTCACCCAAGAAAATATTTCGATAGCAAATAAGTTTATAAAAATATGCTCAACGGGGATCCCTGGGTGGCGCAGCGGTTTGGCGCCTGCCTTTGGCCCAGGGTGCGATCCTGGAGACCCGGGATCGAATCCCACATCGGGCTCTCGGTGCATGGAGCCTGCTTCTCCCTCTGCCTATGTCTCTGCCTCTCTCTCTCTGTGACTATCATAAATAAATAAAAATTAAAAAAAATATGCTCAACGTCAGTAATCAGTAGAGAAATGCAAACAAAGTGACAGTATCTAAAAAATCTAAAATGTATAAAATTTAAAAATATGAACATACCAAGTATTGTTGAGCAGGAGATGGAGCAACTGGAAGGGTCCTGCACTGATGGTAGAAATGTAAAATGGTATAGGTACTTTGGAAAGCAGTTTGTAGCTTCTTGAAAAGATAAACATACACCTACCATCTGACCCAGACATTTCACTCCACTCCATTTCATTCCAAGCAACATGATGGCGCACATCCACACAAATACCTAGATACATCTGTTCATAACGGCTTTATTATAATAGCCCAAATTTGGAGACAATCCAAATGAACATCCTGGGTATACAAACTATGGTATAACCATATGGCTGAATAATACTCAGCAATGAAAAGGAATGAACCACAGCATGCATGAATATCAAAACTATTTCTCTGAGTAGAAGCCAGAAAGAAAAGGATATATATTATATAGGTTGTTTACACAAAATTCTAAAAACACAAAATAATCCACAGTGATGGAAAGCAAATCAATGGTTGTCTGGTGATACCAAAGGGACAGGAAGGACGTATTACACGTGGGCAAAAGGAAGCTTTTAGGGGTGATAGATATGCTCATTAATCGTTATTGTAGTGATGGTTTCGTGAGTGTATACATATTTTAAAGGTCATCGGTCGTACACTTTAAATATGTGCCATTTATTGCATGTTGCTATATCTCAAAAAGGCTGCATGTGTGTACAGGTAGGTAGATGGGAAAGAGAGATAGGAGATCGAAATGTCTAGACACTGAATATATTCTTACTGAAGTAATTAATTTTCATTCCTGAAGTGACCTTGGTCCAAAATCCTGTGATTTGGGCATAATTGTGCATATTTTATAGATTGGTTGCCTGGGGGCATTGAACACAAGGTCTAAGAAGATTGGAAACCAGATATCTCTTGCTCTACAGCACACACTTATTTTATTGCCCCAAGCCCACCTCAGGAATCAGGTGGTTCATGACAAGGTGTTTCAATGTCCATTTTCCCTTAACACCTCTCGCAGTCCAATGAAACTTCTGTTTTTAAAACCCTTTAAATAAATATGAATGCAAAAATGCACAGTTAGGCTGCCATCTTTGCTCAGTGAAAATAGGCCCTAAATATGTTGTTTTGCCAAGGGAAAAGGCTGGAGTCATTGGCATTTCTGAAACCAGCAGAGGAGTTTTTCTATTGTGTGAGATAAGATTTCCATTCTGCCTACAGGAAGAATGCAGCCACACTTCCAGATATTGACACCTGCTGGTCAAGAGCATGAACACCCCCAAACAAACTTGAAGCAGAGGCCTCTAGTGGGTAAGAATAGTCAGAAATCACTGCCAGTCTTTTGGGATTTCAGATCTTTATCGTAAATACCTTTAAGTCCTTAACTATAATGTATGTATATTTATATATTATATAGAAGTAGTAGTTTATATATTCTAAAATATTTCAAAAATGCATTTCAAGTACAAAGATGGAATAAACATTAATTTTAAAATAATATACTTTATAAATGGTACCAAAAACAGTATTTTGAAAGCAATGTGAATGAATAGCTTTATTAAAAAATCTTGGTTTAATTCGTTGTGTTTTTTTTTTTTTTTAAGATTTTATTTATTTATTCATAAGAGACACAGAGAGAAAGAGAGGCAGAGAGACAGGCAGAGGGAGAAGCAGGCTCCATGCAGGAAGCCTGATGTGGGACTCGATCCCAGGTCTCCAGGATCACATCCCAGGCAGGGGCTAAACCGCTGAGCCACCTGGGCTGCCTTAATTAGTTGTGTTTTACAAAAGTGATTATTTGGCTTAGTTTGTTTAAAATTTAAATGGTTAGATGATTGAAATCATTCAAATGGCTTTCATAGCTAACAATGTTACTGCAGAAAGAAACCATAAACACAAATAAAAGTGATGTATGCTGGTTGTGTTTACTTAAGTCAGGGCTTCCACTCAAAAATTTTTTTGTCTTGTTTTGTTTTTGTGAAATTCTGTTGTTTTAAAACAATTCCTGTAGTAAATTTCCAGCTCCCAGATGTAAATCAATTATTCTTTCAAGTTAATTGTAAGAGGTGTTGCATTAAAAAAAAATTAACAAACGAATTCAAAACCTTTCAAGGGTGCCTGGGTGGCTCAGTCGGTTAAACAGCCAACTCTTGATTTTGGCTCAGGTCATGATCTCAGGGTCATGAGCTTGAGATTGAGCCCTGCATCAGGCTTCATGCTCAGCAGGGAGCTTAAGATTCTCCCTCTCCCTCTGCCCCTCACCACACTCACACATGCACGCTTACTCTCTCTCTAAAACAAAACAAAACAAAACAAAACCTTGCAAAAGTTCAGAACTTTGGAAAGTTCTGTTACCAGATTTTTAAAATGTAGATGGATTTTTTTTATATGATGCTCATTGTTTTCAGCAAAAGAAATGGTGAGAGAAATAACTTCAATTATTTATTTCAAATGTTCTCTAATACCTGTTATCTTTTGTGAAATAGCTACTTCCTTATTCCTTGTAAAAATGTCACCTTTACCTAGGAAGGACAGGTTACACCTGTTTGTTTTCAGGATCTGCCTTACAACAGTCTCTCCATATCGCAGAAGGAAAGCAAATTTGGAACACTTTTCTCTTTCTGAGAAGTAAAATATGTAAGCTGTCTTGAAGTTCTATAACTCTGATATGTGCTTTGTCACATGATGACAAGTAAACTCTGTGAAACAAAGGATTTTCACAGCCATTCCTAATGTCATTATATCTACTGTGTAGATACCTTTAAATTTAAAGGTCCCATTGGAAACAAACAAACAAACTTAATCTGATAATGAGATTGCAGCACTTTGGGCATCTTTGGCATCATTTATTTGTTGCAATGGCTTTCCCATGAAGGATGCAATGATTGAATTGCAGATGTTTGGCCATTTCTGAGACCTAGATTTCTTCTTAGAACACCAAAGTGTCTACTATAGCAGGGGTTAATAAATACCATATTTTTGTTATTGTTGTTCTTCAAATGATGGTGATATAAGATATTTACTATTGAGAAAATATCCTCTGTAGTACATCTGTCCTTTAATGGCTCACAAATTGTAATTTCTAAAATAAATTTATTTTTTATTAGAGTTCAATTTGCCAACATATAGAATAACACTCAGTGCTCATCCCATCAAGTGCCCCCCTCAGTGCCCATCACCCAGTCACCACCCCCACCCACCTCCCTTTCTATCATCCCAGGTTCGTTTTCCAGAGTTAGGAGTCTCTCTTGTTCTCTCTCCCTTTCTGATATTTCCCACTCATTTTCTCTCCTTTCCCCTTTATTCCCTTTCACTATTTTTTATATTCCTCAAATGAATGAGACCATAAAATTTTTGTCCTTCTCCGATTGACTTATTTCACTCAGCATAATACCCTTCAGTTCCATTCACGTCGAAGCAAATGGTGGTATTTGTCCTTCCTAATGGCTGAGTAATATTCCATTGTATACATAGACCACATCTTCTCTATCCATTCATCTTTCGAAGGACACCGAGGCTCCTTCCACAGTTTGGCTATTGTGGACATTACTGCTAGAAACATCGGGGTGCAGGTGTCCCCGCGTTTCATTGCATCTGTATCTTTGGGGTAAATCCCCAGCAGTGCAATTGCTAGGTCGTAGGGCAGGTCTATTTTTAACTCTTTGAGAAACCTCCATGCCCTTTTCCAGAGTGGCTGCACCAGTTCACATTCCCACCAACAGTGTAAGAGGGTTCCCTTTTCTCCACATCCTCTCCAACATTTGTTGTTTTCTGCCTTGTTAATTTTCCCCATTCTCACTGGTGTGAGGTGGTATCTCATTGTGGGTTTGATTTGTATTTCCCTGATGGCAAGTGATGCGGAGCATTTTCTCATGTGCGTGTTGGCCATGTCTATGTCTTCCTCTGTGACGTTTCTGTTCATATCTTTTGCCCATTTCATGATTGGATTGTTTGTTTCTTTGGTGTTGAGTTTAAGAAGTTCTTTATAGATCTTGGATACTAACCCTTTATCTGATACGTCATTTGCAAATATCTTCTCCCATTCTGTAGGTTGTCTTTTAGTTTTGTTGACTGTATCCTTTGCTGGGCAGAAGCTTTTTATCTTGATGAAGTCTCAATAGTTCATTTTTGCTTTTGTTTCTCTTGACCTCATGGATGTATCTTGAAAGAAGTTACTGTGGCTGAGTTCAAAAAGGGTGTTGCCTGTGTTCTCCTCTAGGATTTTGATGGAATCTTGTCTCACATTTTGATCTTTCATCCATTTTGAGTTTATCTTTGTGTAGGTGCAAGAGAGTGGTCTAGTTTCATTCTTCTGCATGTGGATGTCCAATTTTCCCAGCACCATCTATTGAAGAGACTGTCTTTTTTTCCAGTGGATAGTTTTTCCTCCTTTGTCGAATATTAGTTGACCATAAGGTTGAGGGTCCACTTTTGGATTCTCTCTTCTGTTCCATTGATCTCTGTGTCTGTTTTTGTGCCAGTACCACACTGTCTTGATGACCACAGCTTTGTAGTACAACCTGAAATCTGGAATTGTGATGCCCCCAGCTGTGGTTTTCTTTTTTAATATTCCCCTGGCTATTCGGGGTCTTTTCTGATTCCATACAAATCTTAAAATAATTTGTTCCAACTGTCTGAAGAAAGTCCATGGTATTTTGATAAGAATTGCATTAACCGTGTAAATTGCCCTGGGTAACATTGACATTTTCACAATATTAATTCTGCCAATCCATGAGCATGGAATATTTTTCCATCTCTTTGTGTCTTCCTCAATTTCTTTCAGAAGTGTTCTGTAGTTTTTAGAGTATAGATTCTTTACCTCTTTGGTTAGGTTTATTCCTAGGTATCTTATGCTTTTGGGTGCAATTGTAAATGGGATTAACTCCTTAATTTCTCTTTCTTCAGTCTCATTGTTAGTGTATAGAAATGCCACTGACTTCTGGGCATTGATTTTGTATCCTGCCACGCTACCTAATTGCTGTATGAGTTCTAGCAATCTTGGGGTGGAGGCTTTTGGGTTTTCTATGTAGAGTATCATGTCATCGGCGAAGAGGGAGAGTTTGACTACTTCTTTGCCAATTTGAATGCCTTTAATGTCTTTTTGTTGTCTGATTGCTGAGGCTAGGACTTCCAATACTATGTTGAATAGCAGTGGTGAGAGTGGACATCCCTGTCGTCTTCCTGATCTTAGGGGAAAGGCTCCCAGTGTTTCCTCATTGAGAATGATATTTGCTGTGGGTCACATATTGTAATTTTATGTGTATTTTGTCATTGAAAGAGAATCTAGCAAATACAATAAGCTGAGCATAGTAGAGATGTCTATTTCTTTAAGTCTATAACATTATTTCTCTGCATCTTTAAACTGTATGTGCTAACAGTGGAATGAACAATGATTTATCATCATATTGATTTATTTATATTGTTCTGATCATTTTTGGCACCACAGAAAGACATTCCTCAAAGATATAATGAATTTTGTGCTTTTATAATAAGCAAGGAAGCTCAGAAGATGTATTTCAAGCTTTTTCATTATAGCAGGTGAATATTTATTAATTAAGATTGGAAAAAAAAAACAAAAAACAAAACAAAAAAAAAATAAGATTGGGTATTGCATGATTTCAAATATTGCTAAAAAATGTGGAGATATGTTTCATGTCAGGTAAGTTGTGCTAGCGTTCTCTTCAATTAGCTGTTTCTTTGCAAGAATCTTTCTAAAGCACTTA
Organism: Canis lupus familiaris; assembly: GCF_011100685.1. Classification (NCBI taxonomy): domain Eukaryota; kingdom Metazoa; phylum Chordata; class Mammalia; order Carnivora; family Canidae; genus Canis; species Canis lupus. The sequence goes on from NC_049253.1 coordinate 17,288,907, forward strand.
TCATCTATTGTGTGAGGATTAGCTTAGTTTAAAGTAGGCGTGGCCTCTAAATGTATCGGTGTGAGTTGGTACCATTGGACTCTAGGGAGCACTCCCCATACTCACCTCATGGCACTGCTACTTTCTGTATTGTCTTCTGCACTAAATGAGGGGCTTGTGTCACTAGTGCTAAATGTACTACATTATTTAAAAAAAAAACAAAATACAAATAAAATTCCTAGTTTTTGTACTTCAGGCATTATGTGTACCACATCAGGTGTATATAGATCACTTTTGAGACTGTTCTTACAGAGCAACCATTGTGTGAATTAGACTAGAGGAAAAAAAAGTTAGGATTTATGGCCTTTGGAATGAATGAGTGCACCTTAAATGTTAAAGTACAGAGAAATACTGCACTCTGACAAGCAAGAAAAATGTTGAGATACTGAAGGACAATTTGCACCTCTGGAGTAGACAATCGATTATAAAGATTTCTAGAAGCTGCCTAGTTTTTGCTCAGCCTCCTTCATTTACCTCTGAGATAATCGATTTGAAATTTTTCATATTTAGACAATTTAGGAAAATTTAGGGAAATTGCTGAGCTGTTTATACACTACCTCTCCTGGGAGAAAAATCTTTTAATTAAAAGAATATTTGCACACTAATAATTAAAAAGTGGTAGTGTTTTCAACTGTCAAACTACTCCATCTAAATGGTCTAATAAGAGTAGAACAATATAAAGTAGATTGGGAGGGATGACAACTTTGTTTTACATCTCCGGAAGGTTGAGATTTGTAGGAGTTTGATCAAATGGAATATTCAGCTTCTTCTTGGAGACAGCAGTTTGTATATCAGAAAGTCGATACAATTTTAAAACGAGGGACATATAAAATATATATTGTGAATGTCATCAATGAAATGTAAGAAGATGCACATCATGTATTCAACTGCCTGTCAGAGAATTAAACAGTTTAATTTGGTTATAGATTAAGTGAGTTTTTTTATGAAATGGAGGAAGCCTTCCAGCAAAAAGTGAGAAAGCCACAATGGTCTTTTTCAGCTCCCATGTAATACACATTTTGGTCAGATAACCCCAGGAAGTCCCAGAGCACCCATCTCCATTAGGAGGGTAAAGTGTGAACTGGATATTGTAAATACTTAGGATAGAGACCAATAATTCACCTTTGAACACTGTTGCATCCCTAGGATTTACTTAAGCAAGCTTTAGAAGAATGTTTTGTTTTGTTTTGTTTTGTTTTGCTTTGTTTTGTTTTAAAGGAGGATGAAATTTTGTACGAAACACTGGGACTAGACAAATTCATTTTCTCTTCCTGCATCAGACTCTCCTAATGCCAGTGACCATATGTATGATGCCCCCCAATCCCGTACATCATTATCTGTGTCTCTCTGTGCTGATCTATGGTTCCAATTGCAGCAAATTGAGATATGGATTTTGTCTTTTAAAAAAGGTTTTAATTCTGCTTAGGACCTTGTGTGTATAGTGCTTCAATGTTTGTACCGAAAATAGTTTACGTTTTTGAACATTGCTTATCCTCCATTTCTCTGTTACTTTTTCTGGAAGTCAATTGGATGTCTATGGAACTTCTTCTGTCCTTCTTGTCTATTAACAACTATTTATTTATTTATTTATTTATTTATTTATTTATTTATTTATTTATTTTAAAGATTTTATTTATTATTCATGAGAGACAGAGAGAGAGAGAGAGGCAGAGACAAACGCAGAGGGAGAAGCAGGCTCCCTGCAGGGAGCCTAATGCAGGACTTGATCCCAGGTCCCCAGGATCACAACCTGAGCAGAAGGCAGATGCTCAACCCCTGAGCCACCCAGGCATCCCTATTAACTCCCCTTTAATACCTTTTATCTGATCCTTCTCTGATGCATTCAAAATGATTTCTCCAAATCTAGTGTCCAATTCACTAAATCCTTCTACTATACCTAGTAAGCTTTTAACCTAAATTTGACTTGTTATTTTTAATTTTGATACTCATATTTTCATTTCAAGATTTCCATTTAGCTCTACTTAACTGAAGCCTGCCTGTTCATTTTCCATTTTATCTTACTCTTGCTTAGATTTGTTACCATTGTTATCTTTTTTTGACCACTTTAAACATAGTTATTTGAGGATTTGTCCATGTTTTTCTATTATTTGTTCTTTCTGTGGTATAAATTTTCCGGCGTATTGCATTTGTCGTATGCTTTGTGGTAATTTGTGCCTTCAAGGTTTTTTTTGTTTTGTTTTGTTTTTGTTTTGTTTTGTTTTTTTTTGTAAGTTTGTGAACTCATCTTTTGAAAAAAAATTGTTCCTATGGAAGTCCTGCCTGCCTCAATTGAGGTTATCTCTGGGGGATAGTTTCCTGGTCACCTGTGCCTGAGCTCTATGTTTTGCCAGTACTGAAATAGTTTTGTGTTAATTTTTCGAATTGGAATTGCCTAGCCTTACACTCTGAAGGATTGGGTTTCTGATTTCTCAGCTCCCTTGTCCCACCCACCGCCTGTAAGAGTGTGCCTTCTAGGGCACGTCCCTCAGTATGCACAGGTCAGGGATTCTGTAATCTTTTCAAGAAGTGGTCACCCCTTCTTGGTTCAGACTTTTGGTAAAGAGCTAAGAAACACCACTTTGCCCTGGGACTGTGGCTGTAATTCTTGTATCCACAAAGCATGTCCTGTATCCTGTTAGGCACAGTGCCTGGTTCTGATACCCACATGGAGGAAAAGAGACACATGATGCTTACTTATTGGTCTGGTTTTGAGTTCTGTATTTCCAGCACTGAGAAGTTTTCTTAATTTTGAATGTATTTTAAAATGTTTTATTATCATTTATCTTGAATTTATGTCACTTAAAAGAGACTTACTTTATTTTTTATTTAGGTATAATTAACATATAATGTTATATTAGTTTCAGGTATTCAACATAGTGATGTGACATATCTGTATATTACGCACTGCTCGCCACAGTAAGTGTTGTCACCATGTTATTATAGTATTATTGACTATATTCCTTATGCTGTACTTTTCATCCCCATGACTTATTTATTTTATAATTGAAAGTTTGTACCTCTTAATCTCCTTTATCTATTTTGCCCATCCCCCACCCTTCTGGCAACCAGTTTGTTCTCTGTATTTATAAGTCTGTTTTTGGGTTTTTTTCCCTAGATTCCACATACAGGTGAAATCATATGGTATTGTCTTTCTCTGACTGACTTACTTCACTTACCCTCTAGGTTTATCCATGCTGTTGCAAATGGCAAGATCTCATTCTTTTTATGGCTGAGTAATATCCTGTTATATATATATACACGCACACATATATATACATATATGTCACATCTTCTTTATCCATTCATCTATCAGCGGACACTTGGGTTGCTTTCATATTTTGGCTATTGCAAATAATACTGCAATAAACAGGGTTATATGTATCTTTTTTGAATTAATGTTTTCATTTTCTTTGGGTCATATCTAGCATCTGTTATAACTTGAGTGAAAGAGTCCTATATTAGCTCAATCTATTATACAGATTACAAGTTTGGACTTCTTTTTATTACACTCTTTTGTGTTTGAATTGTAAAATTTGTTGGAGAAGAGAACTTTTGAAAGTCAGTGGGAATCTTTTCTATGGGGTGCAATCTAGATTCTAGGTAACTGCTTACAAAACTAAAATGAAATCCCCCTTCCTCCAATGTTTCTGTCATGGAAGAGGAATGAAAATAGAGCTTTCGAAAATAGAGTCAACTGTAGACAAGTCCCTGCACTCTGTGTCTCTAACCAAATTCTTGACCACACTTTCTCACTTTTGTTTTATTCTTGTTTATTTAATTGGATATTGTACTATCTGGAAAAATATGCAAATAAAATACCTTTTTAAAAAAGTTGATCCATTGAATGATTGGATTAAAATAGTCGAATGACATCAAAAAATTAGTAGAGGAGTCTGACCCACAAAGCTTTAAGATGTGAATGCTGTTCAGAACCATCAAAGTCCCTTATCCAAGACTGAGGGAATTTCCTTCAGCTGTTGAGAATGTCATGGCCACAACTCAACTGTTAGCCCTCTCTAGGAATTGCCTAGTGCAGAAAACCACTTTTTTTCTAAATCTAAGCCCTCTCTCTGAGGCAGTGCACCCAAGATTTCATCACTATGCAAGCTCTACATCTTGTTTTCTGACATCTTGTGCTTTCCTCACAGCCCACTCTCCTCAGTTTTCTTCTCCTCTACAGCTCATGTTGATCCTAAGAGCACTCTCCAATATCTTCCTGGGCACTAATTTCCATCTTGGAATCTGCTTCCCAGGGCACCCAACCTGTGGGCATGACACCCACCACCTGTCTTTAAGTACAAAAGTGCAGGGAGAAGAACACTGAACCTAGTTTTTGTTTTTAACCCTAGGTATAAATCTCAATTTTGCCACGAGCTAGCAGCATGGTCTTGGGCAATTTATTTTGTATTTCTGATTATTCATTTCCTCGTTTGTAAAATGGAAGTGACTGTATTAACATCAAGCTACTCTGGAAGTAAATATGATACTGGATGTGAAATTTCCTAGAGATAGACTTGGTAAAGAGTAAGTGCTCACCAAAACCTGGATGAAATTGGATAGAAGACATGAGTATTTTCTGAAAATTGGGTCTATATATATTTATCCAAACATCAGGAGGGAAGGAGTTTATTCAGATGCCATATAAGGACATTATATCACATTTTTTAATACAGGGTGTTATTAGGCTCAGTGGAGAAAGGAAAGGCTGGGCAGAGGATCAGAAACACTGGCAGATGGAAAAGCATTGTTTCCTTCATGGCTTTTATAGTCAGATGGTTCCTTTGTATTGGCATTTGAACAAGATTATATATTTATTAAAGGCCAGAAACCTAGCTTCTCCTTTTTAAAATTTGTTTTTAGTTTAGGGTTTAGTTAAGTGGCCTTGAAAGCAGTAGCTACTCAATAAATCCTTCTTATATAATGAATTAAATTTCTTCCTACAGAGGTCAAAGAATTTCACAGAGAGACACAGAAACCTGCATAATCCTTTTTTTTTTTCATTTTTCTTTCCTCAGAAAGATTCTAAATCCTTGAACTTGTTCTGGAAAAGAAAATATGAATACATGTTATGAATAGTTTATACACTTCATAATTGCATGATAAATGATGCTATTAGAAAATGTGTTATAAGAAAAATATTCAAGAAACATAGCTCCATTGCAGTTAGAAACATCTTGATAGGAAACACATTTGTGACCCTTTCATCTTAACATGACAACAAGGCCATAGCCAATGAAAGAGCTAAAAGCTTAGACCCTCCAGTCTCTTGTTTTCTCAAGCTTGCAGTTAATTTTCCATCTTCTCCTTTTTTTCCCCATCTTGAATAAATATTGTGATATCTTATGATACTCGATTTTGTGTGTGTGTGGCAATGATTCCATAAAGAAACTCATTCATTTTTTAAATCTCAGTTTCTTCTTAAACAGAATGCACTTACTTTTTGTTGGTGAACTTCTGGTTCTTGGGGAGGAAACCTAGAAGATTGATGACAACCTGAGTTTTCAAGTCAAATGGATCTGCATTTCCTTGCTTCTTACTGATGAATCATAGAACTATGAGAGGGAACAAAATCTCTATAGTCTCCCTTCCCACATCTAGGAAGGTACTGCCTCACAGAGCTGTGGTAAAATTAAATGAGCTTGTGAATGTGAACCACTCAGAGCAAAGTAGACAACCCTTGTGTTTATATAATTATTTGTAAATTCTGCAGAGCCTCCTGATTTTGAGTCAATGGCAGCATTTGCAGAAAGAACCATTCCTCTTCCAGAGAAGAATCTTTGGTTCCATTGACAGCTACAAAGTCATCTTTCAGAGATTTTTCTCTAGCACTTACCTTTGCATGCTTTATCATTCATCCAGTCTCCTCTCCAAATTATAGTCATTAAACTCAACCCCAAAGGCTTTGTACTTCCCATGTTGTAATTGCTTACTTCTTTGATAGGTAAAGAAATCCTCTTTCCACTTCAGGACCTAGGTCCACTGACTGATATTTCTATCACTGGCTCTAAATAAAGTTAGCAAAATAAAATTCAAAAGGAAAAATTACTATTTATTTAAAAATCATCATGTGGAGGCACCTGGGTGGCTCAGTGGTTGAGTATCTGCCTTTGGCTCTGGAGATGATCTTGGGGTTCTGGAATAGAGTCCTACATCAGGATTCCCACAGGGAGCTTGCTTCTCCCTCTGCCTATGTCTCTACTCTCTGTGTCTCTCGAATAAATAAATAAAAATCTTTAAAAAATCATCATGTGCTAATTACATGCTTTTATTCATTTTCAGCAATCTTATGATATAGGTTTTTTAAAAAAAACCCATTTTACTGATAAAACTATGGTTTAATGAGCTTGAGTTGGGTGCCTGCATCACACAACATGTTCAGATCAAAAGATATCAAAACTAGATCTCACTGATGCCAAAGTTGCAGCAGTTCACCCTGGGGCAGTCTGTTTCTTTACTTTTTTGAACTTCTTTCTGATGGTGACTAAGATGTTGAACACTCTCATGCCTTTGTGTCCCCTCTTTTATTTATTTATTTATTTATTTATTTATTTATTTATTTATTTATTTATTTTTAATAAATTAATTTTTTATTGGTGTTCAATTTACCAACATACAGAATAACACCCAGTGCTCATCCCGTCAAGTGCCCCCCTCAGTGCCCGTCACCCATTCACCACCACCCCCCGCCCTCCTCCCCTTCCACCACCCCTAGTTCGTTTTCCAGAGTTAGGAGTCTCTCTTGTTCTCTCTCCCTTTCTGATATTTCCCACTCATTTTCTCTCCTTTCCCCTTTATTCCCTTTCACTATTTTTTATATTCCCCAAATGAATGAGACCATATAATGTTTGTCCTTCTCCGATTGACTTATTTCACTCAGCATAATACCCTCCAGTTCCATCCACGTCGAAGCAAAAGGTGGGTATTTGTTGTTTCTAATGGCTGAGTAATATTCCATTGTATACATAAACCACATCTTCTTTATCCATTCATCCTTCGACGGACACCGAGGCTCCTTCCACAGTTTGGCTATTGTGGACATTGCTGCTATAAACATTGGGGTGCAGGTGTCCCGGCGTTTCACTGCATCTGTATCTTTGGGGTAAATCCCCAGCAGTGCAATTGCTGGGTCGTAGGGCAGGTCTATTTTTAACTCCTTGAGGAACCTCCACACTGTTTTCCAGAGTGGCTGCACCAATTCACATTCCCACCAACAGTGCAAGAGGGTTCCCCTTTCTCCACATCCCCTCCAACATTTGTTGTTTTCTGCCTTGTTAATTTTCCCCATTCTCACTGGTGTGAGGTGGTCTCATTGTGGTTTTGATTTGTATTTCCCTGATGGCAAGTGATGTGGAGCATTTTCTCATGTGCTTGTTGCCCATGTCTATGTCTTCCTCTGTGACGTTTCTGTTCATATCTTTTGCCCATTTCATGATTGGATTGTTTGTTTCTTTGGTGTTGAGTTTAAGAAGTTCTTTATAGATCTTGGAAACTAGCCCTTTATCGGATGCGTCATTTGCAAATATCTTCTCCCATTCTGTAGGTTGTCTTTTAGTTTTGTTGACTGTATCCTTTGCCGTGCAAAAGCTTCTTATCTTGATGAAGTCCCAATAGTTCATTTTTGCTTTTGTTTCTTTTGCCTTCGTGGATGTATCTTGCAAGAAGTTACTGTGGCCGAGTTCAAAAAGGGTGTTGCCTGTGTTCTCCTCTAGGATTTTGATGGAATCTTGTCTCACATTTTGATCTTTCATCCATTTTGAGTTTATCTTTGTGTATGGTGAAAGAGAGTGGTCTAGTTTCATTCTTCTGCATGTGGATGTCCAATTTTCCCAGCACCATCTATTGAAGAGACTGTCTTTCTTCCAGTGGATAGTGTTTCCTCCTTTATCGAATATTAGTTGTGTGTCCCCTCTTTTAAATGAATGTGAAGGATCAACTGCTCAAGCTTTATAGGCTATAGTGAAAATCAATAGAGATAGAAATCTCTTATAGGAAACAAGCTGGAACTCTTAAACCTAAAACCTATTAATGCAAAGAGAGGAGAGAAATGGTTTTTGAATGTCCATTTTACATATTTGGTGACATTGCATATGGTTAATAACAGATTTGAAAAATGTGTTAATTCTTCTGTACATAATTCCAATCTTATTTTAAGCATTTTGATAGAAAAGGGCAGGTTAATAATTGCTGGCCAATTTGTTGGCTTTTAAAACAGGTGGCTGCATAATATGTTCCCGTGGCCGCCGAAAAGGGCCAGCTCCCTGTCAGGAACAGTAGGCTCACTTGTCTTCCTGTAATAATGGAACTGAATGTGCTCAGTTAAATCAGTACCAAGTGCATAGAGTCCTGGTGATTGTCTTTGTTTGGCAAAAAGTGAGACTTTGCTCTGTACCACAAAACAAACGCAATGTAACATGAAACAGGAATGCTGTCGTCTCAATTGCTGTTTATGAGCTCTGTGTTTTCAATAGCCAAATACACTCCAAATTTTACTTTTCCAACTAGCTTTTCATTAAAGCCATTATACATTATTTTTACTGTATTTCCCAAGCCACATGAGGCTTTGTTTACCTATATGAAATACAAAGAAGGGCAGGAGGAGAAATGAATACTGTGCAATAATCATGATTTCTGAAAGAGGTGGAGTGTTCCGTTACAGTCCCAGGGCTAGTTTGGGTATGATATCAGCCAAGTCATGAGAGGCTAGGATTAGGATAGGCTATACTATCTGAGGCAATCTGCCAAGGAGAGAATCAGAGTTTAGACCAAAATCTTTTAGACAGAGCCGAGAAGCTAACCCCAGTGAGACCAATTATAGACACCAAGCCTAAATTACCAGAGGTGGGATCAGACACGGCCCATGGAGCCAAGAGCTTAGGGTCAAATGGGGATGGAGCAAGATTAAGGACAGGTCAGAAACACAAGGTCCAGGGAAATCTTGAAAAATATCCTTAGAACTTTCATATACATCTATATGCCTCAGTCTGTGCATGGCATATGAGATGTCTGTCTGGCTGAAAGCACATCTTGATGCATAGATTGTTCATTTCTCTCTAGAAAAGCTGTATACAAGCAACTGCTTGTAAGAAATGGCTGAAAGAACATGTGGTCAGAGGTGTCATGTTTCTTTAAGGACCCTTCCAGCACAACACAACAACTAATTCTTTCTCCCCAATGTTCTTACTGCAGTGTTAGATATAAAATTGTTACTAATAAGTATCCCCTGATGTATCTTTAGATTAAGTAAAGCCCCTTGAAATAGGTTTGGCATATATATATATATATATATATATATATAACTTAAAGGCATTGTCCTAACACACAAGAAGAATATTTAGTCCTCAAAGACTAGTGAGACTAGTGAAACTAGGACTAAATATAACTCAAAGGAGAGCCTCTAGAAGAATTGACTGAGTAGGGCAATGCACCTTCTGACATCCTAATATATACCTAATGTTCTTATTGTGGTGTTAGGAAGATTCAAACCAAGTGAATTTGGTTCAGTCAAACCACCACACATTTTTTTTTCTCTAATACATTCTCTAGGCTGATTATTTAATGTGGAAAGTGCCCTTGGAGAAAATACTGATAAGATAAATTATGAACGTTAAAAATGTCACTTGAACTAAAACCTAAGTGGTTTATTGGTAAATGGGAAGTTAACTTGAGCCAGGTACTTTAAAGACAAGCAAATAGGCTGAAGAGTAGTTCTTGAGTTTTATACTATTCTAAATCCATGAAGGAATGGTTAATTATTACAATTTATTATATTTTGTATCTGTGGCTATTAATTCGCAATGATACTTCATTGGCCATTGGGAGTTTTTATTTTATGCCTTGTATTCATCAGTAAACATTGATTTGTCCCACTTTAGGCTACAGAAACTAAAGATGTTAACAGGATGACAAAATGCCTCAAAGTAATGACCATGGGTATTCTAGATTTTTCCTTTTATCTTATCTGAATTTCTTTTATTTTTTTAAAGATTTTATTTATTTATTTTTGAGAGAGAGAGATAATAAGGGAGATCTTTAGCAGAGGGGAGGGGCAGCGGGAAAGGAGAAGTAGGCTCACCACTGAACAGGGAGCTTGACGCAGGGCTTGATCCCAGGACCCTGGGATCATGACCTGAGCCAAAGGCAGACACTTAACCAACTGAACCACCTAAGCACACCTATCTTATCTGGATTTACATAACCAAAACAAACTAGATGCTATAAAAATATTACTTTGCAAGGGAAATGAGAAATAATTTAGAATCTAAGTTAAAGTATCAGTCAATCTTTGTTAGGTTATGGTAACAACTTCAACATCTCAGTGGTTTACCAAGAATAAGTTGTTGTTTTTTTTTTCTTTTTTCTCATGCAAGGGGGACCAAATAATACCCTGTGTCACTATTATTCACATTTAGCAGTTTAGCATTTTAGCTTGCTTTAATCTTATAGTATTTTCATATTAACTGCTGAGTCTGCAATTTGCCAAGATTGAAAAAATTAGAGTTATATTTTAAATAATTCTACCTGCAAATGCACATATGACTTCTACTAACATTACACTGGTCAAAGCAAGGAAATAGGGAAATATAATTCTCCATGTGCCCAGAAGGAGAGGGAAACTGGAAATAATGAGGAGGTACCAATTTCTACTACAGACTGCTCTTCTTACCACCAAATGTTAGCCTCACTGTCTTTCCTGAATGTCAAATTCCCCAAAGGTGGCTAATTCAAAGACCCCTTCCAATAATATCATTGAATTGAAAATTCAGGACCTTTTGGTAATACGTGGTAGTTTCCTCATTAGAGTATAATGTGTAATAGTTTTTATATCATGTCCAGATGTGGTAGCTCTTGATCCATACCAACATATAGTGGTGGAACAGGGACAGAATATTACAACAAGCATTTTTATTCTGAAAGAGGAAGAGTGAGGGACTTCTAGAAGTCACTCGCCATAATGATGCTGATTATTCTGAGAATATATTTCAAGAGTCCCCTCTTTTGAGGACTTAAATAATTCTACTCCCTGGGAAGTCTACCTCAATCCTTTTTCCTTGCCATCCGTAGTTGTGTCCTCTGAGAGGTTCTTTCATTTATTCTATATCTTCCTTGGCCAAATCTGTAAGATCAGTAAAAGATTGGATTTTGTACTGGATTTTAAATACTGCATTGCCCAGGAAAATCACACGGTGATTCAAGTAGGCAGAAACATGCAATATTTTCCTGTGTCTAAAAGAGAATTAAAAAGTGAGTGAGAAGCACTAATATTCTACCACAGATGATGCTATCTTTTATTAGAGAGAACTTTTATTTATATTCACAGCTCACAGGGTTGCGAAAAATCTGGGGTCGCTTTAATCTAGTTTCTGAAACAGAGATTTTCTGGGCCACTCAGATGAGGTAATAATAGAGCTACAATCTTTTTGAAGCTTGGTTAATTAATTCCAGTTCACCTTCCACCCTTAGGTACAATTCTTTGGTTTTCCAAACCAATATATGGGACTTTAATTTTTTATCTCCCCCATCATTGGACCTGTTAAAAGCACTTCTCAGCTTCTCACCTAGCTCTCTAGAATTGGCAAGTGCCTCAAGTGCAAAAGTAGCCCCAAATGTTAGCACATGTCTCTGGAGTTCATTTTCTCCCACATCTTGCTCTGGAAAATTTCCCATACTTTGTAAGTTCCCTAGTAATTTTCAGTCAGCTGTTGTAAGAAGCAGAAGTCACTTTTACCAAGGCTTTTCTCTCCCCTTTTTTTTCTATTTAGTTGATTAGAATCATCATTTAGATGCCTTGTTGTTGGAAGTAAGTGCACAGCTTATACATTGATTTCCAGGGATATTGGATGAAAGTTATAAAGCACACTATGTTAGAATCTGGTTGTGATTTTTTAGGCATTATAATTGTAATATAGGTAGCTATTACCTAGTAGATGGTTATGATCTTTAACATAGTATGAAGCCATGACTCATTTCTACTCTTATGGTAGCCAGTGAGGACCGAGTTGATGTGGACCTGGGGCAGGGGTACAGGTCTGGAAGAGTCAAGCATGATAAGGACATCTGAGTAGGGAATAAATAAAAAAATCAGATAGGCTTGGTCTTAGAATAGGATTAGTCCCAGTGGAGTTAAGACTTTGAGATCAAGGAACTGCCTGGGAAAAGGGTGTCTCCCACAACTAAGATGGAAGGTAAACTATCTAAATAAACTTGGCCCTCTTAACAACTTTCTCCTTGACAATGAGTTTCATTATAACTACTCCATAGCTGCTCTTCCCTGCTGCCTTATCTTGTGGATTATATTGTGTTTTGCTCCATTTTTCCCCATTATTTTCTCCTTCTTCTCTTGAACTTTATGCTTTATATGTGCACTTAGCAAGCTGACACAGGACTTGAACTTTGGCTACCATTTTGCCATATTGACTAGCCCCACTCATTACCATATCTAGTCCTGGCCCCAGAACCTGAGTTCAAGATGGATCGCTCTTTCTCCATGTCTATTCCAGAGGGGATGTCAGATATAAGTTAGATCTCATCCATCAGAACCTAACAGTGGGTTAGAATGAATCTAGAAGACAAGGCTGAGCAACACACCAGTGCAGGCTATGAATTGGGAAAAGGGATTCAGAATATCAGCAGAGAGAAAGATGGCGATATCACACCAAAGGCTACCAAGCCAGGCCACATCTAGGGACACTGTCTTGCTTTTCTGTATGATTCTGTTTCTTTTTTTCAGCCATACCAGAAGGAAAGGGTATGCTTTACAAAAAATTAAAAGCTGTATCATTGAGAGTCCTCTAGCCACAAGGTTGACAGTCAAAATATGAATACCCAGTAAAATTTGAATTATAGATAAGTAGCAAATAAGCAAATATGTCCTATGCAATATAGGGGCTGTACTTATCATTAAAAACAACTTGTTGTTTACCTGCGATTCAAATTTAAATTAGTGCTTTGTATTTCTATTTGCTGAATCTAGCACTGTAAGTCTTGGAAAAAAAGTTGCTGGAGGGGATGACTCAATGGTGTGAATATTTGAAAGTCATTTTTAAGATTAGGAAGATCATATGCTATTCAGAAAATGGAAGAGTTTCAACTTGTCTGGAGTTTAGTTTGAACAGGAGGAATTATAGTGACAAGAAAGAAGTCAGGTTGGTAGGGAGAATATCCTATTGTAATTCCATCCAGACTAAAAATTTAGATGTTGTAATTACTCAAAAATTGGCATAAGTGACAAATTAATTAAGAGTTAAAGGGAGGCAAAAAGTTTTCAAGGATAGAAATGACCAAATAAGGATTGATTATTTAGCACTACAGGCTTTGTTACTTGGTATGATTTAAAATTATGGCTCCATGAATGCTTAAGTTGAAATGTTCCAATTGCCAAACATTATAATACCTTTATCTTGTCACTTTTCAGCACATTATTAACAATATGACTGTATTACTTTAACTATGGTTGCCAAGAGAACCAAGATGCTTCTTATATTGGATTTATGTAGTACTCATAGAAAACACAAAATTATGATTTGGGATAGCTAAACAAATTTCTGATATGGGGACAATTAGACAAGTATATAAACATAAATAGACATTGTTGAATTAAAACTGAGATATTTGAAATTCAAAAACTAGATATGAAAAAAAGGTCTGTAGATTGGATTGGAAGTTCTCAAATATTCCACTTTAATCTAGAACTACTCTTGGTGTCTTTTTTACCTCTTGCCAGCTGTCTCCTGTGGCCCGTGCCCTTCTCAAAACATTCATCAAATTTGCACATGGCTACTTGCACTTAAGCACTTTTCAAATTTAGTAAAAGTAGACCATTTGTAGAGGGAAAATTCTTCTTTTCTTTCCATATCAATGTAAATAATGAATTAATCCATATCAATTAAAATAATGAAAGTGTCCCTTAAACATACTCAAATATGAGCTGATACCTTATAAAAGTAGAAAATTTTAGCTTATAAACAAACTTTTAAAATAATATATTTAAAATTAGCACCATTAATATGTTAAAGTGTATTGTTTTGATGGCAATGCTGTAACTGTACTTGCAAGATAAATATGGTGAAGATAGTAAGACATGAACCCTGTAATATGGAAGGTATGGTTTTCTCATAGCTATCATTTTCTCATCCAGTTTCCTCTTTTCAAACTAGTGCAAAACTTCTACTTGTTTAGGGCATTGTAATTACATTTGTACTTCACCTGGCACAAATGCAACATTATATATGATCTCTAGGTCTGTTTTATGTATTTATTTTGTCCTTCCCTCATTAGCTCACAATTAAAGCACAACTCTTCAGTGGTAAAATGAGAAGAAATTGGACATAGAAATCACATGAAGGGCAGCCCCGAAGGTCTAGCGGTTTGGTGCCGCCTTCCGCCTGGGGTATGACCCTGGAGACCCAGGATCGAGTCCCACGTCAGGCTCCCTGCATGGAGCCTGCTTCTCCCTCTGCCTGTGTCTCTGCCTCTCTCTCTCTCTCTCTCTCTCTCTCTCTGTGTGTGTCCGTCATGAATAAATAAATAAAATCTTAAAAAAAAAATCACATGAATAGCACCTAGCCTAAGGTGGTCATACAAACAATCCAGTATATGTTTATGCAAACATTTAATATGTATTCATTAAAATAAAAATAAAGTAAAATATAATAAAAACCCTACATAGTCTTGTTTAACAAAGGTGTTGAAATTTTCAAAAAGGTAATCAATTAACTCTAAGATAATTGAAATTATTCTGTTATTTAAATAACCTCTCAAAAAAAAAAACAAAAAACCTCTCAATGAATACATAAGCTGAGAGTGTTGCCTATACACAACACAAGTTAAACTATTGTCTTTATTTTTGCAACTTTGGGGATCCTGTAGCAGGTAGCACTTGCTCCCTGAAACACTCTACTTTTCACTCTTACCTCCAAACCCTCAAAAACTTGTCTCACCATTCAGCCCACCTAATTTTTCTTTTTTCAAAAGATTTTATTTATTTATTTGAGAGAAAGAATGAGAGAGAGAGAGAGAGAGCAGGAGAGCATGCACGTGACATGAGCGGGGGAAGGATAGAGGGAGAGGGAGAAGCAGACAATCCTCCCAAAGGAGAATCTGAGCAAGCACTAAAGGAGAGAAGGGAGGAAGGGCAAAATAGGAAACATTCAACATCTCAAGGCTCTGTTGAACATCTCTTTTGAGTTTTAAGCCTACATCTCCATTTAGCCAGGTATTTAAACTCATTATAACCAATATGGAGCCCATTATATTTCCAAAAATCTATGCACAATCTAAATTCTGAGTCTCAGACAAGATGGTGACAAGCACTCCTCTCTCGGACCATGGATGACAAGGTGTCTGCAACCTGCTTCTAGTCCTGACCCCAGTCGCATCTTGGTGGGGTTCACCAGGCTAGTGGAAAACCCAAGGGCTAGGTGGGACTTCAAACTAACCAAAATTAATAAGACTAGATGACGAAAAGCTGATAGGAAGTAAAGATAATAAAATTTTATTTGTGTACCTTGAAATGATTATATTTTCCCAAGTCTCTGCCTTTAACAACTCTCTATCCTTCCCATGGTCCAGCCATTGGCTTTTCTGGGGACCATTTTGTAAGAGATAATCATTGCTCTGACTCCTAAATCCACATGGGCTTCTTACTTTGCTTCTGATTGCAATTTGGTGTATTTCTTCTTGTTTGTGTTCAGCTTTTTGGAATTCTCTTTTTTCCCCTAAATATGGTTCACCCAAGACATCAATATTACTTTACCCAGTCTTCAAATCCCCTAGACCCCACTGTCTGCTGTGGGAAAGCCCACTGTCTCTCACAGTTGTCTTAGCTCTTGAGATATTGGTCCTATTTAGAAATCCATGGTCTCTGATTCTGGCTTGCCTGAATTAAGTAATTCTATATTCAAGACTACTAGGCTCCAAAGTAAACCATCAGCTTCCTCTTCCAAATCTCCAGAGCCATTATTTCACATCTATCTTTGATCTTGGCTAATGGTGTTAATATACACTTAATTCAAGTTGGAGACTGATCTTTTTCTTTTCTTGCCCTCATGATACACATTTAAAGCCATTTTTTTTCTGCTTGCTGTTATAGCAAATCTCCTACAAGAAATTGCCTATGCTCGCTCTCTGTTTTACTTTCATGATTCTTTTGAAAGTGCCTTTCCTCTGTAACCCATAGCCTTTTTGCTGACCAGCACTCATGCATTTAAGGTTTGAGAGTGCCACTAATCTCTGCCATTCCTCACATGAATAGTAATATTTTCCAATTACTGTCTTGCCTGGAGGAGAGGTAAAGAGACTGTGACTTGTGACTTGACTTCCCTCATTATGATAGCTCTCTTGCCACAAAACCACAACCCAATGTGACTGTTCTGCTAACTAAATCAAGCACTCCAATTACACTTTCAGAGACCAGAGATATGAACATCAGGGGTTGCCTATGGATTCTGTGAACCCACTATAAGCCAGAATCATTTATTCCATTTACTATAGGCTTCCACTGTGTACTCCTCTAAAAGGAGTCCATGGTATCATTTTGTGTCTCTAAGTATTGTTAGTTTGGACTCTGTGTTCATCAATCCATGATAGGTCCAGGTTTGTTCTTTTTCCTAGTGCATGATTTCCTAAATAAATAGCTGTAGGTCTCTTTGGTGGTGAAAATAGGAGAATTATTACTATCTAAGCTTGCTGAGGTGTCTCTCTGGTGTCCTTTTATCACCTACCTTCTCCTTCTTTAGGGTTCAGGGTCTGGGAAAGGGCCATATCTAAAAACTAGGCAAGGGATCATGACTCTTCCTTGGAGTAATTGTCTTCAGCATCATGATCATCTATTTGGATCTTTTTTGATTATATAAATTAGGCAATTCCTTATTGGATGTCCACACATCTTGCCTCCAGGATCACGGTGGTCCATTTGCCATCACAATGGTACTTTTGTGTGCTAGTACTCCTGGTGGCCACTCTGACCTTGCTATTATTCATTGCTTCTGATTGATAAGTGCCACTGCTTGGTCTCTATTTTTCTGGGTCCTATGACCCTCCTCCCTATCAGATAAACCTGTCCTTCACTGGCATCTCCCAGCATAACTACTGGCCTAAACATAACAGCCACAGTGAGCTTCTCAGGGATGCTGGTGCCCCTCTCGCCAGCACATTCCTTACATGTTTTGGTGTCCTTCAGGATCTTCTAAAGAATATAGGTATCTGGTAGGTTTTCCAGTTGAGTATGTCATTTTTCTGAGCCTTTGGATTCCTTACTCCATGAACTACCATAGTAATTCTGGCATTTCTACTTTATTTAAAAGCTTGGGAAAAGTGATGGTTACTGACAAGTCTTATCTTTGCTGCATACCCACACTTTCTCCTGAGGTCCTTGCCAGGGTGTTATCATTAGAGAGTACCCCCATCATGTAAACTCTCCCTTACATAGTTTTCTTTTCACCCAGGACTAGTAGAGTCCAGTTCATGTCCAGTATCCAGCACCCTTGCAGGATATAGTATTTCAGTCCATGGCATTGTTTATGCTAGATTCTTGCGGTTCTTTTTCTCCCATAGCAGGAGCAGCACATCCATATTTGATTTGACCCCATTTAGTCTAATTGTCAGTAGGGGGTATGGATCCTGAGTGGAAGAAGCAGTGTTTTATAAGTCACCTGACTCATCTGAAGCCTTTGCATGATCTTCAAGCAAGAAGGGGCCACTGAGTGAGTGGCCAACAAGGGTGAGCAAGCTCTGGCTGCAGGCCCAGTGGGTTCAGGAGATCTTGGTTGTTCAATATTCTCCACTGCATTCTTAGAGATATTCCCATTCTAAATTGTAATGTTTTATGCTTTCTGTAATAGCACCTTGGCCTTGGAGTAAAAGACCTTTTGGAGCTGAGAATCCTTCCTTGGCTGAAACTCTGCTACACTTTGATTAAGTCCAGCACCCATACCTCAGCTCTCTTCCACCTCCAGCTTCAGCAAGTCAGGAACTTTAAATGCACACGAATTTAGCATTTTGTCTTAAAGGGATGATTAATCATCCTGACCCTGTCATTATCACTTTCCAGTGAATCAATGGTATTCAGCAACAGCCACCTAATTCCATTGTTTTTATAGTGTTTGTCTCATACTTCTTAAGTACTACAGACACATTATCAGCTAGTGTGCCTTCTTCTACCTGTGTCTCATGCCAGATCACCACTGGTAATGGTTTTTAAATTATACCATTACAGCAAGCCAGGGCCTATCCATACACAATCTACCACTAGCAATGAGATTCTTATTTCCAGATTCTGGCAAATTATCCCTTTCTTAAATTCTACTTCTGAATTGGCTTCCTAAGACCACTTCTTCAATTGGGTTCCCCAGAAATAGACTTCAGGGTGAAGAATTATGTAAAGATTATTTATTGGTGATTGAAAGGTACACGTGTAAAGGAGTTAAGAAGACATGACTGGGCAAAGAGAGAAACTGACTTGGAATGTGGTTTCAGTGGAGGCTTTGGCTGGTCCTATGGGAGCTCTGGAGCTTTAGCATTGTTCTCAATTGAAGGAACTGGGGAGGGCTGGGCTTTTGTATCCCTTTATCAGCTAATCTTAAACTGTAGTCTTCCTCTAGGAGAGGCTTTAACCTCAGGTGAGGGCAAAGCAGAAGGAGGGCCACATTTACAAGGCACCAGCAATTCATATTCTGTGCAGCTGGGATTTGGATGGGTAGGCCTGAAGAGTGGAGCTAAGAGCATCACCATCCACTTCCTCTTTCTACTCCATGAGATTATGAGTTCCACAAGAGTCGGAAACTTTGTCAGTGTTGTTCTCCATTTTATCCTAGAACAATGTCTGGCATATAGTCAAAAAAATCTTTCAGTCATCAAATCCTGGCTGTTCACTCCCTTTAAATATCTTCCAAACTTGTATGTATTTTCTATTGCTACTGTTGCATTAGCACATATCCCCATTATTTACTGATTGATTTAATGCCTAACTAGTCTTCCTTTTAAGCTACTTTCTAAACTAAACCATTCAACAAGATGATCATCTTTCAAAACCTTAATTCTGATACTATTAAAAGCCTTGATGGCTCCTAATTACCCACAGGATAAAAGCCAGGCTTCTTGGTGTGACACACAAAGTCCTTCACAATTTGGCCTAGGGTCAATTTACTGGAATGTTCTTCTGTTATTCTTCTATCACACACTATTTTGCACAAGGAACTCCCGGAAGTGCATGAGCCTGAAAAACTCCTTACTAGGGTCACTGAGTATGTTGTTTCCTTGGTCTGTTAGATCTTTCTTCTCATTCTTTCCTAACTGGTAAATGTCAGTTATTCTTTAGGATCAAGTTCTTATCTTCTTTGGGTATGTTTTCCAGTTCTTTTAGGTAGAAGTGGAGTTTTCCTTTTCTTTTTCTTTCTTTCTTTCTTTCTTTCTTTCTTTCTTTCTTTCTTTCTTTCTTCTTTCTTTCTTTCTTTCTTTCTTTCTTTCTTTCTTTCTTTCTTCTTTCTTTCTTTTTTTCTTTCTCTTTCTCTTTTTTCTTTCTTATTCATGAGAGATAGAGAGGCAGAGACATAGGCAGAGGGAGAAGCAGACTCCCTGCAGGGACCCTGATGTGAGATTTGATCCCAGGTGCCCAGTGGTGGTTCATTTCTTAAGTGCTCCCACAGCAGTCAAGACCTGTCTCTATTATGGAAGATTATCCTGATTGCTTACTTTCAAATTTCCTCCTTTGCCCTGCGCTCTCTCACTAAGTGGTGGTAGCCCTGATGGTAGGTAGCTCATCTGGCTCTCCCTGTGTCTATACCAGAGTCAATGTTTGTTAAATGAATGACTGGAGGATTTAGTGTCTGTTGATGACGGACCAACTACATGCTGGATACTACACTAAAAACCAGGTATAAAACAGAGAAGAAGAATAACATGTACCCACCTTCATGGAGCCTCATTTTGGGTGATGAGTATTATTATGAATTGAGAAAATGAAGGTGGGGAGTTTCTAATGTCTGGCAGCCCAGGAACTGATTCAAAGACTCACATTTGGTTGACCTGATCACAACTTGTCAGAGAAAATTTCTGAGTGAACTGATTTGTTATTTTTGTGAAATAAGGCTGGTAGGGCTCAAAGTGAAACCACCTTCTATTCATATTTCCCATTCTGACTTTCTTCTGTGTTGCCACCACATGTACTTACCCCATTTAGAACAGAACACCATATTCTCACATGACAAAAATGATTATCCTTCCAGTTGTCTCTGAGAAGATCATAAGAGTGACTGAAACAGATGTTGCATATATCATTTTTGTGCATAGTATTTTCTCTTCATGGTCTCCTGAAAATAAGGTACAGACAGTTCACGGTGATAGTTTGAAATAATGGCTCACTTTTCAACCCAATGGTTTATGTTTTACACAACCTGATCAAATATTTAATGCTTTGCTGCAAATTCATCCTCCTGGAATACAAAATTGGTGACATTATAGGAGGTTAATGTGAATAGAATATGGCTCCAGTGGTCAGATTATCCAAGGATAGTTACAGGGAAGAATTAGATTTTGGAAGAAAAGTGTTAGGTTGATATGAGGTTTGTATGTGGTTATATTTTATACATGAGCTCAGATACTGATGTATATATATAGTATTAAATTGTGATTTACAGTAAAACAAAACAAAATGAAAATAAGCAAAGAAAATATATGGGCACAAAAAGCCTGATGTCAAGTATGACCTTGATGCTTTGTGGGAAGGAAGTCCACATCTCCCTTGTATATAGGCTTAGTTTACTTGAGTTCACAGCAAAGTGGTACATGAGAAGATCGTCTATGTGATGCAGCTTTATCAGCCAACTGTACCATATCTACTTTTTAGTGAAAGGCAAGCCAGAGCATGTTAATAATTAAGAAATACAAGAAGCTGAACTGATACAGGATTAGATGCGAAGTTTCTTAAAGAAGCAATTTCAAAGGTAGTAGAGTTGTATTTTGAGATGGCATTTGGTTCCCATCTTCTAACTCAACTTCTAACTTTTTACTAAAGTTTGAAAAATTTATACCACTCAAAACTAAAACTAACAACCTTTTGTCAGAATCTTGGAGAAAATTTCTAAAAAAAATAAAGGCAATTCATTAGAATGGAGAAAAATCATGAAATAAAACATTCCACTTTATTGAAAGAAAATAGCAGGACGCGTTGTGCTTCTCTGGTGGCTTACCTTTCACTGAGTGACCTGGCCCATGTCCATCCAGAAAACAAGGAAATCTGCCTTCTCCTGTGAAGGTGCTCTTCCTTCTTAATATTTTTGGTATTTATTTGGATTTTTAAAAAAGATTTTATTTATTTATTCATGAGAGACACACAAAGAGAGAGGCAGAGGGAGAAGCAGGCTCCCAGTGGGACCCCAGTGTGGGACTCTATCCCAGAACCTGAGGATCATGACCTGAGCCAAAGGCAGTTGCTTAACTACTGGGCCACCCAAGTGCCTCTTTATTTGGATTTTATAGCTTTCAAAAACAAGTATAAAAGTCCTAGAAGAAAGTAGGGTATACTGGGGATACAGATTTTTTTTCATTATTAGAAAAATTTTAAGAGTAGTTTTAGGTTTTAAAGAGTAGTTTTAGGTTCACAACGAAATTGTGTGGAGGATATATGGAGATTTCCCATATATTCCATGCCCCCACTTGCCTAGTCTCCCCCTTTACCAACATCACCAACAGAGTGGCACATGTGTTGCAACTGATGAACCTACACTGATACATTATCGTGACCCAAAGTCTGTAGTTTAGGCTGGGATTCACTCTTGATGTTATACATTCTATGGATTTGGACAAATGTATAATGACAAGTATCCATCATTGTAGTTTCATACAAAGTATTTTCATTGACCTAAAAATGCTCTATCCTCCACCTATTCACTCCTCTTTCCTTCTAACCCCTGGTAATCACCATTTTTTTCCTGTCTTCGTAGTTTTGCCTGAATGTCATATAGTTGGAATCATACTACATGCAGACTTTTCAGATTGTTCTTTCACTTTGTAACATGCATTTAAGCTCCTTCCATGTCTTTCCACAGTTTGATACTTCATTTCTTTTTAGAGTTAATAATATTCCATTGACTGGATGTGCCACAATTTATTTATCCACTCATCTATTGGAGAACATCTTGGTTGCTTCCAAAATTTGGCAACTATGAATGAAGCTGCTATGAATGTCTGTGTGCAGGTTTTGTGTGGTCAAAAGTTTTTGACTTCTTTGGGTAAATACCAAGGAGCAGGAAAGCTGGATCATATGGTAAGAGTGTGTTTAGTTTTTTAAGAAACTGACAAACTGCCTTTTAAAGTGGCTGTACCATTTCATATTCCCATCAGCAATGAATGAGAGGCTTGTTTTGCTCCACATCCTGACCAAACTTTGCCCCTCATTGTTTTGGATTTTGGCCATTCCAATAGGTGTGTAATGGTATCTCATTTTAATTTGTATCCCTCTGATGACACAGGACTGGAGCATCTTTTCATATGCTCATTTACCACCTGCATTTCTTCTTTCGTGAGGTATCCATTTAGATATTTGGCCCATTTGTTAATTGTGTTGTTTTTTTCTTATTGTTGAGATTTAAGAGTCCTTTGTATGTTTTAGATACAAGTTCTTTATCAGATGTGTCTTTTGCAAATATTTTCTCCCAGTCTGTGGTTTATCTTTTCATTCTCAAGGTGGTGTCTTTTACAGAAAAGAACACAGTTTTAATGTATACCATTTTTTTCTAGAAGATCAGGTGGTCGACTTAGAAGATTCTTAGTATGGGTGGCCACTAAAAATGAGAAATTAAGGTAATACATAACAACTCTCCCTCCAGATCTGATCAAAGGAGTTGGACCATCTCCACATGGAGAGGTGGTATAATAAAGAATTTGTCTGGTCTTTGTCTCTGGCTTCTGGAAGGGATGCAAAATTCTTCTAATTTCTTGAGTATAGGAGCTCTTTTTTATTCATAATGGGCCTTAATATTGTTTGCTAATGAGTGACTTATAATGGGGCATATGCCAAGCCAGAAAGACCAAGCAGTGATGAGAAGGTTAGAGTTTTGAGCCTCGTGGTATCAGTTAACTTCTCAACCTCCAAAGAGGGGCAGAGGGATGGAAAAATGAATTCAATCATAGGGCGAATGAGTCAGTCATGTCTACATAATGAAACTCTGATAAAAAACACTCTGGACACTAAAGTTCAGTGGAGAACACATTGGTGTGCCAGGAGAGCTACATGCCCCAAGTCCAAAGGAAAGTGTATGGGAGCTCTGCACTTCCTTCCAGACATTGTCCTATGTGTACCTTTCATATTAAAACTGCAGTCGTAAGTATAGCACTTGACTGAGCTCTATAAGTCATTTTAGTGAATTATTGAACCTGAGGGGGTTATAGAAACTCTGGAATTTATAGCCAGTTAGAAGTGCAGGTGGCCAAGGGACTCCTGAAATCTGTCTGGCATCTGAAATAAGTGCAGTCTTATGGAAGTATGTTAGTCGGCTTGTGATGCCATAAAAAAATACCACTATCTGGGTGGCTTAAACAACAGAAATTTATTTCTCATAATTCTGGAGGCTAGAAAATCTAAGATCAAGGGGCTGACAAGTAGCTTTCTTTCTGAGGACTCTTGTCTTGGCTTGTAAAAGGCTGCCATCTTACTGTCTGATCACATGATCTCCCTTTCATGTATTTACAGGGAGACAGAGGCAAAGAGGAAGAGAGATGGGGAGAAAGAAGGAGCAAGGGAGAGAGAGGAAGAAAAAGAGAGAGGGAAGGAGAGAAAGTGAGTATGGGCTCTTGTGGTGCCTCTTCTTATAAGGACACTGATCCTATTGGATCAGGGCCCCACCCTTATGATCTCATTTAACCTTAATAACTTTCTTAGAGATCCTATCTCTAAATATTGCCTCCCTGGAGGTTAGGGCTTCAACACATGAATTATGGGGGGAGGGGGACATAAATGTCAGTCTATAAGATACAGAGCCTTTAACTATGTGGAGTCTGATGCTAGCTTCCAATGCTTCTCATCAGAATTATACTGCGGTACATACACTTAGGTGTGAAACAGAACAAGAGGTAAAGAGAACAAAGAGACATCCATACTTCCTGCAATTTGGGGAAAAAAGTGACTTGTAGCAAACCCTGCATGCCATGTTCCTCAGGATTTAACACTTCAGTGGCCTCTGACAAGTCTCCAACACATTTCTTTACCTGGCAGCTTTCACTCAAGCTGTGGAAGAGAAGTCTACCCAGAAGTGTGACAGCAGCCCACTGAAGGTCATTCAGAGCTCCCTGGTCCCACAGGTGGAATGATCCTCAGATGTGAATTCTCCACAGGTTCCCAGAGTTTTCCCATGGATTTACTCACAGCTGTGGCTGGTTTGACAGTGCACCCTTTATTAACGTCTTCCCTTTCCTTTTTATGTTCCCCTTTTCTATCAGTGCTTTTCACATGTTCTCCCAAAACTACATACATTAGGTTATTTTTTTCCCAGGATCAACTTCTGTGAAATACAAAAATAAGAGAATCCTTTTGGTTGAGAATGAGTGAGAGAGCAAGTTAACTCAGGGCTCCTGGAAAAAAAAAAAGAAAGATTATATTACACTGAAATGAAAACATCTTCAATAGGTAATGAATGAGCATAGTTCTGAAAAATGTTTTACTATAGAAACCCAAAGTGAATCTGGAATCTGTTTGATAGCTTCAATGCTGTCAAATGTAATTAAAGCTATGTAATGTAGACTGTGTAGCTATGTAGATAAAAAGGATATACCAACTAAGAGGGTATGGATAAAATGAAAGTGAAATTTAGTAAAGATGAATGTTTAATAAAAATCCTGTACCGGTCGGGAGCTTGGAAGGCACCATTGGTTAAGCCTCCAACTCATGGTTTCAGCTCAGGTCATAATCTCAGGGTCCTGGGATTGAGCCAGCATTGGGCTCCACATTCACCAGGGAGTCTGCTTGAAATTCTTTCTCCTTCTCCCCCTCCTCTTCTCTAAAATAAATAAACAAATCTTTAAAAATATCTGTACCAGAAAACTAAGTCAGTGATATAGAACTCAAATTTATTTACTTATTTATTTAGATAGTTTTTATTTGAATTCCAGTTAGTTAACCTATAGTGTAATATTAGTTTCAGATACACAATATAGTGATTCAACACTGACATACAATACCCAGTGCTCATCACAACAAGTGCACTCCTTAATCCTGATCACCTGTTTAACCCATCCCGCTACTCATCTCCTCTCTGGTGACCCTCAGTTTGTTCTCTATAGTTAAGAGTCTGTTTCTCTGTTTACCGCTCTCTCTTTTTTCTTTTTCTCACTTGTTTTGCTTTTTAAATTCCATATATGAGTGAAATAAAATGGTATTTTCTTTCTTTGACTGACATTTCACTTAGCATTATGCTCTCTAGCTTCATTCATGTCATTGTAAATTGCAAGATTTCATTTTTTAAAAAAGACTTATTTATTTATTTATTTATTTATTTATTTATTTATTTATTTTATTTTATTTAGAGAGAGTGAGGGGAGAGACAGAGAGAAAGAATCTCAAGCAGACTCTCAGGTGAGTGTGAAACCATGACAAGAGCCAAAATCAAGAGTCAGAACTTCAACCAACTGAACCACGCATGTGCCCCAATTTCATTCTTTTTTTATGGCTGAGTAATATTTCATTGTATATATATTGCACCTCTTCTTTATCCATTTATCAGCTGTTGGACACCTGGGCCCTTTTCATAATTTGGCTATTGTAAATAATGCTGCCATAAATATTGAAGTGAATGTTTCCCTTTTAATTAGTACTTTTGTATTCGTTGGACAAATAACTAGTAGTGCAATTACTGGATTATAGAGTAGTTGTATTTTTAACTTCCTTTCTGAGGAAGTTAAAGGAAAGGAACTGAAGGAAAACCTTGTGTTAAAATATTATTTAAAAAACAGAAAAAAAAAACAGAGAAAAAATAACAAAGACAGAAAAGTCATGTCAGATGAAATCTTAAAAGCATGATAGTTTGCAAATATGCATTTCAGCTTTGGCATCTCTTGAGTTTAAAAGCCATATAAGCAACTGTCCACTGGACATTTATTTGCTTTCAGTTTTCACATTCAATCTCTAAATTCTGAATCCATCCATTTTCTTTCAGTACTTCATGTCTAAATTTGGCTAGAAACAGAAACCAAGTTATCTTTAACATCTCCATAATCATCCAACATCCTGCCCAAAGGCTTCCACTCTGAATTTAGCAATCCAAATTCTTTGAAACTGCCTGCTAACCGTGTCTCAAGTTTGTCTACTTTTGCTTATATCCACCACCACTAACTTAACTAATCTAGCCTTTTATCCATTCAAGTCTGGGTCACTACAACATCTCCTAATAGACTTTCTGATGTAAATCTTTCTATCCTCTAGCCTCACTACAGCCAAATTATATCATTAAACCTCTAAAACCTAACTGTATCATCTCCATGCTTAGAAGCTTTGATGTCCTTCTATTGTCTTTGAGATAGTATCTACAGTGCATAAGCGGCCTGAGCTGACCCTCTAGTGACCCAGCCACTATTCTGCCATTGTCTTCACCAGTAGACACAGCATGAATTTGTGAAATTCCACACTCAATTTCTTTTACCTTCAAGGCCTTTTGGCATTCTGCTTCCTGTCTCTGGAACTTTCTTTACCTCTTTTACTAATATCTGATGCTACGTGGAACTGTAATCCTTCCTTTTTTTAAGATAATAAAATAGGCAATGTATATTTTTCTTACCACTGTATCCTTTGTGCCTGGAATGGTTCCTGATACTACTTAGTAAATATATATGTTGACTGGATGCTTGAATGTGTGAGTGAGAGAGGTTAGAGCTTTAGCTTTGGTGATTTAGTTATTCCTGAAAAGGGAAAAGAAATAATTGGAATAGAACATTGGTCCTACTTCCTGTGGTAATAGTAAAACACAAAATTTCCTGGGGTAAAGGAAAGAAAATCAGTGCATGCTGATATTACAAGATAATATAAAGTGTGGAATAGCAGCTTTCCTGTTGTTTGGAAATCAGCTATTGAAGCCTTAACTAAGAACAAGAGACAAGCTCTTGGAGGCTAGCCATTAACCAACACGGCATAAGGAGGGATTCATTTCATATATTTATCAAATATTCAATAAAACTTTGTGAGTGCATACATTGTTCCCTGTCTTAACACTTGTCTGTAAGGGCCAGGTCACCAAATGGGGCTAATATTGCTGGAACCTTGAAAAAGAGGCGGAGAAGAAATGGCACAGTTGAGGAATGAGCACAAGAGAGGAGAGAAGCCTGCATTCCCACTCTTTGGTATGGAAATCTCTGAGGTAGACAACATAGATTTCTGATGATTCTCGTGATACCAGTTTTACACAAGCTCTTCTGGAAAACTGAATATACTTGCTGTCGCCACTACTATTCACCATTGAACAGGATATTCTATCAAACGCAATAAGGCAAGAATAAGAAATCAAAAGCTTCTAAATTGGAAAGGTAAAATTAAAACTGTTTTCATTTGCAGATAACATAACTATTTGTGTAGAATATCTGATGTAATTGACAAAAAACTCTGCTAGAACTAATAAGTTAAAATAAATGAGTTTGGTAAGGTTGGAGGTTACCACCTCAATATGCAAAATCAATGCCATTTCTATATACTAGCAATAAGCAATCACATTTAAAAATTTTTAGAAGTACCATTTATAACAACAGTACTAAAATATGAATATTTTAGGTATAAATTTGACAGAAGATATGTATCTACACTACAACTTCAAAACACTCCAGAGAGTATTTAAAAAACCTAAATAACTGAAAAGATTTATCCATTCACGTGTCATAAGACTCAATGCTGTTAAGATGACAATTTTCTCCATTGGATGTACAGATTCAGTGTAATACCAATCAAATTCCCAGCAGGCTTTTGTTTCATAACTAGCTGATTTATAATATTTGTATAAAAGTGCAAAGGATCTAGAATATCTGGAACAACCTTAACAAAGAAGAAACAAATTGGAGGACTTCTGCTACCCAATTTTGAGATTTATTGTAAAGCAGTTATAATCAAGATAGTGTAGTGTTAGCATAAAGAGAGAAAAAAATAGATCAATGGGATAGAACAGAGAGTTCAGAGATAGACTCACATCATAAATTGATTTTTACTGAACTGCTAAGAGGCAAAAAGATAATCTTTTTTTTTTTTTTTACAAATGGTGCTAGAACATTTGGATAGTCATTTAGAAAAATGAAGTTTTTTATTTTCCTTATATGATATATAAACATTAACTTTAAATGAATCATAGATGTTAATGTAAGAGATAAAACAATAAAAGTGCCAGAAGAAAATCTTCATACCTTTTGCTTAAGCAAAGATTTTTTTCAGCACAGCAAACAAGACAGGAAATATAAACAGAAAAAAAAATAACAAATTAGGCTTCATCAAAATTAAGAACTTTTGCCCTTCAAAAGACACTGTAAAGAAAATGAAAAGGAAGATGTGTTTTGGAAGGAATATTTGTAGAATATGTATCTGGCCAAGAATTTGTTTCTTAATATTAAAATCTCTCACAACTCAATAATATAACAAAACTCATAAAGTGAGCAAAAAGATTTGAACAGACATTTTACAACACAGGACAAATAGATATCAGATAAGTATTTTAAAAGATGTTCATCATCATTCTTTATCAGAAAAATGCAAATTAAAACCACAATGATATATCTATCACCACTTAGTACTATGATTAAAAATAAAAAGATGAGCACACTTCATTTTGTAAGCATGTGAAGCAACTGGAATTTTTACACACTACTTCTGGTAAAGTAAAATGGAAGAATGACTTCAGAAAAAGGTTTGGCAGTTTAGTAAAAATGTAAACATACACGTCTCATATGATCTAGCGCTTCTAACCCTAGATATGTACCCAAGAGAAATGAAAGCATATGTTCACAAAATGTACAAAAATGCTTATGGTAGCTCTATTTATAATACCCAAAAAAGTAGAAAAAACACAAATGACCATCAATAGGTGAATGGGAAACAATTTTAAAAATATATTTCCTTTAAATGAAAAAATATTCAGGTTTATTGTAATTATTCAGAATTTAACCTTCTATTCAATGGCATTTTCACTCATCAGCAGTCTTTATGACTTCATCATTCTGGAGCCTTTAATATTAATATATGGCTTGGTCTGTTGGAGTAGTTTTTAAGATAAATTCACAAGGATGTTCCATGAATAATGCATTTTCTGATCCCCACCCCCAACATGTGGAAATTTTTCTGCTGCCTCTTTGTTTGACATTCATCTTAGCTGCATACAGAATTATTGGGTTTTGAAACCATGCCCTCAAAATGAGAAACAAAATTTGTTTTATATTCCTGCATAAAAGTTAGAAGCAAGCCTGGATTTGTTATTTTGTGCATAACTCTGGGGGAGGAGAGGAGGGGAAGAGAGAGGATTAAACTCTTGTATTCATAGGCTGCTTGTTTTGATTCATGTTATTTAAAATGTTTGAAAGAATGTGTCTAGAGTAAGTATCCAAAATAACTTTGAATGAAATTTGTGAAGCACTTTAAATCTATTTGACTGGTTTACTATAGTCTCAATGTGTTGAGGGCATAAGCATGAAAAGCTTTCGTTTGATCCAGTGGTTGGTACTCTCCACATTCAATGATACTTCATCTTCTACTGGGTACCTGGTTCCCTAACTGGCATCTCAGTTTGACTCAATAAAATCTCACTTATTTTAGCAAGTCTCATTTCAGTTATTCAGAGCCAAACACGTTCTTTTTAATTTGTTATCCCCTATTCAGTTCAAACTTTACCTCTACTTACTCTATTTCCTTCCCTCAGGCTATGTTTGTGGTTCTAGGGTTTGAAATGGAGAGGTTTGGAGTGAAACAGGATTCTACTCAAATCCACCTTTAGTCAAAGTCTTCTTTTGTGTTGATGTGGTTGGAAAACAGGGAAAGACTTTTTTTTTTTTTTAAGATTTTATTTATTTATTCATCAGAGACACAGAGAGAGGCAGAGACATAGGCAGAGGGAGAAGCAGGCTCCCTGCAGGGAGCCCGAATGTGGGACTGGATCCTAGGACCCCAGGATCATGCCCTGGGCCAGAGACAGATGCTCAACTGCTGACCCTTCCCAGGCGTTCCAGGAAAGACACATCTTGACATTACTAACACTTGATTGGTAACTGCTTTCTCTATGTACTACCTAATCTCGTTCATATTCTATCACAAACACACACACACACACACACACACACACACACACGATTGTATTATCTGCAAAAAATAGCTAGGGAAAATGGGACAGAGTTTAGGGTCTTTGCATGACTTGGAGAAAACTTTTATTATGAAGAAACAAAGTATGAAGTATTGAGAATATATTAAATATTGAATTTGCTTAACCTCGTGTAAATCTATGCCAAGGTAAAAAGAGAAAGGGGAAGTCCCAGAGATGAGAACCATCTTTTTCCATATTCCTCTTCCTGAAGAGTGAGAATCTTTCCAGGATGTTCTCTAGAAGACAACCTTTAGGCTTTGTTGACCAGAAATGTTTCACATGGTCATCTCCTGTGTCACACAGCCATCCCATACATGTCACATGCCCAACCTAGGAATGTTTGCAAGTTCTGGCTACTCCAGAATATGTCACACTGCCACCCCAAGACTGTGTCCTATAGCCAACAGAGACCTGTGTCACATTGCCACCCCAAGTACTATACCACATGGCTACCTGAAAATAGTGTCACATGCCTTTACCAGAAATATTTCACTTTGCCATCCAAACACTTTGTGGTATGGCCACTCCAGAAATGTGTCACATCATCACAGTGCTACTGCAGGACTGTCACATTGTACCCCACAACTGTGTCACACTACCACTCTGGGAATCTGTCACATGGCCACGCAAAAACTGTGTCATATCACCACCTCTAGCAGCAAGAAACTAGAAATACTGTTAACTGACATTTTAGGTTCTCTTGTGGGAGGCAATCTGCCATAGCAAAGAAGAAAGGAAGGGAGATGGCCAAGTATTGGGTAGGCAACCAACCCAATTTTGTAACCCCTAAAATGCATGCATAAATGGGGTGGTGTGAGTATGTGTGTGTGTGTGTGTGTGTGTGTGTGTGTGTATGTGTGTGTATTAGGAGCAAGAGCTAGAGAGAGAAAGTGAGTTACTTTGAGATTCAGGGAATTTGTCCCATTACAAATTGGATTGAATTATGGAATGCACAAAGGCTAAATCATTATTATGAGGAAAGAAGAGTGAATTTACTGAAAGAGAAGAGAAAGGCAACTAATGGAATAAGGCAGCAAACAGATGCCTGTCAACTTTATTTTTCATGTTCTAATCTCTTTTCTCAGATGGACTTCCAGTACCATCAGGAAAAGTTCCTTTGGGTTGTTCCCACCCCAGGACAGAACCCTAGGAGCTAAATCCAGGATCTAGGCTTCCTTCTTTCTACCAGGGTGGCAACAAGGTTCCATTAATTTATCTAGCATGGAGCACGTCAAATGGAAGAGGGGTAGGCTTACCCAGCTCAAACCTCTCTCATTGCTAATACACAAAGATACAGATTCTTCTTCGTCTTTTATGGGGGGTGTGGTGTTGAGGACTAGGATTTTAGCACAGAACTCAGGAAATGTTATCCAGATGAGGGGCCATCCTTCCAGAGGGTGGGAGCTGAGAAACTCAGCTTGTTATCAGTGTATCATCTCCATGGCAACCCAAAGGCAACACTCAGGCCATAGCATTCTGCTTGACTAAAGCTGGCCCAACACTGGCAATTGCCTTCCTTAAAAAAAAAAAAAAAAAAAAAAAAAAAGTAATTTCTGTGGTGCTTCAAGAGCTTGACTTTAAATATGACCCGACTGGTATTTTGACAATTTAAAAATGTTTAAAAGTTATTCAGCTTTTTTCCTTCTTCACTGAGCTTTTAGTATCTATACCAAATCTTGAGGATTATTTGCTACTAGAATTTTCTGATTGTGAAATAAACACTTTGAAGTAGCTATACACACAACAATGGAGACCCATGCTCAGAGGGCACGATGCATTTGTGGTGGTTGTGTTACCTAATGCAGGGTATCTGTGAAGGGGCCCCAGGGAACTCTGAATGCAAATGGTGGGGGACAGTGTGCAGGTAGTAGGGGAGGCTAAGATGTTGCCTGCAGCCTCCCAAGATTCAGGGTTTTTGCAAACAGCTGAGCACAGCCATTTGAGAAAATTGCAGAGCAATGTTCCTGTGAGAAGAAGGAAGCAGCCCTCCCTCCCACGGCCTAATTCCAGGCTACAGCGCCCACCGTGTTCTCCTTCGTTTCTCAAAGACAACCTGACTCTCAAAAGTGTCACTAATAAGCCAGTTCCCAATTAGCTGTGGAGGTTTTTCAGAGCTCTTGGCAACGTTCCCGTAGCTTCTGGAGGCTGTTGCTGCCTACAAACTGAGGATGGTGTCTGCTTTGCGCGATTCAAAGGCAAGAGCTGTGGGGAAGGCAGCACTCTCGTTTCATTATTCCTTGCTAGCAGGAGAACAGAATACATTGTTTTTAATGCTCAAATCTGTCATTTGAGGAAAAAAAGCATACAAGTCCTCCTTCCTAAGCCAGCTCTCCATTACTTATTTGTGTAAGTACATGTGTTCATCTAGCAGCCCACGATGTTCTCATGGTCAAGTCCTCAGAAAATCCTGCACAGCAATTTAGGGCCTGCAGGGTATAATAAAGGGAGCCCAAGCTGATGGTTTGGAATGAGACTGTAAGGCAGCAACATCATCTGCCATTTAGCTTCCATGAAACCTCACTCTCAAGGTGCCTTTGAGTTTGATTTGGGCTCCCCAGTGGGAAGATGACCTCCATTTGGGTGTTTAAACAGGTGCCGTGGCAGGTTGCCCTAGTCTTCCTCTAGGAGCCACTTTTCTGGTCAAAAGGTAATCATTGCTTTGCTTCTATACTTAGACTGTGCTTAGGACAAATGGGAAGAATACTCCATTATCCTTGCCAGGTATCAGTTCAGGCTGGTTTGGCATCTATGACCTTTAAATATAGAATTGAATCTTGTTTGTCCTCAAAGGACAGCTCAAGAATCCCAGTCCTCCCT
Organism: Canis lupus familiaris; assembly: GCF_011100685.1. Classification (NCBI taxonomy): domain Eukaryota; kingdom Metazoa; phylum Chordata; class Mammalia; order Carnivora; family Canidae; genus Canis; species Canis lupus. The sequence goes on from NC_049253.1 coordinate 17,322,065, forward strand.
GCCAGTGGTCCTCATCGGTCCTTTTGTATGGACCCACGTCTCAGGCTCCTAGAAGGGATACACAGGAAATATAATTTCCATTTCACAGATGATTTAAGTTTGTATGCTCAATTACTGGGAGAGCCTAGACTTACATACAAGTCTAGTGAAGCCTGACTCTCATTATATAGTAATATCATCTGTCATAAACCAGAAATTGAGCTTATAGAGACTCCACATAGGGCAGGTAGTGAGGAAAATAAGAGGAGATATTGCAACCACTAGTTAGACTTTGGCCCTTTGGTATGCCCTGCTTTTCTTAATTTCATCTCATTTTGTAGTTTGTGGAAGTGAATGAGAGAATAGAAAAGGAGGAAGTTTATTTACTTGATCAACATGAGCAAGTAAGCAAGCAAGATGAGGCACATATTCTAGATGAGGCACTATGGCCTCTAAGGGATTAATATCTAGTGGAGGATGTTCGATACAGTCATCATAATTATGGTGCCATCCTGAAGCTGCAACTACTAAAGTATTCCAAAGATGATAATGATAGTGATGGTAGTGGTGGTGATAACAATGATGGTGATGATGTTGGTGATAGTGGTGGTGGTGATGATAGTGGTGTTGACGATGGTGATGATGATGGTTGTGTTGGTGATGGTGACAAGCGGTGGTGGTGTTCATGATGCTGATGCTGATGACCGTGATGATGGTTGTATTGGTGATGGTGGTGGTGATAGTGGTGGTGATGGTGGTGTTCATGATAATGGTGATGATGAAGATGATGATGATGATGATGATGATGACAGTGATGATCATGATGATGTGGGGTGGTGGTGATGATGATAATGATAGTGATGATGATGATGATGATGGTGACGGTGGTGGTGGTGATGATTGTGGTGTTGATATGATGATGGTGGTGATGAAAATGACGATGAGAGAGAAAAAAAGAGGGAGAGAAGTAGATGGTCAGAAAGAGAAATAGAGAATTTCCACTTGCAGAGATTTGAACATTTTCATGAAGAAAGTGGCACTGAGATCAAGCCTTAAGGATTGGTAAGTCTATGAGGGAGAAAAACTATTTTGAGGAAGAAAAAAATCTAATTTGTTGATGCTAAGGAATTCAAAGGAATTGATGTTCTTAAAGAGGAAGAATCAAAAGATCAATGTAAGGTAATACAACCAATCTACACAGGCATTAGAACATGGGGTCTTTGATGCCAGGCTGAGGAGTCTGTTGGCCTTGTAAATCCAGGAAAAGTTTTCACATCAGTGTATCTGTTTGGGGAGGTGAGTACAATGGACTGGAGGAGGGAAAGATGACTATGCGGGAGATCACACACTAGGTTCCTCTTTTAGTTGTTGACCTATCAGAGATGGATCAGTGAGTGTGAAGGAAAGTGAGCTGATGTCAGAAAGGTTTTATTAAAGATGAGGAATGTTGAATACACACCAAAAAGCAGAGAAGAGGACTGGAGAAAAGTTTATAAGCTTATCCAGAAGTGTGTCTCCTCACATTGGATATAAGGTCTCATTAATTTCTCCTACTGCTACTCCCTTCCAAATGTGTGCCAGCTGGAAGTTGTAGGGGCTGGGAATGCACAGCCACAGCCACTACAGTGTGCAGGGCCAGAGAGGGAAAAGCCTGGGGAGACAAGCCAGGAGAGGAGAAGGTGGCTAGTGTAAAAGAATTTTCTCTCATGTGGGAAAATCAACACAAAAAATCCATTATGTTTGATTCCAAAAACTGAGTATGTGCCAATAGTGAAACAAATATGGCTTTTAGGGTAACATTACCATTTGAGAGTGAAATTTCTTTTATTTACTCTTTTATATTTAAGCTTCTTATCTGAGTAATATAAACTAGATCATTATCCTTCTTCACAATTAACTAGGCATATATGACACTTCAGTCTTTTATTGATTATTTTCCACTTCTCTGATTTTCATTTTGTTGTCAAAATGAACATTATGTGGGGTACATAATTATACTGGACTGTTATTGAGGGAAATTGCCAGATCTTCTTCAAGTAATTTCAAAGCTAATAAGGTTATCATATTTTTACTTTGAAAGCAGGTGGCATGCAGTTTTGTGGAAAAGTCAAGATTCCATTAATAGATCAGGAAAAATCCTGGATTCATGCAATTCTTTTCTCTAAGGAAAAGTATTTTTCAGACTTTATGAATCCTTCTGCCATCTCAGTGAGGATTGTGTAAGCAAGGATTTTCTGTGTTTACAAATGGGGCAGTTAAGGCACTGAGTGATTAGGGTGTGACTTTACTAAAAAAATAATGAATTTCTCAGTGCAACTTGGAAATTATATTTTATTTCTCATTTATGCCAAGTCCCATAGCCTTAGAAACAGGGACAGGTGTGAAGAATGTTCACATTTAGTTGGCTACATAATTCACTAGAGGGAGTGAATTTTCCATTCCTAATGGTATGCAACAGAGACTGGGAAGCTGGTATGTACTCATTTCTGAGCCACCATCTCTCACTTCGCCTAAGCCTGCCCTGGTGTCTTCTATGTGTTTCTCTTCTGAGAATTTCTTCAAAGTTAGAGAAAGAGTTTCTTTGCCTTTCCTCTCCCCTATGTACATTCCATCTGTAAACAGAAACAAATAAGTCAAACAAAGGACATTTAACTTGTTAAATTTAGCTATTTTTTGCTGCAGGACTGCCTACTTAAAGATTTTTTTTAACCCTAGTCAATGATAAGTTGTTACTGAAATCCAAAACCCAATTGATCTAAATCTCATGAGGTTGATGCCCTAGACTACCAGGAACTCTGACAACAAAATTTGTGTTCTGTTATTGCCTTGGAGAGGACACTGTTCTGTTTGTATGTTCAGTGAGATTGAATTAATATGGGCTCCTAGGGAACCTCATCAAGCACCCAAAATATCACTGTTTGTTGCCATCCATTTGATAGCTTGCCGGCAAATTTTCAAGCCAATTCAGATAAATTGAATGAAATCTTAAAGTATTGTTTTGTGAGATTGTCACCAAAGGTGGCCAGTGGTCAAAAACAATGAGTGAGTTAATCAGAAATTTTTATTCATAAACCCCTTAAACTATTTCTCAAACTTAGACTATGGTGAAAGTGATAGTGTTGTACTTTTGTCCTCCATATTAAGTCTGTATCTTATTTGAAATGAGAATTTATTTCAATAGGTTATGTTTTTCAGAAAACAATATTTCTTATATTTTTGATGAAGTAACATAATTCCTCCAATTTTGTAACATCTTATTTAAAGTTCACTTTTTTCTGTCCCTTCTATCATTCAAAACTTTAGAAATATAATTTAAAAATATCAATAATTTGGAAAGGTCTCTCCTGTACCCAAGGTGTTGTCACGTCCACTCTTTCCTATTTGCATTATATTTCCTTATTGGAGGATTTCACAGCTCCTTTCTTTATTCTTCGTTTATAATTACAATCTTAATCCTCTCTCCCTATGTAGTATGTTTAAATTTTCCTTTCTTTTTATACGATTTTGGAATTCAGTTTAGCACATGGTGACTTGCACAAAATCCTGGGTATGCCCAAGAGCAACAGCCCTTCCGTGTTCTTCCCCATCTCTAGTTCTGTCCTTAAAAATACACATATGGATGTCATCCTCCTTGTCCTACATTGGGAAAGAGAATAAATCACCTATGTTCATATATTAAATATCAACTTCACTTTATTTATCATTATCCTCCATTTGGTTAAAGTCTCTATCAGTAAACACTTATGTATCAGTTTATTCTTTTAACCTAGTGAGAATTCTTTGGTTCTCTGTAGCAAAAGGTAACTCATCCAAGACTACATAATTTCACAGGAATGATGGATGGAGACCAAATCTTAGAAATAGGTAGACCTCGTGCACCCCTATGAGCTGGGTGTCAAGATCCATAACAATACTCTTTTGCAGGAGCATCCTATTCTTGAAAGCCCTGGGTGAGCTGGAACCTGGGTGACCTGGTCCCTCTACTGGAGTTGGATTTCATGAAAAGAACTCTCTGTTGACTGACCTTGGGTCATGAACCTACTCCTCTGGCTGAGATGGTGAGCCCCTCCCATTATAGTCCTATCAAACTGAACTAATGGGGAGGAATTCTTCATTCACAGGGATGTTATTAGGAAGTGAAAATTGATATTAGGTGGTCAAAAACAACTACCACTGGACTAAGTATCTCCAAACAGAAGCCTCATTTCCATTTTGGGGAAATTTGTGAGATCTTGGATATTCAGAATTATTCTGTACAGTGTCCTTATGCCTTAGAGAAGCCCTGGGAATTTTTGTTTAAGATTTTATTTATTTACTCATCAGAGACACATAGAGAGAGGCAGAGACATAGGCAGAGGGAGAAGCAGGTTCTTCCTCTTATGGGGAGCCCGATGCAGGACTTGATCCCAGGACTCTGGAATCATGATCTGAGCCAAAGGCATACGCTCAACCACTGAGGCACCCAGGCAACCTGAAGTCCTGGGATCTAAGAAAATAATGGGGGCTTTGAGGATACATGAATGAAAAGGAGAGGCACAGGTGTCTAGTCACTGTTCTCAGTACAGATCCCTAAGGCTTTGTGTGGGTAAAGGTGGCGTGGAGACCACTGTCTCTCACCAAGTATTGGATTCTGTACAGAGCTGGACTCAGCAATATGGTGCCATGTGTGATTCGGCAAAGTCCTAAATTCCTCGATCTTCAAGTTGGTGAGGTCAGGTGAATGCACAGAGACCGTAGTTTATTGCAGAAGTCAATCCACTAGTTGTCAATGGTATTAATTACTCAGAAGTTGTAGGATTAGAAAACAGCTTCCCATTATCAAAAGGTAGCTAGTTCATTCTGAAGGATTTGGATGCTGGATCGTTAGATTATATTGTTTTTGTTTGTTTGTTTTCACTATGAAGAAGTTACACAGTCCAAAAAGCTACTGATAAAATTTTGATTCTAAGCTATATTTTTCTCATATTTAATCTACAGTAAATAATTTATTATATAAATATTCATTAAGCAATGGCTGTGCTCATTTTACAAACACTTTTGCTTTTAAAAGTTAGCTTGTATAAACATAATTGAAGCATATGAAAAAAAACAGAAAGAGGGATTCAGACAAAAGAAAGTGTATCTGCAGCTGTATTTTTTTTCTTATGTTGGATCTGATGCTCAGAGGAAGCAACTTTAACTGTCTGGGCGGTTCTTCTTCTTCTACTACTACTACTACTACTTCTTCTTCTACTTCTTCTTCTTCTTCTTCTTTCTTCTTTTTCTAAAGATTTTATTTATTTACTTATTTTTTTGAGAGAGAGAAAGGGGGAGCAGGACTGGAGGAAGAAACAATCTCCAGCAGATTCAGCGCTGAGCACTGAGCCCCACACACATCTCCCTGTGGGGCTGGATCTCATAATTGGACTTGAGCCAATCCAAGCACCAGGCACTTAACTGACTGAGCCACCCAGAAGCCTTAGTTCTGGTTCTTCTGATCATCATTTCCACCTTTGTAATAAAATAAAAGCAGCACATTTTGCTGCTTTTTCATTCTACAATTCAGACTTCTTGTTCTGGTAAATGAGGATTTGCCTCCTTTATCATACCACCATCCTAGCTCCCCTTCCTTATTCTAACAGAGTTACACAACTAGTTTTGAGATTTTTCTCATTGATTATTGCATAACTTTGAGTAATTTAATAATTCTATTATCTCTGATTCTGTCAAATTGTTTCAGGCTCTCCTAAATTCCTCCTAGCAGTTTACTACTATTGTCCATAATATTTCCTCCAGCTCATCTCTCTTTTTTCCACTTGTAGACTTTTGACCTAATATTTTTATGTTGTCAAGGTTGAAAATATCCACATTCTATAATTCACATGGAAGTTTTCCATCATTATCTAGAGATTATTCCTAATATAAATTGATATAAAGTGTTTGCATTATTTAACTATTTCAAAGTCTAGCTGAAAATGTGCTTTAATTACATTTATTATATGTAATACCTAATTTCCATTTTTAGTTCTTGTACAAATTGAATTTATCACAGCCTCCATGTTTTCAATTCTGTATTCCCAGCAGGCATTCTACTAACTCACTCTTGTTTCTTGTTCTCTCTGGAAGGTTTCACCTACCCTTTCTCTGATCTGGGCTTATTTCTCCCTGGAACAGCTGCTTGGCTTTCCCTGGTTGGTGCCAATATTTCTTGGGTTCTAAGTTTTCTTTATCTTGGTTCATTTCAGTTTTTTGCTTCAGTGCATCCTTAAGTAACTTTTTAGGAAAAAGTGTATGTAAGGTAAAATATCTGAATCCTTGCATGTCTGAAAATTTATTTTTCCCTTCCCATTGAAAAGGAAGAAGTCCCATCAGCTGGTGGCAGGCCTGGTAACAGTGAGGCTCTCTGGTAACATAAACAATTTTGCAGAACACAGACATCAGACAAAGTAACTCTGTGACCATCATGAAACAGACTGAAAACACAGGATCTAAAGGGACAGAGGGTAGCTATACTTGTGGTGGACATATTATAATGTAAACACTTATCAAATTACTAATATTATTACCTGAACGTAACATAACACTGTGTGTCAAGTATACCCCCCAAAATCAATAAAATAAAAATTTTAAATTAAAAAAAAATAAAGTCACTCTGTAATCATGTCTGGGAACATAAAAAAACAAGAACATGGAGCCAGCCATACAAATGTCCAGCCTCTTCTCTCTTCTCTCCTAGCTCATATGAATGACTGTTGCTTTCATATCAAATAAGTTTTAGACCTAACTGTTCATTTCTCCTGGCTTCTAGCTGAGAATTAGTAAGGTACCTAATCATAGGACCTCCTGACAGCACCTAATCAAAGCAAATCCCACTTCTTTGCATTCTTTCCAACACCACTCACCACAAGCCTAAATCCTAAAATGAAACTGTCCTGACACCTACTTACAGAGATGTCCATGCTTCCCTGTGGGGTGAGGCTTTCCCTTCGTAAATAAGAATCAATAAACTCAATCTTATTCAATTACAGGTGAGTTCCTGATGGTTTTTTGATTGGTGGGCATTGACATTTGTTATTTATAATTTGTCCAGATATACAATTTTAGGCTTAAATTCTCCTTGTCTCCAAATTTTGGAAGTATTGCTTACTGTCTATTAGCCTCAGTCATTCTGATGAAAAGTCTGGTGCCAGTCTACTTTTTGTTCTTTTGTAAATGATGTATATTCGGTTTCTCTGAAAGCTTTAGGGGAAAATATAACATTAGGTAATACTTAGTGAGTACTCATCATGTTTCAGACATTAAACAATGCATTCTTCATGCCTTAGCTTATTTAATCCTCACAAAAGCCAAACGAGAGAGCTACTACCTGAGGTTAATATAAATGAAGCAACTGGCTCAAGGTCACACTGCTAGTTAGTGGCAGAGCTGGACCTCAGCCCAGATCTGTCCTACTCTTAATCCCTAAGGCTGCACAATTATGCTAATGATACTTCAGGATTCTCTCATGAGCATTCTGCATAAAGTGAAAAATTTGAAACTTCTGATTAAAATCAGGATTTGAGATTACATATGGCTTTTATTGGCAGGCAATTCCCAATTTACAAATGGGCTTAGCTTTAAAACTTCTTCATCTTTACTGAATGTAATACAACCTTGAGGAAAAGAAAGTCAGCACCAGGTCCAAAGAGACTAGAATAAGATGAACTTCTACACACACACACACACACACACACACACACACACACGTTGGAACAATTCTGAAACATGACATTCCTGACTAGCATAGGGGACCAGATAAGAAATTTGCATTACAAAAACCTGGAAATGTCATTTAGAAAGATTTAAGAACTTCTGTGTTTCTCTCTCTCTCTCTCTCTCTCTATTGGTATTTGAAATGCAAATATTTAGTTATAACAAATAAGATTGCAAAGCTATCAAAGAAATCAATGTTGATAACTTACAATTAAAATATAAGGGATCCACGTAACTGAAGGTGGAGTAGGACAATGTCTTCCAGAACTGCATCCTTGATGAAATCCTTGCATCTGAAGCTCTCATCAAGGTCTCCACACCATCTGTTAGATCATACTCAAACTGAAAAGCTATTCAGCTCTCATGAAAGTCTTAACAACCTTAGTTGTTTTCACATTCCAAGTTTCTTGTCTTGATTCTAGTTTTCTGGGTATTCATGGAAAAGGAAGAGCAAGAGATCAGGGCCAGTTTTGGTGACTCGATATTGCCACCATTTTTAGTGAGAAGAAGGTGCCCAAAGCACTCAGAGTTTGAAGATGGAATGACTTTCCAGAAGAGATGAATAGTGCTATATGGTGGCTTTCCTGTGGCCAAACAGGAAGAATATAGGTTTGGAATATGAGTCATGGCACAAAGAACATGGAACCACTCATTGGCTTAGAGCACAGCTCATCTCTTAAGAGTCATTTGTTAGAAACTGTAGAGCAATTATTCCTTCTTATCACTTCTCGTCTCTGAGGGGCTCTTTCAATGATATGATAACTCTTGTTGGTCTCCACTGTTGCAGAAGAGTGTGTGTGTGTGTGTGTGTGTGTGTGCACATGTGCCCGTGCATGCAGTAGAAGTGAAGGTGAGGATCAGGCATTTTTTTTTTGAGCATGGATTTGCCAAGTTCCCTAATGACTGTGGAGGCTCAGCTTCAATACTAATAAAGCTAGCTATTTCTGCTAATTCTCAACAGAGTGTACACAGTGATTAGTAAAACAAAGTTACAAACTCTGGCAACCATTAGTGGCTGGACAATTGACCTCCAATTACATAACACACACTTTAGTAAGGATACCAAGTTGCTGGAGAAGTCAAGGAAAAAGAGAGTGGAAAGCCCGAATGCCACACCATTCTCTTGTAGGCGGAAAACACACAAGAATTTCCCCCTTTCCCTGACCACCCCCCGCCCCGAAGTGGGTGGAGGGAAGCATCCTTATTATCATGTCTACTAGGTCTTTTAGGTCTCTGTGTTTGCAGGTTTTCTTTTGCTCTCCTGAAGGCATCTTGTGAGGCAGAAGAGAGAAAACAGTTTCTTTGAGAGCCAAGTCTCTGGATATTCCTAATGTGATACAGCTCAATTTTAGTAGCAGTTTCTGATGCAATATGATTAGAGCTGAGTATATTTAGATCCAGTGGCCCAGTCATCCCCTCCAGCAATTTAGTGGTGCCAGAGAGAGAAAGAAATAAAGAGAAGGAATAGGAATCAGTTCTTGGGAGAGGAAAATTCTCTTTAGTTTCTGCTGACAAAAATGCTGATATGCCCAAAAGGAACAAACAAAACAAAAAAGAACAACAGGCACAAAGCTGCATATCCTACTATTGATTAAACTTCAGACTTTTTCTATTTTTATCTGCTATTATCAACATGACTTCTCTTGACTAAAATCACAACAAAAAAAGACAACAACAATAAAAAAACTGACAAAATGTGAAATATTCCATGCTCTCAAGGGATACTTAAGCCTTTTTGCAAAATCAAAAAATAATTGTTATTGCTTTGAATGAATTTATATAAGCTAAAATATCACCCCAATATTTATTTCTGTTGTTGATGCCCAACAGTCAAGGTGAAGAGACAGTTACTTCATTATGTGCTATGCATCAAGATTACTGTTAGCAAAAGATGGTTTAGTTTGGTCAATTTTTGGCTGAACTAATGGTATGTGATTTTTCACAAATTCCTGGAAAACTTTTTTGGATTTAACTGTGAGCCAAGATAAGATGCCACCAGTAATCTTCCTTTACTGTCTTTATATAATTTCCCTTTTTGATGTGGATGATTTATAACAAACTACTACTAGTAGAGTAGTAAGGTGTTCAATGTCAGGTTCAGGAAAATCAGCTGTTAACAGATCATTTCTGAGGTCAAAATCAAGCTTTGCTACAAAGTAGCTGTCTGACCACACTCTTAATTTTCATTATCTTCAAAGCAGGGATGTTAATTGTATTTGACTCATGGGGTTATTGTGGAAGTTTGGTGAGGTTATATAACGTGGTCAAATTGTGTCTGATGTGAATTAAATGCCAAACAAGGGAACTGAGGTTCACTCCCAATTGGAGTGAGTGAACTCTAGATCCAATACGCAGAACCAGTTGAGACTTCACTCTGGGCTTAAATAAATTCAGATTTTATGAACTCTCAACCTTAGTGAAACCTACAGCAGAACCTCGATGCAGCCCATATCTCTGGGTAATTAACAGTGGAGGCTCTGGAAAGCCAACCATTTCCTAAACCTGGGGTCTAAATCATGGTGTTCTGGGTGCCTGGGAGGCTCAGTTGGTTAAGTGTGTGCCTTCAGCTCAGGTCATGATCTTAGCATCCTGAGATGGAGTCCTGCATCAGGTTTCCTGCTCAGCAGGGAATCTGATTCTTCTTTATTCTTTGCCCCTCTCCCCTCCCTCTGCTCATGCTCTCTCTCTCAAATTAATAAATACAATCTTTAAAAAAAATTAAACATAGTGCCCTAACCTATAAAACTTTTCTTTCTGAACAGAGATTCCTATTTTACTAGGGAGATGGAAGTTTTTCCAAGGTCTTCTCATATTTAAAATGTGACTGACATTCTATTAATAACAAACACAATAGCAACAACAGTAACTCCCATATACATCCAAGGAATTGAAGAAGTCTTTGTGGGCTGTGGCTCTAGCTATGGCAGCTGGTTGCAGAATGAGCCACTGAAATACCTCAATGACTATAGACAATCTTCTTTGTGTTTGATTTTCTTCCCCAGGTTAAATCTTTTGCAGGTTTCCCAAATTCCATGTCTCTAGGTAGTGCGGGGTGACTTCAAGATGTGAAGGCCCAACACACAGTAAGTACCTATTAAATATTCGTTATAACCTTGAACCTTTGTGAATCTTTTCATGTCTTCCTACAAGAGAATTTCCAATCTCACATAACATATCACCATATCACCCTACAGAAATCCCCCTTTATGCTGTATTGAAATCTCCCTTTACTACTGTTCAATCCTTGCTATAAAATATTATTCCAGTCTGCCAGCAAATCCCTGACTGTTGTGCTTCCGCAAAACCCAGAAGGTTTAGACATGAGGACATGTAAAACTACTGGTAACATGATTTTCTACAAATCATTAGAAGTCTGAGAGGTTTTGCCTCAGTGATTAGAATTCACTGGAAGCAGACAAGATAAAAGTACATTTGCAAGTAACAAAAACTCCTAAATATTGCAGAGTGTGAAAAGCATTGTCTTTTATAGATGGGGTTGGAATCTAGGCATTGCAGTAAGAGTGCCTTCTTGCCACCGAGTGAAACCTATAAGAAAAAATTGGATTTCATTGAAGGATGAGGTGTTCCAAACACTCATTGCTTCAGTCTCACTTGAAAAACAGCTCCCTCAGTGCTCAGAGATATATTAATATCCCTCCGCTGTCAGTTCCTTAGGTTGCATCTAGGCCAAGAATGAAATTCACTGGAAGTTGTAAGTAACAGAGAATCTTTGTCATAAATGCCAGAAAATTATTATGGGGAAAAGTTACATTTCATCAGCATTTTTCAAAGGTTGTTTTTTTCATATTTTTTCCACTAACATGAAAAGAACTTCATTTCTAGACTGCAGTAAGTCATGTGCCCCGGCTGGGTGTTGAGCGAAAAAGTTTACAAAAATCTTGGAACTTTGTACCTGGAGGTAACTTCCGAATGATTTGAGATTTAGGGATGTCATATACTAACAGACTATGATTTTATGGCTTTGGGGGTTTACATTGCTTTGTCACACTTCAAGTAGTGATGCCTTTCAAAATGTGTCCAGAATTGTGATGTTTATATTTCCATGAGTAAACATCTGCAAGGGATACAGTCTGCTTCTTTTTTCCCCCCAAATTCTCAATTGCTCCTGATACTTGTGTAGCATTTTCTTGCTATCTTTAGTTGTCACATTCTACATTGTATTTGCACTAAATGCATCTGGGGGAAGAAAGTGACAGAAAGTGAGTAAGGACTTACACAATCTTTAACAATGTTAAGCTTATTGATTTAAATATGACAGAGTCAGAAAAGGCTGTGTTCTCATTGTAAAACTGACCCTGTTGTTCATGTGTTTCTACATTAAGGCAGTCAAGTTAATATTAAATTTGGTACTTTAGAAATAATGGAGGAGAATGGATTCATGACTATGATTTAGGTTATAACTTAATTCTTACAAGTCTCATTTACTCCTGAAGTGTAATGAAGAAGGCAATCATTTATAATACAGTTTTAGGAAGGCTTGTATAATTGTGTAGGAATGTGAGTGTGGGTATGCAGATGAGTACTTATTCTGGCAACACAAAGTAAGCGTAATCCAGTTGTCCTGATATGAGCTTTGTCCTTCACTTTGGGAAGGAAAGTGACCATGTCCTCCCAAAAATTTGGTTAAAATCTTTGCATATGGGATCCCTGGGTGGCGCAGCGGTTTAGCGCCTGCCTTTGGCCCAGGGCGCGATCCTGGAGACCCTGGATCGAATCCCACGTCGGGCTCCCGGTGCATGGAGCCTGCTTCTCCCTCTGCCTATGTCTCTGCCTCTCTCTCTCTCTCTCTCTCTGTGACTATCATAAATAAATAAAAAAAAAATTAAAAAAAAATCTTTGCATATGATTTTATCAAACGGTAACAACAATTCAACAACTCAAGTTGGACTCATTAAATGTTGTATCTGAAAAGAGAGTTCTACAATATACCTAGGAAACAAAAATATTTTATTAGTAAATATTAATACTTTGTTAATCACTATTAAGACCTACTGACACCATGTGTGTTACGTAGATTAAGTTACCTACCATTTATTGTTTTTTCTTATCACTATCAGGTGACTCAGTTCTGCTTTTCCCAGCTGGAGAATTCAAGGTCACCTTACAGTTCAGTAAAACTTGTTGATTCTTTCTTCTTAAGATTTTTCTACCTAAATTCTTTTCTTCCCAGGAGCACCTGGGTGCTCAGTGGTTGAGTATCTGCCTTCGGCTCAGGGCCTAATCCCAGGGTCCTGGGATTGAGTCCCACATCAGTTTCCCCACAGGAAGCCTGCTTCTCCCTGTGCCTATGTCTCTGCCTCTCTTTTTGTCTCTCATTAATAAGTAAATAAAATCTTAAACAAATTCTTTTCTTTCCATTTCTATTATTATTATCTAGGGTTCTTTTTTAAGATTTATTTATTTATTTTGGAGAGAGAGCCCAAGCAGGAGGGGCAGAAGGAGAGGGAGAGAGAATCTTGAGTGGACTCCACACTGAACACAGAGCTTATGCCAGACTCCATCCCAGGACCCTGAGATCACAACCTGAGCTGAAACTAATAGTCCAGCACTTAACTGACTGTGCCACCCAGGTGCCACTTACTGTCTAGGTTTTTGATACCTCAATCCATGACTATTTTGTAACCTTCCATCTGATTTCCACAACTCTGGCCCTTTTTCTAATCTATTCTCTAAAATTATGTGTAGTCAAATTCATCTTCCTGAAAGGCTGCATCCATTATAATACTCTTGGCAAACAATAGATAAGAGCCAAATCTCTTCAGTGACTTCTTATGCCTGGAGGATAAAGTTCAGATTTCTCCAAAGTTCTGTCAAAATATACCCATGTTGATTTTTATACCTTATCCCTTTGGGTCATGAACTCTCTAATCAATCCAGACAGATGTGCTCACTCATTCCCCAATTTGTCTAGCATATCAAAATTTGTAGGTCTTTACCTGTTTCCTGTCCTCTGGTTTCATCAAACAATTATCAGGATGTTCTGCGGGGCTTGTTCCTAGAGGGGCCAAGGAACCATTACCGATAGCACAGAGAATAAATGAGATTTTTTTAAAATAAAAGCATAAAGGAAGAAGGAACATCATTTCCTGTACAAAGAGGCTGAAGTTGTGGTGCACTCAGGAAGAAATGGTGACCAATCAGCTGAACGAATACAGAGACTTACCAGACAAAGAACACACAGAGCAAAGCTAGGAGCTATTAGTTTTCTAGGGCTGTCTTAAACAAGATGCCACAAACTGAGTGGCTTAAACAACAGAAATTTATTGTCTCATAGTTCTAGAAGCTAGAAGTCCAAGGTCAAGTTGTCAGCAGACTGTGTTCCTTCTGAGGCCAGTGAGGGAAGGGTCTGTCCTGGGCCTCTCCCCTTGACTTGTAAATGTTTGTTTCTCTATGTCTCTTCACATTGTCTTCTCTCTATGCATGTCTGTTTCTCTTACCAAATGTCTACTTTTCTAGGACTCCAATCATCTTAGTTTGGAGCCTATCCTAATTATCTCATCTTAACTTGATCATCTCTATAAAAACTCTCTCTCCAAATTAGGTCATATTCTGTGGTATGTGGGGGAAATATGTCATGAATTAAAACTGATAGATAGATAAAGGGTTGCCTTGCTTACCCTAAACAACTTATATGTTTTGTTTTGTTTTGTTTGTCATTTTAACCTCTTATCTTCCATGCTGATTTATGATAACAACCATTGTTGCAAATGGCAATTACTTTAGACATTTTCTGCTTCTGGAAATTTAACCAAAATAGCTTACATCACTTTGTTTTCCAGAGCAATGGAAGTAGACAAGCCCTGAATATTGGACATGGAGATGGAGATAGAGGGAGTACTTCTAGGATCCTGATGAGTGGTATTCTTGGCCTACCTTGCAGCCACAAACAGCTGCATATGTGTAATGCAGATGTATAATATGGAGGAAATGGGGCAGGAAGAGTATCCACCCATGCTTACCATGAACATCACTTTTTACTGCTTGGGGTAATATAAATATCATTCTTGCTACTGATTTTCTTTTCACAGATACACAAAGTGGAAAAAGGGAGGTCCTGAAAACATAGTGAATCAGGTTATAGGCATAACCTGACTGGATAAAACATATAATAGGATGGAATATTCCAAGGCTGTGCCAAACCTCTAGAAATTCTATAGTTTGAAAATAGTGATAATAAAATATATCACTACAAAATGGTGATAATAAAATATGTAAACACTATGTTAAGTGCTATATAATACCATCTTGAAAACAAAACTTGGCAGTGGTAGGGGAGAGAGTAGATTATTTTATTGCTTCATAACAACCACAAATTTAGTATTTTAAAATAATACCCATTTATTATTTCACATTTTCTGTAGATCAGAAAGTTTGTCACTACACTGATGGAGGTCTTCTGGTCAGAGTCTTACTAGCCTAGAAAATCAAGGTTTCCTTTGGGCTGTGTTCTCATCCAGAGATCAGGGTGCATTCTGAGGTTATGTGGGTTTTTGGCAGAATGTGATTCCTTGTGGCTGTCGGACTGAGGTTTCTGTTCTCTTGCTGGTTGTTGGCCAAGGATGGCTCTCAGTTTCTAAGAGTTGCCCTCAGGTCTTAGCCATCTGACGTTTTCAAAACACAGTAGCTTCCATCTTCAAAGCAGTAAGAGAATCTCTCTAGCCTGCTGTGACTAAGTCTTGGTATAGTGTAACATAATCGTGGGAGTGACTATCTATCATGTTCATAGGTTCTGCCCATGTTCAAGGGGAGAGAATTATCATACATATCATAACCAATGTGTACAATGGTTGGTGGAATATTGAGGGACAACTTAAAATTCTGTGTACCATAAGAGTTTATAAAAGGAAATATTGAGATGTCATTAAAAGGCCAGATTAACAAAACAGCATGAGATATTGTTTTCTAAACTCCCTCCATATACCAAAATATTTTGGGGGGCCTAAATACTATAAATCCTTGAAAGCTATATGGTATTGTGAGAGGAGAGGGTTGAGAGTACCTGAAGGCAGAAGGAAAGTGAAAAATAAGTGTAATTATGGGCATAATTAAAATTCCCTTTTCTCTTCTAATTTACATTTTCTTTTTGCATCTGCCATTCAAGGGCTGGCCCTGAATTTTTCCAATAATAACATTTCTGTAGAAGTTTAATTTTAAATAGAAAAAATTGGGTGAAGTATGGAGAAATGAGACATGATATGAAGTACCCCCCTGCAGGTGCCTTCTCTAAAGACATGGCCCTAGAGCCACATCAGCAGAGCACCATTTACTCCATCCCTGGCAGTGCATACTTCTGACTGTCTTGAGATTATATTCTTTCTTTCCAAGTAAATAGCAAAGTCAGTTTCATATGAAGATAGAACAAGAAAAATCCCCCCCTCTTCCCCAGGAGTAGGTTTAGTTGTATATGTCCTGCTGATGAGGAAGATAGTCATTTTCTGGAGATGAATTCTACACTATAACTATGTTCCGTGGCATTCTGTGTAGTGGGACCACTTCTAATTCCAGTAGGGTTGTTTTTCTGAGATCTACCCTGAAAAGTCTAGATGAAGCAGCTATGTTCATCTTCAAGTGTGAAGGATTTTCCTGTTTTATTTTCTCTCCGACTAATGACAAATGCCTAATGTCCATAGCCTCCCACCTCATTAACATCCTATTTTCATTTTCCCTTAAATTAGTTCACCTGGTGGTTACTGCCAGCTTAGGTAGGTTTTCCTCCCCCTATGCTCACACACACACACACACACACACACACACACACACACACACACACACACCAAACCCCGGGTATTCCTGGCCTGTCACTTTCATGTTACCTGCCCACCAAAAGGTGTCCTAACACTTCTCATCCCCCAGGGGTCACACTCCACTTTCCAAAGGCTCTAATAAATTCACCTCCAATGAAATTCAGCTTTTTAAGTTATAACAGATGAAGATACAGGCGCTGATGTCTGCCAAGAAATAAGTTCCTCCATTAAATGAGGTAATGTGTCCAGTTTTGTGGTGAAATTCATTATTATTGGGCTAAAGAGACTCTCTTTAAGTATGATTTCATTGTCTGAAAATATGAAATGATTTCTTCTTAAGAAATGCAAAAAGTTTGAGATTTACACGTATTTTCAAACCCTCAGATGTGGTATGTGGTTGACTGGCATTCCTGTTTGCTATATTAAGAGCATTTTAGCTCGAAAAGATTAGTGACGATGTAAATGTAAAATATCTTAACAGCAGTATATATTTATGTATATTGGCTTGAATTTGGTCTTTTACTGGTCTAAATACCTATTTTCTTTGTTGCTCCAGCAGTGACACTGTTTTGGTCACCTGTTCATGTGTAACAAACCATGCTACTAAAATGGAAGAAGCAACTTAAGTCACTTAAAACAATAACAATGTTTACTTTGCTGGTGAGTCTGTAATTTGGACAGGGTTTGACCGGGACAGTTTGTTTCTGTCTCTTTGGGCATCGGCAGGGATGGCTCACCGGCTGGGGGTTGGAATCATGTGAAGTTTGATTCACTTTGCATTTCAGGTACCTGGATTGGGAAGCCTCAACTCGGGGCTGGAACAGCTAGGAGTCCCCAGGCATCTGTGTGAATGTGGTCTTTCCACAGGGATTTTCTAGCATGGTTGCATCAGCGTACTGCACATCTTGTCACCTTGGGCCACTGGGTGCATGTCCAAAGGGAGAGAGAGACAGACAGAGACAGAGGAAGCTGTATGGCCATTCACCACGTAGCCTGGGCAGCCCTAAGGCATTGCTTCTGCCACATTCTCTGTTGATCCAGGTACAAGAGTGGGGGAGGGGATGGGAGGAGGCTTCACATCTCCGTGGGAGAGTGGCAAGTGTGCCTGGAAATATCATTGTGACCATTTTTGTGAAATCCGATCAGCCAGTCTCATTATTGGATTTAGGCAGGTGTGAAAATAGAAAGCTCCTGAAGGAGAGGATTAGAGGTGAGGACTGGAATGCAAGTCACAAGCTGAGAAATGGCATGGGCGTGAATTCGTGGGAAGTATGCTGAATTCAGAGTCCAAAGATCTGAGTATGAAGCGCAGTTCCATAACATACTCAATGTGAGACCATAAGTTACCAAACCTCAATGAGCCTGGGGTTTCCCATCTACGAGGTAATAAGGATTACTGCTCAGCACTGATATAGAGATAAACTCATGCACACAGGAAAGTGGCTATTAGAGTATAAAGTACTACAAAAAGGTTAGCATAATCCAAATGTCAGACATTTGATATCGCTAGTCTTCCAGAATTTGAGGGAAATGCTTGTCTGAAAATATTTGAAAAGTGTCTTAAGTTCTGTGCAGTAAAAAGCTGGCAAACCGGCTTGAGACTGCTGTCCCAGGAAAGGCCACGTATCCTGCCTGGCAGGAGTCTGGTAACTGGGGGAATGCCGAATCCTGAGGCCCTCTAGCAAAGCACTGGACCTCGGCAGTCCACCTGTGTATCCTGACAAAAGCACCTAGCCCACAGTTACTGAGAATTCAATTTGTATTTTCTGCCTGGACTGCCCTTTTGTCGATTTATTTTATTTTTTTTTATCCAAAGGAGACCCAGCTGTAAAATGGAGCTCTGTGCTCTTTTAATTATTCCTATACAGCACCCACCATCAGAAGGCAGTGGTGGAACAGACCTTTTCTAAAGGCTACAGACAATGAGGGAGGATTACTGCTGTCAAAAGTACAGAAGAAACAGAAGTAAAACCAATGAATCACCGAAGTAATAATTAGTAAAAGTGTACTGTGCACAAATCCAAAAAATAGTTTGCAAACTGGGAGAACTCAAACCAAAACATGGAATGAGGCTCGGGAGGGGTATGTTATTGTAGCACAGCCTATAAAGTAGAAAGGCAGTGACTATTTATTCTTCGCAGGGATTGGTTATAAAACAATTTTCTTAAATGACAGGGACTTGGTCAGGGTTACCTCATGTTAACCTTGGGAAACAGTCGAAATTTTGCTCCTGATTTCCAGAGGCAGAAGCAAGAAATGACCCAGGTCAAGTTAGTCTTGCAAAATAAGCTAAATTAAGCTTTGTTTGTATGACTAAACTGGTTTTGTCTGCTCAGGGAATTGTCAAGGCTGGTCTCCATTTGTTTTTGATTTTAACACTATGCACCCCAGCACACGGCTTCACATGTGCTGTCAGACATCCCAGATCTTAAGAGTCTTTCAGTCAAACGTTCTTCACAGACATTACCTTGTAGCGCCCCCAACCCCTACCCTCCAGTCCCCTAATTAGGTGTGCGGTGCGCCCTAGCTTCCCTGGGGACCACAGCGAGGGCCACACACTGGTATACCACCAACATAGCTAACCGAGACAGGTTTTCCTAAACAAAAGTTGAAGTAAGGATTTTATTATTTCTCCTACTGCACCGATTTGTGGTGTTTCTCTTAGCAGGTTTTTATGATTTACCTATTGGTATTCTAGATCTATGAATTTTTCACAATGACGTGAACTCGTAGCGGGTAATGGTAATTAATATCACCTGGTGTACATAGCCCCTGCTCTTTTCCCGCCTTTTCTTGTAACTTGTGGTCACTTCCATCACTTGAGAGAGTGTGAGAGTCAGTCCTGCTGTGAGCTGACGGGGATCTCTGAGCATTTAGATCCAGGGAGCTGGAATAGTTTGTGATGGATTTAGAGTTAGGAGACCATGTCTATAGAATCCAAGCAAAGAAAGCTATAATGAATTACACAGAGTTTCCCTTTTTCATTTGAAGAAGCCTTGAGGAGCAGGAACTTTTTTTTCTATTACCCTCTTGTTTTCCATATCAGAATTTTGACCTACCTTTGGCCAGAATTCACAATGCCTTTCTGTCCTGCATTCTGGTCTTCCTACTTTCTTTGTCTTTATTCTACTCATTTCTTGATTCTACCCCCTAGAGTGCAGAGTGAAGGGGGAACCCTTGTTTGTTGAACTCCTGTTGTATATTGGGCATTATTCCAGGCACTGTGTTTGTGTCACTTCGTTTAATGTCCAACAGCCCAAGAAAAATGGATATTATCCCCCATGTTACATAGATGGGAACCAAGATTGGGAAATTAATAAATGTGGTCATCACCATGTTTGGAGGGGGACAGAGGGATTTAAGCTTCAAGGCTTCTGGACTCTAGAGTACCTACTCTTTCCACAAATCCATGCTGAGAGGAAAGGACACAGAATAGTCTTTTTTTTTTTCTTTTAAAATTAAGTATGATTAATCAATATCGTGAGATATTCTCATCTACAAATCAGAGCAGCTCTTTTTCCTTTAAAAATGATCCTTGCACAGGTTTTCATAAGGTGTTAAATCTCCATTTGGGGTTTTATTTTCTGTGTGAGAAATTCAAGTCTCATGCATTAATGAACATTTTCCTCCACTGCACTTATGTTCAATTGGGGCAATTAACTCATCAGGACATGACTTGTTGCCTATAATGTTGGCACTGTCTCTACCATGGGTGTTACCGGTGTGCTCAGCCTTCTCACAGAAGTGCTGAATTTGGCTCAGGTATTTTTAGCCTATTTTCGGATGTTTTTCCAACTGTTTACTGTGGTAAGGTGGGAAAACAGATTCACAGTTCAGAATGAGCCTTTTGGAAATAACAAACCCGATGCTTCCCTTTGTAGTGTGTAAAAATATTCTTGGAATATGCCTCGGAGGAGGGTTGCAGAGCAGGGGAAACCATCCTGCCTTCTGCCAAAGTTCTTTCACCTGCTTTTGCCAGGCTGAGGCCTGGGTAGAAGGGAGAAGCTTAGTCTTTGAGAGAGTTCTGCTTCCTGACTCTGGAACTAGACAAATGAATTACATGAGCTGTATAAAATTATCTACTTAAGCTGGGGAAATGGTAAGACAAAGCAGTGGCTCCTGACAGATCTGGGGGGTCTGAGTCTGGCAGGGGTAGGCCAATGGTGCTAAGCAGACAGGGAGAAGGGCAGGGATGATGATGCCAGAACAGATCCTCACTCATAGGTCATATTGTCTTGTGTCTGGGTCAGCTTCCATCACTTGAAAGAGTATGAGAATCAGCCCTTCTGATTTTTATTTGTGCAAGCTGATGGGGATCTCTGAGAATTTAAATACAGGGAGTTGGAATAGTTTGTGATGGATTTGGAATTAGGAGGCCAATATTTATACCTTCTTTTATTATGCTCTTGGCAAGTCATCCAACATAGGAATCTCATCAATAAAATGGAGACCGTCTCAATGCCTACTGACACTTGACAGAGCTTTGTTATCTGTATGTGCCATGCAAGGGTTGCAGTTGTTATCACAGATGTTGTTTTTCTGCTTGACTACAGAGCTTCTGTTCCACCAAGTGGACTTTGCCTGCCCTGATTCTTTAAGGCTCTGGTAGGGAGAAGGCCTTGCGGGCATTCTGAATAAATAGCTATCACCATGAACACCCACATTGAGAATATTCCCTGGGGTCTAGACAATTTCAAGTCTGATTCTCAATTAGAGACGTGAGAACTCCATGGAGAGTTTATAAGACCATTACTAACCTCATTTAGAGGCTCCAAACATACACGTCACCAGTTCAGTACCCCATGGAGAGAGAAGTGAAACTGACAACAGATTTCAGAAAATCAATGACAGCTTCTTAAGGCAAAATTGTTTTCCTAATAAATTGGCATTGCTTAAGACCATCTGATGACAGCTATGGGAAATTCCCAGGGCTCATGAATTCGCTGATTTATGCACTGGCTTCTGAAAACAACCCAGCTCAGGTGTTTTCTAGATTTCAGAACCATTCCCTTCTAGTGTTCACTATTTGAAATAATTTGGTAGGGTGCTAAAATCAAACCACTCTTTGGCTTTCAGGTGAAACTTGATGACATTTGAGTTTAATGAACGAGAACACAGGCTTTGGGATTTAACTGACCTAGAATTCCTGGTCCCCAATTATAAATTGTAGTCCTTAAGTAGACTGACTACTTAATCTCCTGGATGAATTAAAGTCAGAGTGGCTGTTGTAACAAATACATGCTAGAGACTCACAGTAGGAGTTTATTTCTCATTTACATAAAATAAAAAAAGTTATTTTCTCACCCCTGGTGTCTTTCCCCCAAGAGGCAGTGAAGAACCCAGGCTCCTTCCATCTTGCAACTCTTTCATCTCCACCCTATACTTTTTGAGGTTGCCACGGCAGAGGAAAAGTACAGGGATGGCACATGGTGGGTTTTAGTGGGCCAAGCCTGGAAGTAGAATAATCTTCGACTCGTTCATTCCACTCGACTCAGTAACGTGGCCATACTTGGGTATAAGGGCGGCTACACATCTAGTGTCTAGTTATGTGCCCAGGAACAGAGGAGATAGGTTTAGTAATTTAGTGAAAGAGAAAGATGAAAAGGAACTGCCTCACAAGAGTTAGGGGAACTATACATGATAATGTATGAGAATGTGGTACATTGTTAATGCCCAATAAATATACGATTAGCATAATGATAATTCCAACTCAGATTTTTTAATATAAAAAACTTTAAACACTAGAGTCTAGATTGAAATCCCTCATAATTTTCTAGTTGCCATAGGTGAATATTAACATTTTGTGGGTAGTAATTCTAAAGTAATAAGAGAAGCTTGACTTTTTAGGCATACCATATGCCAGATAGTACGTTAACACTGACATGCATTTTCTCACTTAATCTTATAAGAACTTTTCGAGGTAGGCATAATATGATTATACTCTTTCATAAGAAGAAGGTTAGAGAGATTAAAAGGCTTATCCAGAGCCACTCAGGTAGGAAGTGATAGGGTTGTGCATCAGTGCTCACATTGCTAACCGCTAGACCAGACGGCCTCCCCTATGCTCAGAGGAAATGAGCTCATTTTATAACTGAGTCATCTCAAAACCAGGGATATATTAAGTCCATCATAATTTTCCACAAACATTTCTCACATGGATTCAAAGCAGAAAGCAGATATAGGCTTTAGTTTCTAGAAATCTATGAACAACAATGACATGGTCAGAAACACAGTATTGAGAATGTACTTCAAACAAATGAATCATATATATCTGGGAGAATACTTTTTTGATAAAATAATTATGTCTCTCCCTACCCTACCACCCCCCTTTACTCCTTTCTTTTGTCCTAATCCCAGCAGGTAGTTGGTTCTTCTTTTCTTTAGAGATTTTATTTATTTATTCATGAGAGAGAGAGAGAGAGAGAGAGAGAGAGAGAGAGGCGGAGACATAGGCAGAGGGAGAAGCAGGCTCCATGCGTGGGACTCGATCCAGGGTCTCCGGGATCACACCCTGAGCCAAAGACAGATGCTCAACCACTGAGCCACCCAGGCGTCCCACAGACAGTTGTTTCTATTTGACTGCCTTAGCTCAGAGTTGAGGCAAGATAGAATTCAGAAATAGAATCATAGTGTGTTAGGCTCTTCTGCTTCAGAAGCAGGTAAGGTCTTAGTTAACCTAAATGAAGATAGATAAAATGTTCTTGGTGAATAATAGAAAGAGGGTAGTGTCCTACTAGGACTAGAAAAAAAAACCTGCTGGTGTTTGAAAGAGGAGATGGGAGCAGGTGATGAGGAAAGGGGGCTTGATGGTTTCCCAAGGAACGGAACCCTGGGTTCTGTTTTCTAGGTAGATTCTGGGGAGGCAATTAGAATGACAGATTGTGAGGAGGTCCAGGCAGAAAAGACCACGGAGAGCTTCACGTGGATTTCTTCTGTCCCAGGCTTGGTATAGAAATGATATACTGGAATACTTTTCTAACTCTAACATAATGATCCCCCCGAGGATCAGGTTAAAATACAGACTCTTGTTCAGTAGATTCAAAGTGGAGTCTGGGATTCTGCATTTCTACCAAGCTCCTGGGTAATACCAAAACTGCACACTTAGAATGGCAATGGCATAGAGCATTACTGGATTTGGATGGCAGGAATGAGACCCCCAGAAGTTGTGTGTGAGCTGAATCATCCTCTGCAGACTTCAAACGTCATCTGAGCAAGTACCACCCATCACCCACCTCATCCAAGAGTGCAGCAAAAATTACCTTACCCTTTTTTCACTCTTCCCTTTGTCAGCAGTCAGCACCTCAACCAGTGACATCCCACAGAGGTTAAGGCATTAGAATCCCAAGGTTTTGCTCTATTCTTACAGGATGTATCCCATATGGACACCATTAAGGCATCTTTTTTTTTTTTTTACAACCATTAAGGCATCCTATGATACTCTTAAACTCAAGCAAAGGAACACAGAGCCTTGGAAACCCAGTGAGATGGTCATGACAGAGAAGTCCTCACACTCATACTTGTGAATCCATCCCCAAACCACAGTAGTTAATATGTTCTTAATGAACAACGAGAATAAAACATTGGCTCTGGAGCTCAACAAACCACAGTTTGCATTATGGCTTTACCAACTCGCTAGGAAAATTAAAGATATTCCTTAAAAATATCTTACAGGGGACCGATTATAAGTCTTCCTTCTCCATCAGTGATTGATTAGTGACTTATTGTACTTCTGCCTTTAGGCCATTTATCTGTAAAACAAATTCATTTTTGATTTTAAATGGTTCAAAGCCAAGGCTATTTCTCTTAGTTGTTTTGATCTCAAAGGAAGTGATAACTTGATATCAAGGCTTTCTTATGATTCAGATTTAAACAAATCAGATTTAGAGAAAGACAATAAATAATGTTTCTGGAAGCTCTGGAACCAATTTCCTCTATCTTGATCCTTCTCTGTTTCTGGTCATGAAGCATTTTGTTCAGGAAATTCTGTCACATTTGTTTTAGGGAAGGTAAACCTTGCTATAGATACATAATCACTGGCATTTAAAAATATTTAATAATTCTTTGATTACATAATTAGGTTAAAAGGGTAGCTGTGGGATTAGAGCAACAACCAAGATGGCCATAGTGGAAGGAAACACCCAGTGTTTCTGAAGAAGTACTACCACGCCTCCCTTTCTAAGGGAGTAGAAGGCACTTGCAACAACAAAATTAGTGACAAGGCAAAATAAACTTTCCTATGCTGAACTAGAGATGGAAGCACTTTACATATTTTCCTTTATGACAGAAGCAGCTGTATCAACAACTAGGCTGAGTGATGGTAATCATCACTCGAGAAAGCCAGGGGCATAGTTTTATGAAAAAGGGATGAGAAAGACATCCCTGGGAGAACAGAGAAAGGAGAATGTGTGCCCAAACTCAGAAACTGGACTTAGCATCAGAGACAATAAGCAAGTTTGCTTGACACGAATGATGCGTTCAGATGAGAATAAGTGATGAGGAAGCCCAACTGAGAATGGATGGGTTCATAGGCAGATTTCTCATCATTATTAAGAATTTGAATAAGCAAGGAATTATTGAAGTCTCCTGCAGGTGTTTAGGCAGAGAAGCAGTATCACTGCAATATATTTAAGGAAGATGGTTTCTGTGGTAGTGTGCAACATAGATTGATGAAGGTAGAGATATCAGGTTTTTGTGGTAGACCAAAAAGCAAAGTGATTACCATCTTTGCCGCCATTTTGTCTTTAAAGCTAAAATGATTATGCCTGAGATGTGTTTCAGGCATAAACCTTCCTTGGATTAGTTATTGGGTATGAAAAGCAGATAGGGCTTTCTCAGCCATCATGTAAAATCAGTACTTTATTGTTTAAGAAGTGATGGAGAGAATATACCCTTCAGTGAGGGATATAGGAGGAATAGGAGGGGAGCCATTCGACCTGTGATGGATCACAAAACTGATGTGCTTGAGAGGTGGAATCTGGCCTATTTACAGGTTTTGTTTGCATAGCACAGTGTTGAATTAAATTCAGTGACTAAAGTCAATCCACCAGAGACCCCACTACTCTTGTCTTATGTGTAGCCGTTATAACAGCATCATTTTACCTACCTGGACTCAAAATGCATTTAAATTGTGACCTCTGTCAAGTATATTCTTTGAGGTCCTGTTTCTGCAGTTTTACAATGCTGTGCTTCTAAATGGCAGCAGACTTACAAAACTTGCCTTTGCCTTTCATCCTGTGGCAGCATGGTTACACAGCTCCCACACACAGATCTTGCAATTATGCAAACTTTCGGGAGTCAAAAAATAATGTTTTTCTATCAGTGTGTGGGTAACAGGAAGAACATGAGGATTCTCTTGAAATGCAAGCTAGAAAGGAAGAGGCAGAAAGTAATAAATCTTTTTTTAAAAATGATTTTGTTTATTTATTCATGAGAGACACAGAGAGAGAGAGAGGCAGAGACACAGGCAGAGGGAGAAGCAGGCCCCCTGTGGGAGAGCCCAATGCGGGACTGGATCCCAGGACCCCAGGATCATGCCTTGAGCCAAAGGCAGATGTTCAACCACTGAGCCACCCAAGGTCCCCCAGAAATCAATAAATCTTTGGCCATGAGGTTTTAGTCAAAAGCAATTTTTAAAGAAAATCCGTTCCAGTAAACAGAGTGACATGAGGAAAGGTAGAATCAGAGGACATGATCGGATATGGTTTTAGTGAGAAAGGGGTCACATACATGACCGGCTATGGTGTTTGGAGGTCTCTCCAGCAAACTCAGTAAGTGGCTGGAGGAGAAACCTAATGTTCAGGAGAGGGCGAAATCACAATTTTTTCTTTCGTGTTGGCTCAAATCTTTCAATTTTATGGTCCTGTCTTGCTCAATTGAAATGACGGGGAGGAAGCTGCCGAATGGCTTATAAAATCTGGAAGATATGAAGACTCTTAGCCAGATTGAGGAAAGGTACAGAGCAAACCAACATGAATGTGTAGCCGACTCATTTCTGGCCAATCAAAGGAACATGGCCAGCATTTTCTCTTGGAGCAAAATAAAGTTTTAAAAAGGCTTAATTTGTTAAAATACATCTTCACTGGAAGGAGTCTTGAATGGGTAGTGTGTGCATCCTTTCTTTATAATCAGTAAAAGAGTACCTTTTTTTTTTTTTTTTTTTTTTTTCTAAAAAAGCAAGTCTAAAAGCCACTATTTGCTTTCAGATAAAACCCTGGAACATCCTTAAGTGGATTTTGTAGAGTTTAAGCACTGCCTTCCCTTTGAACTACATTACTGGCTATTGCATGGGATTTGAATCCTTTATTTTAACCATTGCTTTTGTTATCAAGGGTACAGAGTGAAACCACATTTCATAATATCAGGCTCTATCTGCTGGGACTCTGCAGCTTCAGAAATCTGGGTTGGTACAAGGAAACCTGTGTTCAAAAGAGTATAATTATTTTGTACCAAGGCAAGAAGATGGGAGTACACAATGTAATCAAAATTCTTTCAAAGTACCCTATTTAGATGCTCAACTTTCTAATACTCTAAATGCTTAAGTATTACAGCTTCAGTATTGCCTAAGGATCAAGGAAATTTTATGGGGAGTCAAATTATAGCTTTCTTTCTAGGACAACACACGCACAATTTAGCCAAGAAGAAAGGGGGAATGCATGAGAACTTTCATTTGAAGATGATTTTAGATGATAGCATCTTAATTTGTGGATCTTGTACACTCTTATTTTGAAATAAAATCAACACATATTGAGTACCTACAATATATCCAATACCATGATTAGTGTTTTGGCTTATACAGTGTAATTATTCTCTCCATGTCCTGGAGGGTAGATATCACTGGGAGCATTCTCATTTTAAAGATGAAAAATACTGATGCAAAAGGAATTTGCTGAAGTTTACACAGTTAACAAGTGGCAGAATGGGAATTTCAACTCCAACACTGGATACTTATTCTGCGACATACAGAGATACCATTGTTCAAAATGTTTGTATTTTGGGAGAATTTTGTAGCATTTTTAAATAGTTGAATAATTTCAGTGTACTAGATTTCTAACAGCTTTACTAGTTTTTCCAGTTGTGTATGCTTGTGTGTGTGTGCACCAGTATTGCAGAGTTTGGGGAATATACTGTTTTGTTTCACAAAACATTCACTATTTTTGGGAAACATTTTCTTAATTGTCATCTACCCCCGACTTAAGTGTGGGAGCTGGATAAATGAGATACCTTCTAAATTCAAGTAAGGTATCCCCTTTTATTTCCAAATGGAATGTAACCTCTGTAGTCTGCCTCATGTACTATTGCAAAAGCTTTCTGACTAGTTTATTTACATCTCTTTTTTTCCTAATGCAGTTTGAATGCTGCCATATTAATATTTATAAAGCTGTGTTGTTTGAATTTTCCTCCTTACTCAAAAATTTTAGTGACAAAAAAAAATCCCACATGAGAGTTCCAGCTTTCCTCGATTTCCGTACCTACTTAAAGAGATTTTTGTCTTTTCTTGTTTAGTTCCTTGTTCTTCATCCTCTAAGGAAAGAAATCTCAACTTGGCCTTCAGGAGAGCATCTACGTGAGATGATGAAGCCACCCTCATTGTTTTCACTAACTTCTAAATAGAAATAGAAATCATAGATATTTATACATCAAATTAGATAATTGTGTATCATATTTTAGTTGGTGCTGATATCTTAAAACATCACTTAAGCTAATCACCACTTTGTACATGGTAGCTATTAATCCTATCACTAGATCTTGTTATTTAATGTATGGATAAAAGACATATTTTACTATAATGTAGCATTAAAAAATTATTTTGCAATGTTTCAATATATTTGGTTTCCTTTGTAGTCCAATGCCTTTGATTTTAGGCATTTAGAAAGACTTTGTTGAGATAAGGTCCGTTATGAGACTGCTGTGAGTTCAACTGCATAAAAACAGTTATAAGCTCCTGCTATAAAGAGAATCCAATCTTTTCTAGGGTCTCCAAGACTACATCAAACAGAATGGAGGGGGAAGCACAGGAAATGGGAAGGAGGGAGAAGAGGGGAGGAAAGTAGGAAGGTGAAGGGGATAAATAGCCAATGTGGTATGCATCGGGGTGAAGTGGAGGATGAAAGGGGGTTAATATGGAAGGTAAGAAAATAGGAGAGGGAAGGAAAGAGGATTTTTATAATTGGTTTTATTATAAATGGGATCCCTTTTAATATTCCTAGGAAAATAGAGAAAGGAAGAATTTCTTTAATTTTGGTTTGCTTATTTCTGAACTGCTCTTCTTTTCCTGACTCTATTCAAAATTGTATGATGATGGCATTGCAGTTATACCTTTAGTGGAGTGCCAATGAAGTTCTTCAGAGAACATTCAAGTTGATTGACCTGAACCCCAAATTGTGCCAGCCTTCCATAATTATATTCATTCAGTTCCCACAATGGGTCCTCTGTTTGGGTCAAGCAAGCTACATCTTTTCCTCTCCCTTAACCATCCTCAAACATATTTTAAGGATGTACCTCTGATCTTTCTAGATTTTCTACCCAAATTGTCTCTTTTCATTGCTTTATACATTCTTCCCAAGGACACAGGCCCAGCTCTTCTCCCCCCATAAAAACTTCCACAGTGATTATAGACCTAGTCTTAATCTGGAAAGGACCAAATAGTGAATATTTTAGGTGCCTAAACAAGTCTCTGTAGCAACCACTCACCTCTGCCCATCTCTCACAAAAATATCCATGGAAAATAAGCAAATAGATGAGTGTGGCTGTGTTCTAATAAAGTTTTATTTATAAAACCAGGTGGTGGGTGCACCAGGATGGCTCAGTGGATGAACATCTGCTTTTGGCTCAGGTCGTGATCCCAGCGTCCTGGGATGGAGTCCCACATTTGGATCCTCGTAGGGAGCCTGCTTCTCTCTCTGCCTATGTCTCTGCCTCTTTCTCCGTGTCTCTTACAAGTAAATAAATAAAATCTTTAAAAACAACAACAACAACAACAACAGGTGGTGGGCCAGGTTTGGCCTACAGGTGATAGCTTGCTGACCTTGGCTCCAGATGGTCATGATTTTTTCCTTTCTCTGAACTCTGTTAACAACTATTTTAATAACTTCCCATTTGGTTCTAGTTTACAGCCTCTTAAACTCTTAGTTATATTTCTCTACTAGAAGCTTTTCCAGAGATTAATTTGACACTGCAGATCCTATTGTTGAAGAAAGAAATTAATAACGTATTGCATGTCAGTGAGATAGAATATGTTAGATGTACATGTTTGTATAAATATTTCTAGTCCCCTGTGTCTGTCAATAATGCAGCTTCAATTACATGTAATTGCCAATTTAGGCAAAACAATCCCCTAACAAGAAACATTTTTTAAAGCTTTTAAAACATGCTGATATTATTGACTTGCACCTCAGAGAAGAGTTAACAACCTTTTTTCCTGCAATGAATTTTTTCCTGATCTTACCTGATTGAAAAACTCATTAACGTTAAATTATTTGTTTCACTATTATGTTTTAGTGAATTTTACGGGATGGCTTATTAGAGTTGTCATAAATGCTGTTATTTTCCAGAAAGATGGAGTTTAGAATTAAAAAGCCTAAATCTGAGACCCAGCTTCATCAGTTAACTTTGCGATGTTAGGTGATCGTTTCATATTTCGGATCTGTACTTTATTTTCCATAATGACAGGACAATATATGTATTTACTATCTTAAAACAGACAATCAATGTGAAAGTGCTTTGTAATGGGTAAAATAATATAGATATCACATATTGTTGATGATACTATTATAGCATTGGGGATTCTTTCCTTCAGTGTATTTTTTTAAGAACTAGGCCTAGAATAGAGGTAAGGAAAGTGCTAGGTCCATTGGTTTGGCATTCTGGCCACACCTGGTCCAGAGCCCAAGTGAAAGGAACTTGTTGAAGATAAATGAAAAAAATCAAGGTCAAATCAAGAACCCTCCCCTTGCCCCTGAATATTTATTTTAATTTTTTAATTTTTTTATTTTTATTTTTATTTTTTGAATATTTAGATAGACTTAAGAGAGTGAGAAAACCAACCATAGTCTATGACAGTACCTAAGTGGGTCTAGATTAGGCAGGCTTGATGGGAAATATTACACTAGAAATATGGAAAAGATGTACTTGACTGTTGGGTAGAGAACTTGAACTGATTCAGGAGAACCATTCTGAGAGCAATCAGAAAACCTGAAAACAGGACTCAACTCTGGCAGGAATAAAGGATGGGGGGCCAACCATAGGTAGAAAAAAATTAATCCCAGAACCAGGCTTTTCTGGTGCATCAAATTTGTAGAGGGCAATCTTGGATGGGCAAAACCTGGTCAGAAGCCCATTATTTGATGATGTGGGAGGCTGCAGCTTGATTCTTCCATGTTTGGATAGAGATGGTATGGTTTAGAGGAGAGAGTGGAGCTCTGGAGCCAGACACTTTGTTTGAATCTCAGATTTGTCCCTTTATTATCTGTGTGATGACAATTTTTCCTAGACTTCCTGCTTTTCATCTGTAGGATACTGTGAAAAAGTACCTAATTCAGGGCCTGGCATGCAGATTGCAGGAAATAAATACTAGTTCTCTTTAAGACAATCTGCATCTGGATTTAAGATACTAAAATATTATTTCCAAGTAACTTTCTGGTTTTATGAATGTTCCTCAGATTTTTTTAGACCGGCGTGTCATTTTTGAGCAGACTTCAAGTGGCTAGCTGAGTATTATGGGTAGCTAGGAGGAATTAGATGGAATAAGAACATTTAGATTTTAGAAAGGTTTTATTTTTAAAAAAATTTTTGTCTTTAATTATAGCTTGAACAAGACTGATTTCCTGTTTTAGATAGGTACACCTACTGGAAAATGTGTTAATTTATGCATATCAACTGCAATATATCAAATTTTCTTCACACACTTCACATAATGGCTTTGCTGTGGAAGCCATTTTCTGAATTCAATGTAAATTGAAAATTTGAAAGCCCAGTGTGAGTATTCTTGTTATGCAACAATTTTCCATCTGTTAACTTAGAGTTATATACAGAAATTTCCTTTCCATTTTTCTTTTTTTTTTTGTCTCCTAGACACTGACTATAAATAGACTTATTAGGATTAACTTCTATATTCATTTCCTGAAGTTTCTGAAGTTTATTTCCTCTGTGGCATTCTCTTACATTCCTTGAGCTGAATTATTAAGTGAAAACTTATTAGGTTATTTGCTTACAAGCATCTCTGTGTGATATTTTCATGTTTTGAAGCAGATAGGTTGTTTCATCTGTAACAATGTATGTAGGTAGAAATGTTAAGTCAGTATATTATTATGTTTTGTCACTATGTATTAATCAGACTCTGAATTGTTTTAGAGGACAATAATAGTTCTTGCTAATTTGTTTTTTTCATTTTAAAAAATATTTTTATTTATATATTTGAGAAAGAGTATGAGAGAGAGAGAGTTGCGGAGAGGCAGCACGAACAGGAGAGAGAGAGAGAGTGTGGGGGAGAGGGAGAGGCAGCCTCCCCACTGAACAGGGAGCCCAGCACGAGGCTGGATCCCAGGACTACAGGGTCATGACCTGAGCCAAGGGCAAACAACCTACTGAGTCACCTAGGTGCCCCAGCTCTTGCATTTTAAACAGAATGGTAATTAATTAGAGACTATTACGAAGCTCAGAGAACCATGGAGAGATCTGGAGAAACAGGTCCTAAGGTTTCAGGAGCAATATTAGAACCTCACTTGTAATCTCGGTAGTGATTGTTGCTGCCACTGCCAACCTCAAAACAATGACACTACTCCAGAAAAACTGTTGCCTGGCTGCCTGCTTTTAGTAGCTCAGCAGGTACATCTGGTTGATGTAATATATGGCACATGTCTTCACCTTAAGTGTAAAGAAAACTAGAAAATATTTTTTCTTAAAATTTTAACTCGAGAGGGTAGGATTCAAATTATAGGAACTTATAAAAAGTATGGAGAGACAAAGTTTTTGAGAGAGCTTTGAATGACATTAGTTCACTGTACTCTGCTTGGTCTTCTCAGTGACAGTGGAGAACACTCTTTTAAAAGTTCTTTTGAGGGGCAGCCCCGGTAGCCCAGCGGTTTAGTGCCACCTTCAGCCCAGGGTGTGATCCTGGAGACCTGGGATCGAGTCTCACGTCAGGTTCCCTGTGTGGAGCCTGCTTCTCCCTCTGCCTGTGTCTCTGCCTCTCTCTCTCTCTCTCTCTCTCTCTCTCTGTCTCTAATGAATAAGTAAATAAAATCCTTTCTTCTTTAAAGTTCTTTTGAAAGACAAAAAACTCTTACTTCTATTATTTTATTTCCATTTTAGGACTCATGAACACTGTTTATGTAAACATGTACAGAATTGAATTTCTCATTCTTTTTTTTAAAGATTTCATTTACTTATTCATGAGAGACACACATAGAGAGGTGGAGACATAGGCAGAGGGAGAAGCAGGCTCCCTGTAGAGTGCCTGATGTGGGACTCAATCTCAAGACCCCAGGGTCATGACCTGAGTTGATGGCAGACACTCAACCACTGAGCCACCTAGGCATCCTGAATTTCTCCTTCTTGCCTGCACATCACCCAACTAGTCCCTCATCATTGCTCCTTCTGACAGTAGATGGTGTCATTACTCATTGAGCCATTCTTGCTTTCTCTTTCTCACCCTTCCATCCATCACAAAGTCTTACTGGTTCAAATTTTGAAATATGTATCAAATGTATTCACTTCTGTTCAACTGAGCTGTCACAACCCTTGCCCAATTCAACATTATCTCTTTCAGACTACTGCACTAGTTTCTTAATTATCTCCCTTCATTCCCTTATTTTATTAAGATTAACCCTTCACCAGAGAAGATGCTATATACTTCACATCCCCCATACTTTTCCATATAGTACCTTTTAAATTATATTTTTCTATACTTTTAATTTAATAATTATTTTTGTAGGTTATAAAATGTGTGTCTTTCCCACCAGATTGTAAGCTTCTTTTTTTTTAAAGATTTTATTTATTTATTTATGAGAGAGAGAGAGAGAGACAGAGAGAAAGAGGCAGAGACAGGCAGAGGGAGAAGGCAGGCTCCATGCTGGGAGCCTGATGTGGGACTCGATCTGGGACTCCAGGATCATGCTCCAGGCCAAAGGCAGGCGCTAAACCACTGAGCCACCCAGGAATCCCCCAGATTGTAAGCTTCTTGAGAACAGGTGCTATGATTGTTCATTGATTGGCTTCTTAAATACCACACAGACACCTAATAAATCTGGTTTAAAATGTATGAGATTAAGATTACATACCACTTTGGAGAGATTACATCAATTTTTCTGAGTCTTCTCTCCATGTCTTGGAAAGTCTTAAAAAATCTTTATGCAATGCTGAATCATCTGAGAAGAGAACACTGTTTTTTAATTTAATTTTATTTTTTTACTTGAAAATTGTTTTTTTTTATGAATTTATTTTTTATGGGTGTTCAATTTGCCAACATACAGAATAACACCCAGTGCTCATCCCGTCAAGTGCCCACCTCAGTGCCCATCACCCAGTCACCCCCACCCCCCGCCCACCTCTCCTTCCACCACCCCTATTCATTTCCCAGAGTTAGGAGTCTTTCATGTTCTGTCTCCCTTTCTGATATTTCCACTCATTTTTTCTCCTTTCCCCTTTATTCCCTTTCACTATTTTTTATATTCCCCAAATGAATGAGCCCATATAATGTTTGTTCTATCCGACTGACTTATTTCACTCAGCATAATACCCTCCAGTTCCATCCATGTCGAAGCAAACGGTGGGTATGTGTCGTTTCTAATGGCTGAGTAATATTCCATTGTGTACATAGACCACAGCTTCTTTATCCATTCATCTTTTGATGGACACCGAGGCTCCTTCCACAGTTTGGCTATTGTGGACATTGCTGCTAGAAACATCGGGGTGCAGGGAGAACACTACTTTTTAATATAAATGTCTGTCTTTAAGCAAGTAACGAGGAAGAAAAGTTATTCATTCTAGTCAGACCAGCATATGTTTTTTGTTCATGAATGTGCCTCCATGATTACTTAAACCAGAGTTACCTACCGTTTTATTCTCTTTTTTTTTTTTGTTTACACATTGAGTATTTACTATGTGTCCAAAGCTAGGGATGAATATGTAATCTCACTTTGCTCACAACCTACTGGAATACCTTTAACAACCACTTTATAGGATTATCTAATACATAATCTATTTCTAATAAAGAATAAATAAAAGACTTTATAATGGAGTAGTTAATTTTGCTGGCACAAACTAGGAAAAATGTAAAGAAAAAAGATATTTCAGACGGGGGTAATAGAAGTTGTACAAGTACGAGAACTCCATTGAGTAAATGTGGTTGTGTCTCCTAATTAATAACAGACAATTTAAAAAAAAGATACCAGATATTCCTTTAGGCCAGATGAAGAATAGTTTGAACACTCTGCATTGTAGTGTAGTCCTACAGAGAATTTTCTTCTAATAGCAATTGGTTCTGTGCTTTGGGTTAGTTTTCCATTAGTGTTGACAGTTTGATATTTCTCTGTCCATTCTTGCTGACCACATTCCCTTTATGATAGTCTATAGAAATATTAACTGGTTGGGCAAGAGGAAGATGCCATCTGCAGTCATTAAACACAAGTTGCCTTCTTTGGGCAAGACCTCTCCCCACTCCTCAGCCTCTTCAGGGACACACATTATAAGTCTCCATTTAAGACCAGAACAATATGGAGTCATTTTAATCTTGTTTCCTTTTCTTCTCAAATCAATTACTAGCACTTGTCCATAGGAAAAACACCATAGAGTTAGATTGACCCCAGTAGAAATCCTGGGTTGGCTACTTCTGACTAATAATGTTACTTATTTCTCTCAGATGATTTCCTCAACCAGAGAGTGAAATGGGATTACTTCCTTACACAGTTGGCATCATGATCCTAGGAAACTGCACAAACAAAAAGTGGCAGTTGGTGCACAATTTTTATGTTCGCATTTCCCTTTACTTTTATAGTAATGCATTTGTAATTGAAGCAATCCATGTGATAAACTAACCCTATCCTAAAGCTATTGCTACTACCCATTAGATTAAGACATTCTTGGTGGCCCTTTAACACTTACCACAACTTCAGTAATCTTATGTTAATTTGACCTCTGAAATCCAGGGGGTAGTGACCTGACAACCATAGTCTTAGGTCCCTGCGGACACCCAATTTTTCAATCAGGAACATGAACTCTAAATCAAGAGATTAAGTCAACTTTATGTTCCTCCACCGGGCTGCAGACATGTGGCTTATGTGAAATAGATGCTGAATTCCTGTTAAAAAATAACTTTTATATACCCATCTTCCTTCTCCAACCCTAAGCAGGTGACAGCCTGTGGCTGGGAATTGCTATAAGGCACCAACTCTCTCCAATACAATGAACGTGTGAAAAAAAATGAAGGAAGGTTGTGTTTATTCTCATCAGCACTTATGCCAGCAGATTACTCTCTCCTTTCTTCCCTACACTGTGTCTCTCCCCATCTTCCCTTCTGTATTTAAGAGGAATGAAAGCAAGACTCTGCCGATTTCTTTTGAGTTTGATTATTCTGACTGCTAGGCACCTGCTTTCTGCTTCTCCTTTTGGGTAGAAAGCATTAAGCCTCTCTTCCATTTGCTTTAAGATGCTTTAACAGTCATGTCAGTAGGATGTAATTAAAAAAGACAAGAACAGCAGGGAAAATGCCAGACAATTACTGGGAGACAGTGGGTAAAAACAAGGTAGAGACAAACTAGTTTGTATCAAAAGGAATTCTGATTACCGCCATAGTTATTATTGGTATTTAACATTTACTGAGCACCAACATGGCGTTACACACTGTACAGAACATAGAATTAGACCCTTTTCTAGCCAGAAAGTATATTTAAAGAGCTGTGAGCTACTTCCAAAGCTGCTAGTCACAGACGATATTCTCTTGTGAGGAGGATTGGAGGTTTGAGTTTTTAAAAGGAAATAAATGAGATAATAGAGTAAAAAATGCTTTTAGTGAGCACCCAATACAGATTAGTTATACTAAGGGGGAAGGGAGGCCAATAATTCACAACAGCATTGGGTCTCCAAGTGGAGGTGCTGGCCTCCTTCTTATATAAAAAGCTGAATTCTTCAAAATGTGCCTTCCTTTCATGAAAATGCCCTGCAAAATACTGTGCTAGTTTTTCCTGAGAAAATGTTGAATCCTCTTTCAAAGCGCTCAAACAATGTTACCAAATGTAAATATTTAACCCTAGATAGGCCAGATAATTTTGGAAGTCTCTTGA
This sequence comes from Canis lupus familiaris, assembly GCF_011100685.1. Lineage (NCBI taxonomy): Eukaryota > Metazoa > Chordata > Mammalia > Carnivora > Canidae > Canis > Canis lupus. The sequence goes on from NC_049253.1 coordinate 17,358,816, forward strand.
CTTGGCAAAAGTGTATCTTTTTTTCTCTCTGTGGATCCTATACCTGGAAGAGTATCTGGAAAATAATAGGTGGTGATAGAATGAGTTAGGAATAAATAAATGAAAATATTTTTAAATAATCGAACTAATCAAAAACTTGTGTTCTAAATGTTCCACACGGAAAGCTATTTAAAACACATACACATTTTAGCCAGCCATACCAAGCCTCGACAGTGCCATGAAATGTGATACATGCATGTGGGAGTGATATGACATGTGAGAGCCAAGAAATCTTCTTTCTGTTATGTTTGCTATTAACCCCACTCTTGTTTAAATCTGGTTAGTTTGCATTTATCTGGTTACTTTGAGACATGAACTCATTCTTATAAGTGTATTTTCAGACAAATAAAACTCTCTAAAGTCTTGAAACTATTTTGGATGGCTATCTTTCCAAAATATGTATACATTGCCTTTCTTTCAGAGGCACAGCATATTCTGTTCAGTTTTGATCTGCACATTCTTGGAGAAATGTTGGAAAATTGGAGCAGATTTAGAAAATAACTTTCCACAAGCTTCACAGCCCAGGCCACAGATCCTGAGCTTGTTACCTTCCCAGCCTGCAACTCTGAGACACTGAAAATTCAAAATTCCAATCTGGTATTCCAGGTGGTTTATAGGATGTTTGTCTAGGTAAGAAGATAGAATGTATTTTATTTAATGAGGGTTTTTTTTTAAAAGAAAACTTGATTTATATATTTTAAATAATTTTGGCTCTGTCAATATTCTTGTCCTAGAATCTGCAAAAGATAGGCTAGGCCTGTACTTGTCAACATGAGCTATCCTCAAAACAACAGAGAAGAAAAGAGTGTGATTATAAACTCCGTCATTACAAGTGACCTTCTTTCTCTCCATTTCCTTTAGTAAGTCAACAGTGACTGAAAAAACTGGAGATTAACCTAGCACAGATGTTATTCTTTATACTGGACATACTCGTACTTAAACGGAACTCACGAATACTACAATGTCTGATTCTCTGGAGTATTTTCTGTTGGCTATGATAGCATAACTTTTGGACAATAATCATTAAGAAAGGCAAGTCTTAGAAAAAACAATTTGTCAGGGTGAAATCTGTATTACTGTAAATCATGAAGATTTCTGAGAATATTTGCCAGTTATTTTTTAAGTTAAACTTGGATATCTATGATTGCTATTCCCTTAAAAACAGGATAAATTGACTAGTTTCTTTCTCTGCTCGTCCATAAATATGAAGAGGTAGTTGGGGCACTAAGGTGGCTCAGTTTGTTAAGTGTCCAACTCTTGATTTTGGCTCAGATCATGATCTCAGGGTCGTGGGATAGAGCCTCTCATCAGGCTCTGCACTGAGCTGGAGCCTGCTTAAGATTCTCTCCTTCTCCCTCTCCCTCTGAGCCTCCCTGCTCCTCTCTCTCAATCTCTGTCTCTCACTAAAAATAAAAATAAAATAAAAAATTAAGAGATAGCTCTGATTTTGTAAGCTAATTAAGTAGATAGAAGTGAATGCCTAGAGTGGTTTTTATGTCATATTTTTCCCGGAGTTCCACCCTGCATTTGCTTCCCACACTCACTGAAGCACTCACTGTTAGTCAAATATAAACATAGATTATGGAAAGAAAAACTGCATCTTTCTCCCATTCAATGGCTCAGCTGAATGATATGTGCTCTTTAAAGAGTCCTCAAACTTAAATTCAGGCCCCACAATCCACTACTTTAATCAGAAGTCCCTCTCAAAATGGAGGGCCGACTTTCCCAATTGGTTTTCTGAAGCTGAGTCATAGGTGAGGTTCCTCTTTTGCAAATTGGAAACTTTCAAAACCAAGTGTTGTTCCCAAGTGACTCCCGTTACTTTTCAACAACACCTTCTTGGATTATTATTTGCCAATGATGTAATATTATGGGACAGAAAATATACTTTGAATACAGTTTGGTGGAGATTAAACATTTTCTAATGAACTGTAAAGTAAACACTTAGGACGGGAATTGGAAGAACAATTTTCACAGAAAATGAAAATGTGTGAAAATTATTTTTACTGCATTAGTTCCCACTCCTCCAGTATTTTGAATATTTGCCAAACTGTGTGAATAATTAGTCTGGTTTTAAAAGCCAAATATGTTCATTCGGTTGTGTGTGAGAAATAAATTTATTTTGCATTGCTTATTTCTTCTTATATTCTTACACAAAGTAAACATTGCCCAACTGGCTGGAATACTGTTATGTGATCTACCATGAGGTGGTCCTAGACTCATAGGATCATAGATTATGCTTAGCTTTTCAATCCCTAACAAAGCTGAGAATCACAGGTGGTAGATTTAAAAAAAAAAAAGCCAATTTAAAAGAAACTCTGCATTTGATACAAGTGGGGGCACACAGGGATTTTTTTTCCCTTGCTTTGACAAACATGGAAGTACTATTGGTTTTAGACTCACACCTACGATTATTACAAAGATCATTCGGAAGTCCCAGGCATTGCTATTGACTGTCCCATTATCATATTGTGCTCACTTGTGAACTGTTTAGTATTCTTTCAGTTAGATTACAAAACTGAGCACTCCTATAGGGCAGCTATAAGGTATACTTGTCCATGATTGATTCTCAAAGAAGCCTGTTCAACATAGCAAAAAAACCCAAAACAGCAAAAATCCTGAGTGCTCCCATGGTCCACGTTCTGAGCATGCACACTTTCCATTTACTTGTCCATAGTTTTCATTCAGCCATGAAAATGAGCTTTGAAATAAGGAATTCTTTTACAGGGTCAGCCACGTAATTTTAATCAAGAGACTTCAGAGGCAAGAATGACCTTACACTCCTTTTTTTTTTTTTTTCCTTCAGATAATTCTATGTTGGAAATAAATTTTAGGAAAACATAAAGCAAATGTAGTACAAGGATGGAACTTGAAAGGTGAAAAGGATGATTGTGTTATCATCGAAAGTAATATGCTCTGATTTAGAGATTGATGTGAGATTCAAAGATCAGTGCTATGTTTTGGATATAATGGTGTTAGAACAGGCCAGACCTGTGCTTATAACTGGTTCTGTGCTTGAACCCTAGTGTCTTCAGTATGCACAATAATATGTATGTAATAACACTAACCAGGCAGATTTACTCCCAGGATTAAATGAAATAAGGTCCAGTACCCAGGATAAACTAGTTGCTCAGCAAGCAAATGTTTTTTGTTTTTTTTTTTTTCATTTATATTGAAAGTAGTGATAAAGAAAACAAACCCATTTTCTTTATCAAAAAGAAAAATTGGAATTGGAATTTATTCCAAAATTGGAATAAATCTCTTCCCCCTAAATCTAAGAAGGCTGTTTATACTGATTCAGAATAAATAGAAAATATCTATTATATCTCTGATGAGACCATCATATTTCCATGTTTAGACCATTACAGGTAGTCTCATGGGAGGGCAATCCACTTTGAGATTCAGTTTAGTTACAAGTTATTTCTGTGGATATTTTAATCTTTTATGTTGTTAATCATCTCTGTAGACTGAGAGCCTGTTGGAAATTTATTATCATAATGGATGTGCTTTGCTTATTCTGGCATTCTGGGGCAGTTTTAGTGAACAATGAAATTTTGGAAATCATGAAAATTATAAAATATAGATAAACTGGAGCTGCAGTGAGTAAACTTTAATAACAATCTGAGCAACAGCCTGCAAACCAAGCTTGAAATCCTGTCATAGAGCAAAGGACATGAACTCTAGCTCTCATTTTCTTTGTAACTCAGCCAAAAGCATTATTTGTGATTCTCATGTGAGTAAGTGCATCACTGTGACCTTTACTAGCTTCGCATTTGACAACATCTTTCATGTTTATCTTTTTTTTCCTTCGATATTGGTGTATCTTCCATATATCTTCCCCTTCAGAGTCTTCCCTATCCATGAATAGCCTTAATTTTCCTTTCTGCATCTAGCTCCACCAACTCTTCTCTTCCATTGTCATCTATGAAAGCCCATTTCACTGTGTGATCAGCAAGTCCTTGAAGTCGGGGGTTGAGATTTTAGATTCCATGGTAAATATCCTGTTTCATCCAGCAATAGTCTATTACATTGAACTCTAGAAGGGAAAAGATTGACTAATATTCACATCCTAACTCTCTATAGGATTATTTACTGGTGGTTATCTCAATATCTTTTAAATACACAGAGAGGACTGGATGACATAACCAAAGCTATCTTGCCATTATCCTCTCAAGGAGTTGATGATGGAGGGCCTAGAAGAATAAAAGCACTACTCTAGCAAATCACAAAATATCTGCCCGACGTTTATTTTCATGCAACATGTTCATAAATATATTTCTAGAAAAGGCAAAGCTCTAGGCCTTTTCGCACCTCTAGATGCTTTTCTGGTCTTGGTGAATACTCAACTTCTCTAAATTTTGGTTGATTGTTAGAATTATTAGCATGAGAAGCACAAACTTGCTAATGACTTCCCTGTGATCACACAGAACAAGGCAGAAGGTGTTAGGAATAGAACTGAGGACTCTTGATGTTTCGTTTCTTGCACTAATTATTAAGCACATCTCCTTCCTCTCTATTAGCTGTACAAAAGGTGTCGCTGGTAAACCATATGTTTATCAGGCAGAAAATGTGCAGCATGGTCTCTCTCCTCACTGTCAGTGAGCACAGCATTTAAAAAGCACAGTTTTGGAACAGTAGAGATTCAGAATGCCATGAGGCTGTTGCAGCTACACCAGGCTCAGAGCCCCGGAGGTGGAAGAGAGGCAACTGCCCCGGAGGTGGAAGAGAGGCAACTGCTATGGTTATGTGAGCTTCCTAACCAGCACAAGCCAATACTTCACCACCTGTCTGGTGGTGAATCCTACAGAAATAAGGATTGACCTGGACATGCAGATAATTTAAAAATATGTATATTTTCATGATTGATTTTATAAAGCTGTCACCCATTTCCCATTCATCTCATCCCTTTAAGCTAAAATAAAATACTTGTGGCAGCAAGGCTGTGAAAAGCCAGTGATTATAGGCTACTTTAACAATAATGCCCCAGTTAGAGTCTGGTGGTTTGTTAGAACAGGGAACACCCTCAGCTTTGCTTTGAGCTATTAATTAACCAACCGGTCATTAACTGCAGCTAACAATTGATTTAGAAGGAATTATTGCTTAAATAGCAGGAGGTATTTAAGAGGAAAATAAATTAAAACAAAGAACTGCTGGATCCTGAGAAAAAAATAGGAGTTCTTGAAATATAGAGAATAGTTGCAAGGGCTCTGTAATTATCAAGTGATAAACAGTCATTGAGAAGCACATTCCTTTATGTTTTTCCAGAAATAGTGACACTGTCTTATAATCAAGGACCCCACTGTCTTTACTAATTGAATGATCCAAAATGAACGATGCTATGAAAAGCATAACTGAAGTAGTAAATTGTCATTTTAGTGGATACCAAAACACTTACATGAATCACAACCACACTGTCTTGGTGATGTATTATGAAAGTTTAGTTTAGACACAAAATTTTGAAGTAAACAAAACAGCAGCGTATCTATCGCCCATTAGCTGAATCACATGGTGCCATTCCTGTATGACTTCAAGGACATTGTTTCCACCCTCTATCTGTCCTTTGCCTAGTTTATTTTAAAGGCAATAGTGTCTCTTGATAATTCTCCTGTTCCTATTACCTTGAGAATCAGGTTTACAAGGGTTATTAGTTTTGATACAAAGCAGCAATGAGAAAACTAAGAGGAACCAAAGAAACTACAGAAATTTTGCAATTTTGAGTGAATGATTTCCCCTTTCACTAAAGTCAGCTTTAAGAATTACTGTAACCAATAATGTGGTTTGCATGGCACCATGTTAATTGAAACCTGTGCATACTGGAACCGAGGCCCCACTCCACGCAATTCTGGAATGCAGTATCGGTTAACATAGTATGGTGTAGAGCAAGGGCTACCTATAGTGAAAGAGACTTGAGAACTTGAGATTCCTTAACAGACTGACTTAGAATTAGCATTATTAAATGCATAAAAGAATAAAATATAGAAATATAACAAAATTTCATTAATAGAGTCTATTTTAAAAATTGTTTTTCTTCCATCACAAACTCTTCGAATATTGAAGTCAATGATAAGAAATATGAAAGTAAATCAAAATAACTTATTTATTTATTATTAGGATGCTTCTTGATTTGACTATGACTTTTCTTTTCTTTTCTTTTTTTGTCAGAGAGAGAGAGCATAAGGAAAGGGCAGAGGGAAAAGGAGAGAATCCCAAGCAGGCTTCATGCTGAACAAGAAGCCTGCCACAGGCCTTGATCTCATGACCCTGAGACCATGACAGGAGCTGAAATCAAGAGTCAGATGATTAACTGACTGAGCCACCAAGGTACCCCTTGACCATGACTTACTATGTTACTCTTTGTTTTTTCCATTTCATCAATTTCTCATTGTTTGTTGGAGGATATGGCTTCCACGGTTGTGATGGTTAATTTTATGTGTCAACTTGGGCACTGATTTTAAATGAGATTAATGTTAAAAGGGTGAACTTGGGTACCTGAGTAGGACAGTGGTTGAATGTCTGCCTTTGGCTCAGGTTGTGATTCCAGAGTCCTGGGTTGGAGTCCAGCATCAGGCTCCTGGTAGGGAGCTTGCTTCTCCCTCTGCCTATGTCTCTGCCTGCCTCTCTGTGTCTCTCATGAATAAATAAATAAAATCTTAAAAAAATAAAAATAAAATGGTGAACTTTCGGTAAAGCAGATTGCCATCCACAATGTGGGTGGGCCTCATATAGTCAGTTGAAGGCCTGAATAAAACAAAAGACCAACCTCCCTGAGCAAGAGGGACTTCTTCAGCAGACTGTCTTCAAACTTACCCTGTACCATTGACTCTCCTGGGTCTCTAGCCTGCCAGTCTACATCCCTCTGTCTCATATATATATCAGTTTTAGCACATTTATAGATTCCATGTGGCCATCAGCACATGTGGCCTATTCTTATAAAGAATAGGTTTGGTACTCCAAAAAACTACCTCAGCCTGCTCCTTTGCGGTTACACTCCAAGCTCTTTTCCATTCCAAACCCCTGACAATGAGCGATCTGTTCTCTAGTAAGGTCAATATTGTTTTTGGCTTTTTAAGTATGTTACATTAATGAAATCACACAGTATATAACCTTTTGATACTGGCTCCCTTACTTAGGATAATGCCTTACAATTTCAACTAAGTTGCTGCATATACATCAATAGTTTGTTCCTTTTTATTGTTGAGTAGTATTCCTAAGTCTGCCTATGGTCTTTTTATATACAAGAAATGTATTTGTCTACATGTTTATTGATATGTATTGAGATTTTAAAATAGATACATTTTCTGTGATGCTTTTTAAAAAATATCCATAACATGTTATGAAAAGCATATTATTTTGACATAAGAGTTATAAGTATGGCCCAGCTTATTTATTAAAAAAATCATATTTCGAATTTTCTCTTTTACACAGTCTATAATTTATTTATCTTATCTTGTTATTACTATCTAGTTAAGGTTATCAAATTAACAAATCTGTTCTCTTTATGTTTTACCACTGTTTTTATTCTAGTAGCCTCTTTATCTCTACACACATTTTCTTTTTCTTCTTTTTTTAAAAAGATTTTATTTATTCATGAGAGACACACAGAGAGAGGCAGAGACAAAGGGAAAGGGAGAAGCAGACTCCCTGGAGGGAGCCTGATGTGGGACTCGATCCCAGGACCCCAGGATCATGACCTGAGCCAAAGGAAGAGGGTTAACCACTGAGCCACCCAGGTGCCCCTACACATATTTCCATATACTTGTTTTGTATTATGTAGGTGTCTGGTGTACATGTCTGTACCCTTATTTGTTGAAACACATGTTATTTAATTATAATAACACTGAAATATATTTTATCTTGTAGACCATTTTCCTTTTATTTCTCCTTAGCTGTGATATTGTTTAGGATTTTTAAGTGTGTGTATTATTGAGTCATGATGTTTGGAATAAAATGTGAGAGGTTTATAGACTAAGACTAGCAGGTACACTCATGTATAGTCGACACACTAATATTACATTAGTTGCAAGTGTATAACCTAATGATTCAAAATCTCTATACATTATTCTGTGCTTACTACAAGTGTAGCTACCATCTGTCACAATACAATGCTATTCTAACATCACTGACTATATTTCCTATGCTGTGTCTATTATTCCTGTGACTTACTCATTCCATAACTGGAAGTCTGTATCTCCCACTCCTTTTCTACCATTTTGCCCAGGCCCCTACTTCCTTCCCTCTGGAAACCATCAGTTTGTTCTTTGTGTATAGGTCTGATTCTGCTTTTTGTTTCATTCATACATGGAATCTAAAAAAACAAATAAATGAATAAACAAACAAAAGGCAGAATCAGACCTATAAATAGATAACATACAAATTTTATTTCAATGTATGAAAGAAGTAATTTTTTTAAAATATAGGACATTAATTCAGATAGTTTTACTTTAAACTTTATGCCTGTAGCTACTTAAATACCACTTGCTTTGCCTTCTCAAGACATTACAGCCTCTTGGTTTGACTAGATAATTTCTAACTTCCCTTCATATTCAGAGAATTTAGAATATGCAATTATGCACATGAATTTTCTTTTCATCCATGTTCTATTAGTCAGTTTAGGGTACATTATGTTGCAGTAATAGACAGCCCCTAAGTCTTAGTGACTTTTAATGATAGGATTATTTCTTGTTCATGTTACATGACCATTATGAGTCAGTTTGATGCCTTCAAACTGTCTTCATTTGGAGACTGAGGATGAAAGAGAAACATCAACCTAGGATATGAAGGTCTTGCCATACAGAAAAAAGAACAATGTTGGACCAAATGATGTTTCTTAAACCATTTTTTGAAAGTGTTTCATGTTAGTTCCACTCACATTTCATTAATTAAAATAACTGTGTATTTAAGTTTGAAGTTTGATCCTCATAAGAGGAAGGGTCAGCAAATATATTTGAGTAATGATACATTTTACCATATATGGCTCACACGTATTATTTCATTTTTATTATTTTGTTATTTTAACGATGAACGTATATGGAGGTTATATTTTATGACCATATATTGACTGATTATGTGTTAGGCACTGTTTTAAGTATTTCATATCATGTTTATCTTCTTTAACTGAACCATCAAAACAACCATAAGAGATAGCTAACATTTACAACGGTTAAGAATTTGCAATAAAATCAATTTCATCTTAACAAATTTTATATAATCCTAGCCCACAGACTATCAGTAAACTTCTGATGTAGCTATTTTTCACAGTTTACTTTTTAATTGCTTTTTTTCTTAGGGAGAGAGAGCATGCATGAATCTGGGGTTCAGGTGAGGGGAAGAGGGAGAAGGAGAGAGAAAAAATCCCGAGCAGTCTCCATGCCCAACACAGAGCCCCAAGTGGGACTTGATCTCAGGAACCTGAGTTCATGACCTGAGCTGAAATCAAGAGTTGATTAACTGATTGAGCCATGTAGGCACCTGTAGTCAAAGGTTTACTTTTTAATTGTAAGCTTGTGAAAGTACCTAGGCAACTTATCAAATACACTGCAGAGAAACGTCACATGCAATTAGTTACTTCATAGAGTTTTTTTTTTCTTTTTAATTTCTCTACAGTGCTAAGAGTGTCTTAAAGAGAGAAATCATCTTTGAATGTCTATTGTAGCTGGTCCTATCCTTCCTGTCAATATCTTCTCTGCATGCCTATCTGAGCATCTCCAACAGCCAATAGTGCTGGCTGTTTCTCTGGTGACCAGAGTCTGCCAGTCTACATGCTAGATAGGCTAACAAGTGCCCAGAAGGTAGCACCTCCCAGGAACAGTGACCTTGCCCCTTTGTTGGAGTGACTCCATGAAATGCTGGCTCTCAGAGTTCCTTGAGGGATTGGGCTCTGATGCTCAGAACAGTATTCTGCACAATAACCCTTTTTATTGGCTTCCTTTCTTCCCTATTTCACTTTCCCATGCCCTTAGTGATGCTTTCTGGAATCACTCAAATGAACTCAAAGTATTTACACTCATATCCTTATCTCAGGATCCACTTTTGGGGGGAACTCAATCTAAGATGCTTATCATGTGGATTAAGGCCTGGAAAGTATTATGTCCTTAGTGAATGTCGATAATAACAGTCAAAAGAAGCAGAAAAGAAATTATCTTCGTGAAAAATATTGCCCAATGGAAACATGTAAAGTCAGTTTTTAAATTTAATATTTCTTTCAGTGTTTCTAACCAAATAATCTTCTTATAATTTAACATATAAAAATGTTAGCATCTCTTATATTTTCATATTTCTGATAGCTTCTCACACCTGCTATCCTTAGTCTATCAACCTCTCACATTTTATTCCAAATTTTAAAGTCCTACAAAGGAACATTCCATGAAAATTAAAAATAATAACAACAGTAGTCAATATTTATGGTTTGCTCTGTGCTGTCTTAAGTGCTTCACATGTATTAATTCATTTAAGCACCATAACAAATCCAGGGGTATGGTATTATTATTTATCCATCAGTTGGTTGATTAGGAAACACACAAAGAAAACAAAATTATTATATTTGGATGATAAACTTGAATATTTAGAAACCTAAAAGAACACTCTTCAAAACTAATAGAATTAATAAAGTAGTTTAATAACAGAGTCAGAAAAATACTTCAGGAGACAAGAGGATCAGACAAGATTTATCACTTCCCTGCCTCATAGGTTCTTTTATAACCTATCCAAGGACAACCCCTACCTATGACTACAAACAACTGGGCCAGGAAGCACATAGTCTGATGTCAAATAGGAAGGCCTTCTTTGAGAATTTAAGCCAAGAGACATGGAGAGTGGTTCAATTTGTGGCTGGAATGAGGATCATGTCAAGCCAAAGCTGGAACCTTATCAAACCAAATCCAACCACAAGCTAGACATTATCATGATGAGCAGAAACTATGAGGAAGCAGAGAAAGCCAACTAACTAGTAAAGAGGAGAGACATTTGAGTTGAGCAGACACTTGGCCTGAGATCCAACTAAAAGGACATATCTGTACCAAGAACTTAGGGCCAAAAATTCCAGGAGGGATGACATCAAGTACAAAGATGCAGAGGCTGAGCAAACTTAGTAAAGATGAGGCATAGAAAAAAGGGTAGAGGGTAGGATCTGTGTGAGCTTAGAGAGGGTGATCCCAGATAAGGGCAGTGGGGTAGCAGCCAAGCGGAGTGGGGGCTGGAGGGCTGTGGTGAGAGATTTGAATTCCTTTATTGGGAAGCCCAACCCAGCTCTGTTCTGCCTCCCTTTGAAGCTGTTCCCATTGGCCTCGTTGAATGGAATCTCACCTTCTTAAGAACATTCACAGGCATACACCTCTAGCAATTGGCATATAAAACCCTGAATTGCAGATTTTCCTTTTACATGGTTTATCTTCCCAAAGATGTTTAGTCTTAGAAATCAGGAGCCATGAATCTTTATATGGTTTAGAGACAGTAGTGAGCTGGGATGGACGTCAGTGTACCATATATATTTGTTGACTCAACGAAAGGGACACTAATGACATATTCCCTACCAGTGGCCAGAGTTTCTTACTAGGTTTTCTCCATAGAAGTTCTATGGCACAGTATGTGGCATGAAACTGTTCACTGAGGCTCTCCTTGTCAAATTGGTGTATCAGTAAAACTGATGATCAGGAGCCAATAACATCTTTTTTGTTAGGGTTTTGTATATTTGAGTAGCTGGGAAATGAGGAGTATCATTTTATAAATCTAGGAAAAATTACACAGCCTTTTAAGTAACATTTACTGAACCCCTACCACAGGGAAGTATTGTGTTTATTGTTTTACAAGCGTTTCTTGGTTAATCTTCAAGCACCCTATGAAAGCACATCTAGTATGTGGCAAAATCAGTCAACCTGGGAGGGTCAGTTAAATCTGAGTTCATAATTTAACCAGCAGACTAAAGTTGTTCTAGGTTGCTAGGTTGCCTGGATGGAAGAGAGAGAGATTTCCCTTTTACTTTTGTTCTTAAACTTAATTATACATCTAGCACATTCTCCCTGTTGTAGGATTACCTTATATATGGGTAGGATTTTGACTTTTCTCTAATGTTCATGAGGCCAAAGGATTCAAACGTGTAGAAATGAATTCATCCAGCAGTCTTGCTCTTCCTATGGTACCTTCCCAATCTTCAATTTTTTTTTTCTAGCAGTGATTAGTTTTTACAAGTGGAGTATACTTTTAGCAAAAGAAACTGTTCTGTTAAACCTGTATTTATAAGAAAGTACATGGAAAATATGTCACATTTTTCTATTGAAGAAGAAAAATTATCCATTAAGAAGTCTTCTGAAACCTTTGACAATAAGCATTTTTGCCCATATTTAAGGTTTATATCAAATATTTGAAAATTTGAAAAACATTGGATTAACGATAATTAAAATTTTATCTGAATGGGTGGCATCATAATGTGTCAACTTCTTTTTTGTCTTTGAAAACTATTAACTGGTAAACAGGATTTACAGGAACACCGCAGGTTTAACAGTTGTGATTATATGAATAATAAAAACAATATCAACTAAGAATAATTTCTTTGGAACTTTTTCCAAGTTAGAACCAGCTCCATCAAATTGCAAGTTAATCTTAGCTACATTCTATCATAAAGACCTGTGATTTCAAATAGAACCTTTTTTTCAGCCTTAAACCTTCAGGATGTGATATAATTGGAGAAGGACTCAGCTGTGTGGCTGTAGTTGGCTGTGGATGGTGCTCAGAAAGCTTTAAGTCTGTTTTTCAAGGACCATCACCCACAACATGCTAGAAACCTCAGTTTTATCCAGCAGAAAATTAAATAAAATAATTAAATTAAATAAAAGAATACTTCTTTATGTTAAAACAAACATCGATATATGATGGAATAGAAAGTGAAAGTGACACTCATTAAAAAAATTGAACACAGGACTTCAAAATATGTTAGGTTGAAATGACGGGATTCAGATTTCAATTCTTTCTGTCATTTGAAAAATAATCGACCTCATTTAAGACCCAGTGTTAACCAGTCTGATATGATTTGAATCTCGGTTTTGCTATTTCCTGACTGTGTGCCTTGGGCAAATTATTTAACCTCTCTGAATCTCAGTTGCCTCTTCTATAAAATGGGGATGATACTGCCTCAGAGGTTCGCATGAGTAAATATTTGTAAATTGCTAAGAACTGTCCCTGGCACTAGTGAGTGCTAGATAAGTGTCTGATAATTGAATTACAAGAAATTAAGTCGGAAACACAGCAGTAAGTTTTGAGAAAATTTAACTGCTATCAACATGAGGAGGATTGGCTCTGAGAATAACTGGATAATACACCCAAGACCCATTTCTGCTGCTCCCATGTTGCTTTCCTTTCTCTTCCTCAACTGGGAAATTATCTGTGACTATAGTCACCCTCACCGAGCATGTGAGGGCATCTTTTGATTTTAAATCCTTTGTTCTTTCAATTGTCCCACATATTCCCAAGGATATAGACATGTCTCAGAGCATTCTTAAATTTCTATGTGTCTATAAATCACCTGAAGATATTGCTAAAATACAGATTCTGATTCAGGAAAACTATGCTAGGGTTTTTGATTCTGCAATTTCCGATAAGCTCCTAGATAACGCCTCTGGTGCTAGTTTTAGGATCACACTCTGAGTGGCAATGTCCAGCAGTGTCCTGGTATATTTTACCATCTACAAAAAAAAAATATCCAGCATAATTTAAAATATGTGCTTCTACTTTGGGTCCCAGACCCATATAAAGTGTCTCATATAGTATTGTGGCCAAGAGATCTCTTCTGCTCTTAAATATCTCATGACTATGAGGAAAATGACCGGAATACAACAATGACATTTTAAATGATTGCCCATCTGCTCTTTTTCTGGTGCTGGGAGGTGAGCAGAGAATTTTAAAAACCTCCCCCACCCAATTTGATTTCCTCCATGAACATTTGACAATGGAATTTTCAGAGAAGGTGTGTTCCATAGTTCTAGGCAGAGACTCTTCCCTGGATCCAGCAACATATGGCAGGCCTGTGGGTGGCACTGTAAGCAGGTAGGGAAAAGTGTGATTTTCTGGCAGCGAGGCACAGGCTTTTGACAATCTGAGTTAGGCCCTCAGTAGTAGCAGCAGGAGAAGGGATGGGGTCAGGAGGAGAGATGGAACAGGAACCCCTTTCCATGGGCTATGCCAGCATTTTGGGGCTCAAATTAACAGCACAGTTCCAAGGGAAATATTCACAAATATTCTTACCTGTGGGAGACTCACAGAAGGCTCCTTCCATCCTCTCCACTCCTCCCAGAATTCTGTGAAAACATATCAACAATGTTATGAGGGTAACGAACTCATAAAACAATCATTGGTTTTTCAACTTTTAAGGTTCCACTCAGTAACTGGCTCATTGGATGTTTGTCAGGTAATCAACTGCCTAAAAATTCTTCCCAGGGAAAAGTTTCCATTTTTCCTTTTTTTTGAAAATATCTTTTTTAGAGCAGTTTTAGGTTTATAATAAAATTGGGAGGAAGGTACAGAGATTTTCTATATACCCCCTGCCCCCCAACCACACATAGCCTCCCCTCCTATCAGCATCACTCACTAGAGTGATGCATTTTTTTTTAAAATCAAGGATGAACCTACATTGATGCATTGGAGCCACTCAAAGTTCATAGGTTACCTGGGGGCTCACTCTTGGTGTTGTACGTTCTATAGGTTTGACATAGATACATCAGGTATAATGATGTGGATACTTCATGCACTGCCCTAAAAGTACCCCCCTACCAATCCCTCACAACCACTGATATTTTATTGTGTCTGTAGTTTTGCCTTTTCCAGAATGTCATACAGTTGGAATTATACAGTATGTTGCTTTTTCAGATTGCCTTCTTTCATTTCATAAGATGTACTTAAGTTTCTTCCATGTCCTTTCATCATCTGATCTCTTATTTCCTACTAAACAGTATAGGAAACATTTTCTTCTAGGAAAAAATTCACCTTGAAAATGCTAGTTTACTTCAAATGCTTAAATATTTGAGGACTATAAGGAAATATTTTTAGAAAAAGTGGAGGTACAAAAATAAAATACAGATTCAGAAAACATGTATCAGGGAATTAGAACCTTCTATGCACCAGAAAAACTGTACTGCACCTAACATAATATTTTTTCCTGATTTTGAGGCTTTTGGGGCCTTCCCAGAGTGGCTGCATCCCAGGAGGAATAATGAACATGCTGCTCTGCTTTATATGTAGGTATCCCAGGCTACCAAGCATCTACGTCCAGCAAGTGCCATCTGCTGCTCCTGGCAGTAACCAAGGCCACAGGTGGAACAGGTGGAAGTCCTCCTTCAACTCCTCAGCTCCCGGGGCTCACCCAGCTGGGTGTTTGCACAGGTGGCTCTGTCACAGCCTGCTGTCCTGTACCCTGGATTCGGGACAAGTCCTGGGAAAATTTGCTTCATACCTTACCATCTTTGACCACTTGCTCTGATTACTGTCATGGCTTTGAAATGATCTAACATGTCATCCAAAGTGCAAAAGCCCATTCTTAAACAAGATCAGAGAACTCACAACCCCAAATCCTTTGTTACTTTATATCAATCTGGGTGTCAGGACTTTCTCATTCTTGGATTAGTTTCTTGGAACCATACAATTTCCCCTTTAATTCTTTTCGTTCTCCTTTCTTCCACCTTTCCCATCTGCACTCCTCTACTCTGAGACCCACTTCACCATTAAATCATTTGCCAGGGGAATAATTTCTCATGTACCTCTCAAGGCTTCAGACTTGGTGTTCATAAAATGAGGATAATAATTATCCTGAGGGACAATGTCACTGAAATCACTTTGAAAATGGTTAAATGTTCAATTATCAATTTTTACTGTTAAATAAGGAAATAGCAAACAAAATCTAAGAACCCCAGTAATTCCACAACCTTCTAAGAGAAGTTGGACTCTAAAATTGCTAGAGCTACATGTACCCTTTCATTGATGATGAACATTCTGGAACAATTATATTTTCTTTGATTTGCTCTTTCCCTACCTTCTTGCTTTTCTGTTTATCCTTCTCTTTCCTCTCCCTTTTCCCATTTTTCCTAACCATCTCTCTTTCCAATTTCTTGCTTTTCTTTCTTCTCAGAATAAGCATGGAGAGGATTGTGATTGGCTTGAAGCAAGATTTCTGTGACTAAATGTGTTAAGGGTAGATTAAAGTGGTCCAAGACAATCGTATCTTATGCCTCTATAATGGCAGTCCTTAGCACAGCTTGCCAAGTATTTCAGGTTCTTCGTGTTTTGAAAACACAGTAAGATTATATTTCCTAGACCGCTTGTAATTGAGTGGGACCATGTGACTAGTTCTGGCCAATGAGGTATGAGCAGACAACATATATGTCATTTCCAGGCTGGCGCAGCCAGTTGTTGATATAAAACTCTCCAGAACTGTATCTTTCTGGTACAGCAACTGAAAATGTTGGAGATGATACCTATGTTATCAGCCTGAGCCCATGAATGATTACAAGTAACAGCTCTTAAGAGACCTGTGGTGAATGTATAATCACGAGGAAGAAAG
Source organism: Canis lupus familiaris (assembly GCF_011100685.1). Taxonomy (NCBI): domain Eukaryota; kingdom Metazoa; phylum Chordata; class Mammalia; order Carnivora; family Canidae; genus Canis; species Canis lupus. The sequence continues at coordinate 17,375,395 of NC_049253.1, forward strand.
AAACCTTACTTTTTAAGACAGATTTTGAAGATTTTTTAGTAAAGTAGGAATTAGACTTTCCTGATGTCTAAAAGGAAACTTCCACTGAATAGTAAACTTCTCCAGAGAAGAGAAGAAAGGAAAGAAGGGAACTGTTTTTACTTTGAGGTTATTGTGTGCCCCTGCTAGGTGCTTTCATAACAACACATTACATTATTATTAAACTGACCCAAAGAATTCAAATTATAGCTACTTCAGTATTTTAAAGAATTGTAATACTACATATCCATGAGCATCTTTTAACACAATAATTTTTAAGCCATAGGTAACTAAGATAATAAATAACTTCAGTGGAAAACCTAGATTTTAACAAAGGTTAAAACGGCCATAATGTGAATCTCAAGAGAGAATGTGAAAGTAAATGGTTATCATTTATTCATTCAAACATCTGCTTATTTGATCAAATATTTATTAAGCACCTACTTGATTAGGTATCGTGTTAGATGCTAACAAACAGTAACCACCTTAGATAAATCCTTTACAGTAACTGGAGCCACTTTCCATTTATTATCTCACTAACCTCATAAAAGCAAAATGTTCATTCAATTTTGAAGATGAAGATGAGAAACAGGAATCAACTTGATCAAGCTCACTCAGGTAGGTAGTAATAGAACCAAGATTTAACCCCTATTTTCACACAAAGTCAATCTTAAATATTTGATAGTTATAGAAAAAGACTATTGGGGAAAAGTTCAAAATGGAAATGTACTTATAAAATGTATCATTATCTGTATGCTGAAGAAAGGAATTTTTACCCTAAGCAATGGATGCCTTAGCTCGTAGACCTCTGAAATTGTAGACAACCCTTAGAAGATCCTGAAAGTAGTCAATGACCTAAAAAACATTCAGAAAAATCCCTCTACAATTATATTCTTCTTAGACTAGCTAAGAGACGATAGAAATCCATTTTCAACATTTTATTTTCCATTAATTTCAGCATTATTGAGGAAATAGTCATTATATTTACTTTCTTCTTTTTGTATTTGTAAAATAAAAAGATAGAAAAATATAAAGCAAGTCAAAACTTATTTGGAATTTTTTTCTGTATTTTACTAATGACAAAACTGGAGGGGCACTCTTGCTTCAATATTCTGGTTTGTAGAAATATGGAATAGCAGAGATGGAAGAGAAAATAAGAAGTCATCTGAACCTCCACTTTGTTTAGAGATGTATAAACTGACTCTCAGTCAAGGACCAATGGCTTCGCTGTGGGACTGGGACCAGAACTCAAACCTGCAGTCCCCCACCATTGATCAGTCACACTGGAATCCATTTGAAGAAAAATGAATTCACTCTCCCTTCAATTTTGATTCAAATGGTATATCACTACATTTCAAAACATCTTACTAGACATATCAGTAGATTAGAATGTGATAATTTAGGCGCTTGAGTCATTTAAAAAGTGTTCTATTCACAGCAGGAAAATTAGAATGTTGAGATGTAACATTAGCACAACAGAAGTTACCACAGCGAAAACAAAACCTTCTGCCCTGTGTCATGAGCTACCATCTAGCTGAGGTAAAATATGTGTCAAAATTCTTCTCAGTACATATTGATAAACACAAAATTAATTTACACATATAATTGGCATTGGGATTTACTTTACATATTTTATTTTCCTCTCTTTTCTACAAACTAATGACATTGAAACTGATACAGTACCCTGAAAGGAACTGAGAGCCAAAGCACATATCAAGAGCCCTGAAGTGTAGGTCTACCTCAGCTCATTGAGTTGTTGGTTATGACCTCTTGGGCCACTTCTCTGAATCTTGGTTCCCTTGTTTTTAAAATGGAGATATTGGACTCCATTCTCCAGGATGCCTTCAAGCTCTAGCATTCTTCAAAGGCTTATTGGTCAAGCTACTGGCAGGGTTCAAAATTGGTCACCAGTTAGTTCAAGAAGAGGCTGCTGTAAGTGGCTTATTTTCAGATTTTGGGCAAACAAATGATGAGGGGGTACCCAGGCATTAGCAATAGTGGAAAGCTTTTACCAGCCTTATGTTTGAAGGAAGGAGGTAAAGAAATAGATACCAGAGCTTAAGGAGCCCTTGGACTCTGGATGAAGGGCTACTAGCACCGGGCTCTGGTTGATGTGTTTTGAGAAGGATATGCTGCCAGAAACACAGCCTCAAAACAAGGAGGAGTCAGGGAAGAATTAATCTGATGACCTTTCTTTCCTCCAGCTTTCTAGTATCCTATCCCTCAATGGCCAAAGCCAATTAGAAGCAAGAAGCTTGGTGAAGCTGGGGTCAGCCTGGCTGACCTCTGACCCCAAAGGTCAGCCAACCAGGGCAAGCCCAGGGACGCGAAGGATGAAGAAGGATGTCGGTAGTGGGGGGAGTGGAACTACACAAATTCTGATATCAAATAAGCTTTTATTATCAATTTCTTCTCTTTACTTGAAATTCAGATAAATCTTAATGAAATGTTTTCTTGGATCTCTTTTTGTGTTGACCATTGCATTCCTTCAAAAACACCTCAATAAGAACAAAAAATAAGTACTCACGAAGGCATAATTCAACTCTTTTTATTTCATTTCTTTTTTACTAACGTTACTTCATTTTGTTCCTTCTGTTATCTAGCTCACTAGTGAAGTCTTTTCCCTCCTGATATAGTTCACAAAGCCTTGGTTTTAACATACCTTTTATTTTATAGTTTTTTATTTTTTTAAAGATTTTATTTATTTATTTGTTAGAGGTACACACATGGAGAGAAAGAGACATAGGCAGAGGGAGAAGCAGGCTCCCTATGGGGAGCCGGGTGCAGGACTCAATCCCTGGACCCCAGGATCATACCCTGAGCTGAAGGCAGATGCTCAACCCCTGAGCCACCCAGGCATCCCTATATGCCTTTTAAATTCCACTCTGCTCATAATCCAGGCACCTTTTCTAAAATCCTCTGTAAAACCAATATGTTAAAAAAAATCACGTCCCCTATTAGGGGGAGGAATAAATGACATTCTTAAATTTAAATAGTTGTATAAACAGCAAAGATGGATGCAGTTCACTCTGATCAGATAATGTTTGTCAGGTTGCACATGTATTCTGGAACTGGGATGATGTGTCAAATCTCACACCATGCATTTTGTGTGCACCAGTAGGTGGCATGCATAAATACCGTGCAGCACAGCACCCATCTGCGTGGGATCCCTTCTACTGAAAGTCCCTGCAGGGAGCAACCCTGGTTCCCATAAAGTCAGGTTTTGCAAAGAATTGCATTTATCTTTTACTTTGATTCAACTCCCTGCAAAAGTTTCTCTAGGATACAGTGTCACTCTTACCAGGTCAAATAAGCCAGGTGGGGTGCCATTGAAGAAAATCTAGCTTTGAATGTGAGCCAAAAAAAATCAAAGTGGAAACATAAATGTCAGAGGACTAGAGAGCAAATGCCAGGTGTCCCCCTAGTTATCACTAACATCAATATTTCACGTGCAGTGGTTTTATCCAAGCTCACACAAGATAGAGAAGCCATTGTCAATAACCTAAAGACTAATACAGAGCAAATGTCATCTTGTCCCTAGATCAGCTCCAGAGAGGTATAGACAACAGGAATAACTTTTTTGTTGTACAGTTTTGGAGGGGGAATAGGGACTATCATCAATGAGTTGTGGAGACAAATGGAATTTGTACTCTCAGAAAGTGAAGGGTGGAGATCTACTTTTAATAAATCTTAACTGAGGTTGGCTTTTGGAATTATGCAATTGATGCATAATTCTGGTTTCCCCCAGTGATGAGAGACAGCCAGCTTATTGTACATGAAACTCATGATTTCCTTATGCTCTATGAGATACAGGCTTGGAACCTGTGACTCAGGAAAGTGGTGGTATTTGTGGCCTCCATAGTTAGTATGCTACATACACTTGCTCTTTTTCTCACACAGGATGCCCATTGTCCTTTGAGTAATATTAGAAGAATGATTCCTTTGGGTATTTTTTAAAACAGCTTCTGCATTTTAAAAATTCTCTTTTGGGATGCCTGAATGGCTCAGTTGGTTAAATGTCTGCCTTTGGCTCAGGTCATGATCTCAGGTTCTGAGATTGAGCCTCACATCAGGCTCTCTGCTCAGCGGCGACTCTGTTTCTCCCTCTTCCTCTCCCTCTGTGGTCTTTCTCGCTCTCACTCTCTCTCAAATAGATAAATTAACTAAAATTTTTGAAAATTCTCTTTTGAAATGGAAACTGAGCTATTTAGATATTCTTTTTGTCCTCTATCTGCTTGTCTAAGCAATTGTCAATAACACACTGTCCTGGAGGTGGGCCATTCAATCAAAGAACAATTGGGGAGAAAGAAGTCAATCTGTAGTTTTAAATAAGGATATTCTAATTCCAACTCTGAGATGAATAAGCAGGCAATCATGGAGTGTGATATCCCTCCAGCTGAAAGAGTGCAATCTTATACTGTAGAAGGTACTCTCTATTTCTGTTGGTTAAGCCTCCTTCTTCCATCTCCCTGTTTTTGCAAGAACAAATAGGGGAATAGATTTCTCCTCTAGATCCTGTGTGTGTGTGTGTGTGTGTGTGTGTGTGTGGTGTGTGTGTGTGTGTGTGTGTGTAGTAAGGGTGTGGGGAGGAAAGAGAGAGACATTGGAGATTGAAGGACTGGTATTTGGATGAGGTTAATGACAGTGGTCAGAAAGGAAAGAGTTAAACTTTTGAAAATCCTCCATCAGTAGAAAGGATAAAAAAATCAATGGAATAAAACTATTTTTTTTTTTTTTATAAAAGAAAGAAGGTCAAGTTGTGGAAAAAACAAAATGGAGGCATTTTTACTAAATATTAGATTTTTGAGTTTTGAAACAATCTAGTAAACAAAACAATGGAAAGAAATAAGAAAATGGAATATAAAAAAGTAAATTTTTGACAGCCTTTTCTAGTCAAAATTTTATAACAACAGAAGTTCTATAAGCTCCCTGAGGACACAGAGAGATAGCCTGGATATTTTTAGGATTGGATTATTTATGTCTATTTATTAAAAATACATTATGGCATTTAAATTTAATGAATACAAAACAGTAGTCATAAATACCAGAGGAAAGAGTTAGGTTAATTTGGGGACCTAAAGGGATAATTTTATTTGGGTCATAAAACCCAAATGGTAGGTCCTAGTGGTGTTTCTAAGAGGGTATTTAAGAAAAAAAAAAAAAAAAAAAAAAAAGAAAATCACAGACTCTACAGAGGCTATCTTTTCTCTGACCCTGAGAGTACTTTCATTTAAATGACAAAATGTCTTATTGTGGAACGTGACTGTTAAGATCAATTACGTGACCCATATAAGAAAAAAATATATTTTCCTGTATGTGAACCAGTTTTCTAGCTAAGTATATTTTCATGTCTACATAATCATATCTGTGTGTGTCAAGCTACACAATTTTCCCTTGGCAGCTTGAAACCGTTTGGAATATTTTGGAAATTATATAACTAATTGTTCATAATTTGATATCTAGGTTGTTGAGTGTTTCTAGGCTGAAGGGTAACCTTTCAGATCCAAAGAGAAAAATATCTGGTCAGATATGTTTACTTTAATAAGATAAACAGGCTTGCCATTAGCCTCTGTGGTACCATTTGTTAATTAAGAAAAGACTCCCTGTCCCCTCACCCCCCCGGTTTAGGTGTAGCTGCAAGCCACAGCTTGGCTCCTGAGCATGGGTGGATTTCAGCCCCCACTCACCCCTGCAGCCTGGCACTGTATTACAATACACAAACTTTGCAACAGTATGTCAGAGCCCTGAATATTAAGATGTTAAATGGCTGGCACTGGAATAAGGCTACAAGAGATTTTGCATGCATTTTTATCTCGCAACCAGTATTCTTGGTAAATTGATAATCAGTCTCAGATACCTGAATCACCCTACAGATGAGTAAGAGAAGAGGGAAGGTGTTCTCAGTCTTTTCTACAAAGTGGAATCTCCTCTATTGTTCTTCACTCATAAGGCTTTGTTTTGAGATAATCAGTTCAACAAAGTAATTGAACTCCTTAAGTAACTATTTGTTTGCATATTTTGATCTTTTAGTCAAGCTAATGTAACCACTAACAGAGCTTCTGATTGTCATATTGGGTCGATATGATTTTTAGTTTAGAAAAAATAAACATCCTTTTATTTAATCCATGTGTCTATTCCCCACATAAATGCATGATTTTCACATGACTTTTGCTTTTTATATTTATTTGTGTACTCTGAGGGTTTGAAACTCTAAATTAGGAATAACTACTCCAAACTATGTCATGAGCTATCTGTTCTTAAATTTATTCTGTTCTCATTATTGATAGTCCTGAACTATAATGTAGGAAGAATTCAAAGGGCAAAATTATGGGTATAGAATAGTTAAGAAGTGAGAATCTCTCTAACTCTTTTATTGATTTTCCAATGTCTGAAGATGAGAGATTCTGGCTAAAACTTTCCATTTTGCTTTAATTTTTCTGACATGAAGCATTTTAAGTATATGCCAAAAAGTAGATAGATATTAAGTAAGCCTTGCCTTTCCTTGCCTGACAAAGGAAAAAAAAAACTGTTCATCGTCTTTGGTTAGGTTTTACAAATTGGAAGGTATGAATAATTAGAGCTCCAGTGCATTATACTAAAGTCATCAGGACCTTGAATGAGTTGACTAGATTTAAAGGAAGGGAAATGAATCCCTAAGGAAAATTTGGGAAGGAGGGTATGAAATAAACTGACTGTGAATAGGAATAATGTTTCATTTATGCAAACTCCTTTTAAAAATCATATATAAACCTAGAAGAAAATATTTTAGAAATATGTGCATGTGTTGTAGGAAAAAATATGTATATGGTGGTATTGGGCCTTTGTCTTAAATAGAAAACAAACGTCAATATGTTTTAAGGTTTTTTTTTCCTAAGGAAAGACCTGGATAATATATGTCAGTGATTTTTTTTAATATATGTCAGTGATTAATCATATTTTCGTCTTTTTTATTTAGGACAGATAATGCAAAAATGTTTGAGCAGATGCTGTTGGTACTCAGCAGATCTCCTTAGATCTGTCTGACTCTTTCTATGTGCCCATTCCCTGGCTTCAGTGTGTTGGCCCCTGGAAGCTTAGACCTCAATTCTCTTTGGAGGACTGCCCTTGGGCTATTGGTGCCATGGTGACTGCATGCACAACCAGCCAGCATCCCTCCCTAAAGGTTCACAGGTCCCCGATGATGATGCTCATTAAGGACAGACAGACACAGGTTTTGAAGGCTCGGCAAACTTGCCTTATGTTGGGGTAAATATGGGGGTAGAATTTAGATTCCAGAGCTCTACAGGATGAGACTGGTTTGGGGTTTTGCCTGAAGTTGCGCCCTCACTTGTCTTCTGTCTTGCGCTCCTCATCTCCTTTCTTCACAGGTTTCTCTCAGGAGCCCTTCTGTATTGAATTCTCACGTCATTGTCTTCTTCTGGTGAAGCTGACCCATGACAATATTCAAATATTATTGAGGTAAAAAAATGTTCACATGCATGTGAAGGTTTAATACATCTTGGATGCCATGATAATTTCAAGATAAGATAAAATAATGATGGTGTTTCCTCACCATCCTTCAGCAAGGACTGGGAATCATGACCAATGTCTGGAAAAGCATAAACAAAGCTAACTTTTCCCCAACTAGAACCACAGGAAATGGTGGTAGTTTTTGATTATAAAAATACCAATGTATCGGTGGCTATATTAATCTATAGAGGCATCAATGATCAATATGGTGAAATTGAGTAATTATAGAAATGGAAGATCAAAAGAACCAGTCAGGGACCTTGTTTCCTAAAAGAGAATGTAATACTACTGGTAGTGGATGCATAGTGAGGCTGAGTATTTATTTATGTCTGAAAGTGACTGAACTGGAGGTGACATTGGTTCCTGTCCTGGCTTAGCATCTTACTTTAAATTTTTGAAGAAATCATTATGTTCCTTCTCTAGACCTCAGTTTATTCATCGTGCACTAACTTTGGTGGTTTCAACTGAGCATTTTATTTGATTTCATTTTCTCTCCTTTCTTAGTATATCTGTTATATTTCTTTTCTTTTCTTTTTTCACTTTTTAAGTAATTGCCATAGAGTTTGCAATATACATTTACAGCTAATCCAAGTTCCCTTTCAAATAGCCCTATGCGACTTCACTGGTAGTGTTTCATTTAATAGCAAAATCATTCTAATTTCTCTCACCCATTCTTTGTATATATATATTTTTAAGATTTTATTTACTTATTCATGAAAGGCACACAGAGAGAGGCAGAGACATAGGCAGAGGGAGAAGCAGGCTCCCCGAGGGGAGCCTGATGTGGGACTCAATTCCAGGACCCCGGAACCACAACCTGAGCCAAAGGCAGATGCTCAACCACTGAACCGCCCAGGCACCCCACCGTGTATCATTGCTGTCATTTTAGCTTATATGTAAGCAGACATAAGCATATGTGATATATACATAAGCATACATAATCTAACTGTTGATGCTATTATTTTGCACAAACTGCTACGTGCTAGATCAATTAAGAATAAGAAAAAGTTCTTATCTTACCTTCACTTCCTCCTTCGTTAATGCTCTTCATTACTTTTTATAAATCCAAATATCTGACTTATTTTCTTTCAAAAGAATTTAACATTTCTTAGAAGGCAGGGCTACCGGCAACAAATTCCCTCAATTTTTGTCCGAGAAAGTCCTAGTTTCTCCATCACTTTTGAATGATAATTTTTCAGGGTGTAGAGTTCCAGGTTAAGGTGTATTTTTTTTTTCTCATTCTGTCAACACTTCAAACATTTTACTTCACTCTCTTCTTGCTTGTCTGGTTTCTGAGGGGAAGTCAGATGGAATTCTTATCTTTCTTCCTCTATAGGAAAGATTTCCTCTGACTTCTTTCAGTATTTTTTTCTTTATGTTTTATTTTTCTGGAGTTGGGAAATGATATGCCTAGGTGTAATTTGTTTCCCCCATTTATCCTGCTTGGTATTCTTTGAGCTTCTTTAATCTATGATTTGGTGTCTGACATTAATTTGTGAACATTTTCAGTCATTATTGTTTCAAATATTTATTTCCGTTTCTCTCTTGATTCTTTTTCTGGCATTCTCATTACATATATGTTACACCTTTTGTAGCAGTGCCACTATTATTGGATATTCTGTTCTGGTTTTTTTTCAGTCTTTTTTTCATGTTGCTTTTTGGTTTTAAGGAATTCTACTGATACATCCTGTAGCTCAGAGATTCTTTCTTCAGCCATGTCCAATTTAGCTACTAAACTTTTCCAAGCATTCTTTATTTCCTTTACAGTGAGTGTGTGTATATTTTATTTCTAGCCTTTATTTTTGGTTCTTTTTTAGGATTTCTATCTCTCTGTTTACATTGCCCATCTATTTTTGTAAGCTTTCCACTTATTCCTTAAATTATTAATCTAATCACTTTAAATGAACAATTTGATATGATACCAACATCCTTGCTAAGTCTGGATCTGATGCCTATTCTATCTCTTCAAGTTGTGCTCTTCTCATTTTGGTATGCCTTGTAATTTTTTTCTTGATACGTAGACATGGCATACCTGACACTGGTTCCTGTGATATTTTTCAGTGGTAAGTCTCTGAGATAGTAAGCTATGCTTTCCTGTAGTCGTCTGTTTGTCTCTCTATTCCTGGAGATAGCAGTTTGCCCTGTGGCCTCCCCTTTCTTATGGATCCAAAAAGAGTTGTTCTGTTCAGCTTTTTACTTGTTGTTAGGATGGAGGAGTGACTTCTTCTAAGCTTCTTACATGCAAAACTGGCCTCTCCTTGCACTGAATGATTAAGTTCCTTCTAATTTTAGTTTTGTGATTGATACTGTTTGCATGGTCATAAACAGCCCCCTAACAAAAAGTCATATGTGAAGCTTCAGAATCTGGATATCTTAAATCTCAGTCAGTTACTAGTTAGTTATATATACTTCTCTGTGTATCAGAGTGCAGAGGGACACTTGCTAGAACATCAGTGAATGAACTTCCAAAATGAAGGAAGTTGGTGGAGTATTGACTAGCTGGGAAAAAAGACACCTGATATCTTACCTGTGAAATCCAGCAGAATTTCATGGGTTGGTCTTATTTTTCCCAGGAATCTGTTGCAGACTGCCTCTGTTGCAGATTAGATCCTTGGAAGATTAGCATGGACACAATAGAAGGGGAGAACATTACTCTCAAAGAAAAGAGAAAGAAACAAGAAAGAAAATACTAATACTAATATTGTTTCACTTGGGAGGAAACACATTCTCAAGCCTTAGGAGTCCTGTTTTTCCCAGTCTGTGATCACCATGGGAAAGTCGAGGGAATTCAAGTTCCCTGAAGTTCAGTTTATAAGAGAAGTATACCCTATTGTGGCCCTTAAAGATTAATTTTGATATTATGCATCAATTCCACGAATGCTCACATATATCATACAAGTGAGCTGGAGCCATTAAAATATTGAATATATCTTCAAAGTGCCAATGACCGTGCTGACCTGAGTCACCTTAGGTGTTAAGCTAATGGTTTGTGGGATCCTTAAAACACCATCATCCAGGATGCCTGGGTGGCTTGACGGTTGGGCGTCTGCTTTCAGCTGAGGGTGTGATCCCAGAGTCCTAGGATCGAGTCCCACATTGGGCTCCCTGCATTGAGTCTGCTTCTTTCTCTGCCCATGTCTCTGCCTCTCTCTCTCTGTCTCTCATGAGTGAATGAATGAATGAATAAATAAATAACTGTTTAAAAAACAAAAAACAAAACACCCTCATCCTTGTTCTTTTACCTCATTCTTCTTCCTTTTAGAACAGGAGTATGGTCAGGTAAAGTCATCCTGAAAAACAGACTTTCAGAAAGATTATGAGAAATTCACTTTATATTATTAAAGTATTTACAGTCAGAAATACTTTACCAAAACTACAAATCATTAATACTTCCCAAGGATATAAAATAACTCCTAATATTAGGATTTCAGGGATAGGGGCACCTGGGTGGTTCAGTCAGTTAAGTGTCTAACTCAATTTCAGCTCAGGTCATGATCTCGGGGTCATGAGATTGAGCCTCACATCTGGCTCCAATCTCAGCACAGAGTCTGCTTGAGATTCTCTTTCTTCCTCTCTCTCTCTCTCTCTGCCCCTCTCCCTGCTATAAATAAATAAATAAATAAATAAATAAATAAATAAATAAATAAATAAAATCTTTTAATAAAAGGATTTCAGAAGTATTTGGAAATTCAGTCCTATTTTTGTACCAATTTTTTATTTAATTTTTAAAATAAGTGTTTATATGGTATAAAATTTTTGAAATATAAAATGAAATTTTCTCTTCTGCTCCTGTTCACCCAAAATATCTTTGTGAAGATAACTCATCTTACAAATTTCTTGTTATTTTTCAGAGCTATTTTATATAAGCAAAGAGTTGTGTGTGTGTTTTGCGTACTGTTAGATACTTTTCTTTTTTCATTTAATAATGTAAATTAGAGAGTATTCCATATTACTGCTGAAGATCTTTTTTTTTATTTTAGATATAGTTCAATACCCCATGCTCTCTATCCCTCTTCCTTTAAAAAAATAGAACTAATTATCATCTTTGTTTATTGTTTATGATACCAAACTAGAATGTTAACTATATGACTAAATATTTTCAATGATTTTATTTACTGCACACATCTCCAATGCCTAGTACAATGCCTGGCACATAGGAGACATACTATAAATATTTAAATTTGTTTGATGAATGAATATATTAGATTTTACAGCATAATCTACTATATTGTATGTATTTAACAAAGTTTATTTAGTCAGTCTCTTATTAATAGGCATTTAAGTTATGTCCAACTTTTGCATTATAAGCTCTATTGCCACAAAAATTCTGTTAGTACATCAGTTAAGCCATGAGCCAGTGTATCTATAGGAAAATTCCTAAAAGCAAAGTTGCAGCTCAAAGGATGTAGGAATTTTAAATTTTGATTGATAGTGCCAAATTATTCTCTGCAAGTATGATGATATATACATCTATCACTAATATATGTATGTATAAGTAAAATTGTGCTAGTTTATTTAAAGGAAAATAAAATTTATATTGATTGACATTTAAGTGAATGCATGGTGCTTTCCTCCACTAGGAAAGTAAGCTGGACACTTAGCTTTATATAAAATTAAATATCTTTTCTTTGGTTTCAAAGAATAGTAACTATACAGAAGTCTAAAACAAATGTTAATTTGTTGTCGTTTAAGATTTCACATCTTCAATTCCTAAATTAAAAATTATGATTTAAAAATAAATGGGGCAGCCCGAGTGGCTCAACGGTTTAGCACTGCCTTGGGCCCAGGGCCTAATTCTGGAGACTGGGGATCAAGTCACACGTCAGGCTCCCTGCATGGAGCCTCCTTCTCCCTCTGCCTGTGTCTTTGCCACCGCCCCCCCCCGTGTCTCTCATGAATAAATAAATAAAATATTTAAAAAAATAAATGCATTGTGTGCCTTTCAACAGTAAAATAATATTTAAAAAGTTGAGCCAAAGAAAATTAACTATTTTGGTTATTAATTATAATCATTAATAAAAAATGTAAAAACTCAAACTTTCTTCTGCATTTCACTATTCTTTATGAAACACTTCAGAGTTCAGTGTACTCTATATTAAACTGGGAATATATTTTTTATCTCATCTCTATTCATCATCCTGAAAATGAAGTTTAATGTTAGAGCTATTAAACCATAACAAGAGGGGAGATTCAAATCTTATAAGCAGTGATGCAAAGGGAGAAGACAAGATATGTTATGTGCAAAGGCATATCTTTTACCAAAGCAGTTTGTTTAGTTTGAATTAAGTAGATTAAAATATTTAATGAAGTTTCAAAGAGGAAATAAGATTACAAATCTTCATTAAGATATTATTACTCAAAGAAGAAATTTGATGATAATATTCTGTTTCCTTTTTCCTATATCCCCCAAAAGGAAATAAACCTGTTTTTACCTTGGATACAGGGAGCAAATATATTTTTCTCTTTATAAGTCATGTTGGAAATGTATAGATGGAAAACCAAGCATAGGTGCTCATAATGCTCCAAATAGCGATATTTCCTTTCAAACAGCATACCATCAGGCTGCCTAAAAAAAGAAAGCAATTTTTGCTTGGGATACAAGCAATGAACATGGGAAATGGTTACAAAGAGAACTCAGAACTGGTTTGAAGCCTACTGATTCAACATATGAAAACAAGTGTTTAGCGTGAAGACTTGTTGCATAAGGAAATGCCAGTATTTATTTTTGGAAATGTCAGGGAATTTAAAAGAAACTTCAGTCTCATTTTTTTAAAGATTTTATTTATTTATTCATGAGAGACACAGAGAGAAAGGCAGAAACACAGGCAGAGGGAGAAGCAGGCTCCCCACAAGGGAGCCTGATGTGGGACTCGACCCCGGATTTGGGATCATGCCCTGAGCCAAACGCTGGCACTCAACTGCTGAGCCACCGAGGTGTTCCTCAATCTCAATTTTTAAAAAGAGTTTAATAAACTTCAATAAAGGAAAACTTCTCCTATTGGTTGATTGAGTTCTTGAAGATTTTAAGTTAGTATAATGTGTCTTCTTTAGAGATAGGATTTCCCAAATATGGGCCAAAAGCAAGAATTGTGGTAGGACTAGCTGTACCCTAAAAGTCCAGGATCTGATAAGCCAAGAGATTTTTCAAGGGTCAAAAAGCAAATATAAAATATAAATTTTGGTACATATTCAAATAGGTGAGCCAATGGATGATTAGTATCAGAGGTGGTGGATCTAGAATGACATGTCGAGGTCCACAAAGCTATTGGACATGAGAGAGATGTAGTAGTTTTAGAGGAAACTGGTCTCAGATGTTAACTATGGTGGAGAGGCAAGGTCACTGATCAGAACAAGGCAAGGCTTCATTTGAAGCGAAATGGCATGACAGGCAAAGATTTTTAGAAGGACAGTGCAGCACATCAAATATGAATAAAAGGTAACTTTAGCAAAACTATTTCCCATCCCGCACAGGTGTTTTATTTCTATTGTTGTTGTCCCTCCTATAGGCCACATTTCCCCCTTCTCTTGTTCTACCCTCTTGCATCACTAGAAAGGGCCATGATGTCTGTTTGGGTATCAGACCCAACTTTGCCACAGGTTACCTATCTTGTGATTCCATTCAAGGCCCACCCAGGCTAAATGGTGATTCTTTGAATACTGGAGTCTAACTGAACCCTGGACTTGGCACTGGATTATCTTCTTTTGACTCACTCTTGTCTATTGGCTGTTGGTGTAGACAGCTCATGACATCTCATTTTGGGGGGACTCTATACACTCATAATTTCTCTCATGGGCTCACTCCCTGAACTCCCCCCCCCCCCATATACCCCCTCTCCCAAATCTGGAGAGTACCTTTCCATTGACATACCCACAGATAAAAATTTACAATCATTCAGATTCTGGGGAAATAGGAGCAGGACTCAATTTTGTATAGTCCAACATTGGTAAATGTCGATGATAATAGCAGTGGCTCAGAAACTAGGTGCTGGGTGCTTTTCACAGCTTTTCTAATTTATTTCTCACAAATGCTCCAGTGTATTAAATATATAACTCCAACTTTAAGGAACAGGAAAATGAGATAACTTGCCCAAAGCCAATAGGTAGCAATCCAGATTGCAAACCAGGCAGTCCGTCTCCAGGGTTCACAATTTTTAACAGGCACTGGATCACAGCTATAGCAAGAAAACACTGAATTTCACACTGATAACTTACTTAGTAACCTAGATTTCTAAAATTAATTTTAGAGGAAACAGGATTGGTTTCAGAATTCTGGATATGCTAAACCTTCAGCTACAGCTAGATAGAGTTAACCTTAGACTTAGCCCAGCTAAGCCTCCAGATTTTTGCTGACTAGGAACAATAAGAAGGCCTCCAGTCAATTTACCAGAAGCTTTTACTATATGTAGCAGTGAGCAGAAAAAAAAATCTTACTGGTTTCATCAGAAGATAGTATGTCAGAGGATGGCTAGATACTCACCGATCCTACCTACTCTTCTTGGACACATAGAAAGGTCACATTTTACAGCCTCTTTGGTGGTTAGGTTGGGGCTATATGACTGGGTTCTGGACAATTCAATGAGAATGAAAGTGATGTAGTATGCCTACAAGTGTGGCCTCTCAAACAACTTGCATGATCTTTATGCATGCTTTGTCTTCTTTTTTTTTTTTAATTTTTATTTATTTATGATAGTCACAGAGAGAGAGAGAGGCAGAGACACAGGCAGAGGGAGAAGCAGGCTCCATGCACCGGGAGCCCGACGTGGGATTCGATCCAGGGTCTCCAGGATCACGCCCTGGGCCAAAGGCAGGCGCCAAACTGCTGCGCCACCCAGGGATCCCTTTGTCTTCTTTTATATGACTAGAAGAGAAGAACTCTAAAATGACCCAAAGACACAATGGAATAATGCTATTTTCTGAATCATTTTCTCAAGCTTTTTAGGAGAGGGCTGGACCTATGTGGAACTGTGTCAAGAACAAATAATAAACTTTTAAAAAATTTATTTTGCAAATGTTAAGCCACTGAGATTAGGGTTATTCGTTATAATAGCTAATGTTAATTTGCCCTAACTAAAGATCTCAGGCACTTCCTTGATGCAAAGAAGCAGTGTAACTCCTTGTAGAAACCAGCCCCCATCTGGCCACTTTCTTTTTGGTTCTTGGGTACACTGGTGCTTAACAGCTTGAGAGGCACTGGGAGGACAGGAAAGCCACTGTGTTAAAACCCAAACAATTAAGCAGAGAATCCCCTTTCTGCTTTGTTCTCACCAGACCCATCTCCCAGGAATTGGACCTTCTTCCTATTCTGTCCTGCATTATTTCTGAACAGAATTATGAAAATAACCATGCTCAGCACATTACTGAACATGTCATCTTACTGCACGCAAAGCTATGGCATGATCAGATCTTGGATCAAAACTCCCCTTCCTCCCTGCATCTTGGTTAGAGTACTTATATCTCTTATTGATCATGCTTGAAGACCCAATTGATCCAGGATATCCAGTGGCAGAAGAGCTGAATAAGAATACTTGTGGCGAGCACTTTACACCCCAATGTATTATGGGCATTATGTTGTATGTCAGTGTACCTAAAAAAACAAACTCAGCAACCAGTGGTTAGGTCATAATATCTTATGGATTGAGACATAAACTCCGAGTCTGAGGCTGGGGGGTACCAATAACTTCTCTTACATCCATGGAATACCCTGGGAAATAATATGCAGCTGGCAGGAAGTTTAGCAATTAGATGGGATGAACATAAAACTGTTAAGGGAAAAAGAAGAAAACCAACTGTCCAGCCTAATGAAGCAAATCTATCCTCAGGTCTTCAGAGTATTGCAAGTGTCACATTTAGATTGTTCCCACATCTGAAGGTGTCAAGAGTTTAGCAAAGCTACTCATGGTATTGCTTCCTCAGTATCCATTTTGTTTGATCAAATAGCCTGTGGGGGCTTTACCCCGACACTAGCCCCTCATGCGTGTGCATGCCCTAGATTAGAGCCTGCAGAGTCACAAGCAAATGTAAGTTCCTGACATGACTCCCCCAACTGCCCTTGTGCGCAACAGTTTCCCCAGCCTTCCAGTACCTTACATAAGACCCTGCAGGGTTGACCCAAACCCCATTCCTTTGGTTTAAATTGAGCAATTTCTCCCTAGCCTGGGATATCCAAAGCATTCCACCAGTGGACTCCAGTACAGGCTTGTGCCTCAGGATCTGCATCTCCCTGTACCCTGCCTTGATCTCTCTGTGTGGTGTACAGTGTACTTTCTCTAGGACCTATGAGTAACAAACTTTTCTACTTCAATTATTTCAATTTCTCTTATGGTCTGTTGCTGAACCCTGGCTTGCCATCTGGCACCCTGTGCTCCACTTAACAAATGTTAATTTAACAAAGCCATAACAGAAGGTCAGCTGTACTAAGATAAGAGAGAGAGGTAGAGAGAAGGAGTGAGAGAGAGATTAAAATAAGCCACGAAGTGCCCTGTAAAAAAAAATTTAGTTTCTGTTCTTTAGTATATTTTTAAGATGATTTATTCCCAATGGAAAGAAAACAAGCTATTTTCTTTTAGTCACAAAGGATAAAAGGTTATCTATGTCTAAATTTAGGAATGAATCCGAGTCAGTTGTGTGATGTAAGTCCTCTCCCAGGCAAAGAAGCGGCTATAAGTGGAATAAAGAGTGTATTTCCTTATTCTAATATTAGAATTGACAATAGGGTCAACAGAGTCTTGTAGGGCAGGAACTCAGTAAACAGGAGATGTGTTGTCTATGCTTAATCGTATTAAGAAAGAGACATTTTGTGGCATAAAGAACATAGTAAGTTGGAACTTTAAGAAACAATGAAGTCAAGGTTTAAAGAAGGCAACGCAAGGACTAAACTCTTTAATTAGCCATCATGCTTTAAGCTGGAGCATTTATACTAGAGATCCAGAAGTGCAGACCTGACGTTTGCTTTGTTCTTTGTGACATGTTGACAGGTGTCCTTGGAAGGGCACATTTGAAATATCACAAATGCAGATGTGATCAGCAAGTTTGAGGGTTTTATTGATTTACTATTAATATCTTGTTTTTTACTATCTCAGTTTTAGCTACCAAGGAACAGATTTACTTACTCTTTATGACTATTAATATTTACATGCACATTGAGCATATAGAAATACCATCTACATCATTCTATGAATATATTACATCTATCAATCATGGTAGACATTTAAATTGTCTTAAGACATTTACTATTACAATCTCATAATGGACATTGCGACGCATATTTCTTTGTGCACATGTATACAGTTAATTTTAGTATTTAGTATTTAATTTAGTATTTACTAGAATTAATTTTAGTATGCAGTATAATAATCTAATTTTACTTATTTATATTTTTCATATGGACAATCAGTTGTCCTAGCACCCTTTATAAAGTAGCTTATCCAGCCCCTATTAATTTCATAGCTTATTTTACACATACTACATTTCCCTATTCACTTGTGTTTATTTTTGGGTTTTCTATAGTATTTTATCAGTTTTCTTTGTTTACCACTATGCCAAGATCACGTTATCTTAAGTGCTATAGTCAGTGAGGAAGCTTCTAAAGTGCTCCTTTGTCAAAGATCAGTTGACCATATTTGTGTGGCTCTGCTCTAGGCCCCCTATTTTGTTCTATTGATCTATTTGTCTATTCTCTTACCAATATCACACTGTCTTGATTAGTAGCTTTATAGGAAGACTTGAAGTCATTTAGTGTTAGCATTCTAACTTTGTTAGAAAATACTAACTTTTCATTTAATATTGTGTCAGTTATCCTGAATATTTTGCTTCTCCATATAAACATTAGTCAGTTTGTCAATATATATAAAATAACTTGTGGGGATTTTGGTTAGAATTGCATTGCATTTAAAGATTAAGTTAGGAAGAACTAAGATCTTGAAAATATTGAGTCCTTCTTTCCATGAACATGGAATATGTTTCTACTTATTTAGTTCTCTGATTTCTTTTATCAGGGTTCTGTAGTTTCCCTCATATAGATCTTGTATATATTTTGTTAAATTTATACCTGGTTATTTTATTTTTTGAGTGCTAATGTAAGTGTTTTTGTGTTTTTAATTTCAAATTGCTGGCATATATGGGAAGGCAATTAATTTTTATAGATTAATCTTATGTCCCGGAACCTTGCTGTATCCATGTGTTCATTTCAGGTGGGTTTTTTGTTTTGTTTTGTTTGGTTTGGTTTGGTTTTTGGTTTTTGTTTTGAGATTTTCCCCATAAGTGGGAACAAAGGTGGTTTTATTTCTTCCTTCCTAATCAGTATACTTTAAATTTCCTTCCCCGTTTTATTGTATTAGCAAGGACATCCAGTATGCAGTTGAAGAGGAGTGGTGAGAGGAGACATCCTTGCCTTGTACTTAAAGTGAAAGAAAAGCTTCTAGTTTCTCAATAGTAAATATGATGTTAGGTGCAGGATATTTTTAAGCTTTTCTTTATCAAATTGAGGAGGTCTTCCTCTATTCCTAGTTTATTGAAATTCTTTTATCCTGAGTGGGCATTGGATTTTGTCAAATGCTTTTCTACATGTATTGAAACGATCATGGGATTTTTATTTTTTAGTTTAGTGTTGATGTGCTGCATTACAGTCATTGATTTTCAGGTGTTGAACTATATTCTAATTGTTGCATACTTGAAATAAATCTCATTTGTACATTGTGTAATAATTCTTTTTATATACTGGTAGACATTTTGATAACATTTTGTTGAGGAATTTTTGCATCTATGTTCATGAGTAATAATGATGTAGGTTTCTTTCTTCACAACATCTTTGTCTGGTTTTGGTATTAGGGTCATGCTGGCCTCCTAGGAATTAGGAAGCATTCTCTCCTCTGTATTTTTGAAGAGATTACAGAGAATTGGTATAATTTCTTTCTTAAATGTTTATTAAAATTCCCAACTATACAGTTTAGGTTTTTCTACCATATCACTGGTTCTGTTGTGGGTTGATACTCATGGGTACCAATAAGTTGTCATTCTCAGTATATATATTTGTCTCTTCAATTTTGGGATCAATGGTTTGCCCTGGACTTCATTTTTTGATGGATTTAAGAAGAGTTATTGATTTTCAGTTTGTTCACTTTTGTTATTAGGATGATGTGATGACTTGCAAGCTCTTTATGTGCTGGACTACAAACTAGAAGTTCTTAATGCTATTTTTAACATTAAATATTGGATATTTTTATAGCAAGTGAAATAGATTTTACAGCGTCCTTACAGTTTATTTTTTCCAGTTAGTAGTTAATTAAGCTTACTAATCTATTTTTAAATTTTCATGGACAGCATTCTTTCTTGTATATCATGATTTCCCCCTGGGTTGAACCTTTATTTTTGCTTAAGTACCTCCCTTAATTAACTTTTTAACAAGGGACTGTGGGTGGTGAAATGTCTTGATTTATTTTAATACCTAAAAATATCTTTATTTCTTTGATTTTTGTTTTGTTTTGTTTTGGCATAGCTCTAAAAAATACTTAGGGCTGCAGGTGTGTTTGAAGTGTTGATGATCAGTGTGTCCTATAATTCACATTAATTCCCACAGCTAGCCATGTTCTTTATCTGCCCATGAGCTGAGTGATCAATTGCTGAGTCATATTGCCTTGATTTTTAAACCACAGTATAACTCGGCTTATAATTTTAGGTGAATAGTTATTTTCCTCCCAAAAGTAGAAAGTATTTCTCCATTTGTTCTGGCTATTTTTTGCATATTAGGGATCTTTCCAATCTACTTATGAATAGAATAAATGGCTTATTTTTTTTTTTTACTGGTCTTGGCTTCAAGCAGTAAATCTAGATCTGGTTCTCATCTGACTTAGAGCACCTTTAATTTGAAGGCCCATAGACCAATGGCTTTAGCCATGTTCTGCATTTTTTCTATTTTAATTCACAAAATTTTGCATATGCTTTTAAAATCCAACATTTCTTTTTGGTTTTGTTTGTCTTCTCTTTTGTATCATTCCCCCATACTTGAATTAGAAGTTTGTCTCATATTACGCAGATTTTGGATCATATTTCTAAAAAGTACATGACCATGTTATAACTCTGCTTAAAATATGTTTTTAGTTTTCCTTGAGATTCATGATGATAACTTTTAATATGGCACATGAAATTTGCCAAACTCTGACCCCTGATTAAGCTTACAGTCTTATCTCATGCCATCCCTTTGTAACCATGATCTATTCTAGAATACTAAGTTTCCTCCTAGTTTCAAAATATACATTATGTCAAGCACCTGAACCTTGGCACATGTTGACATTTCTGTCTAGAATGGCTCTCTTTTGTCCTTCTGGCCATCTTCTACTTAATCTTCTTTGCATTCCTCTAATTTCCCCAAGCAAAGTTATATATCATGACATTATGTACTCCCTACAGAAGACTGTCATCAAAATATTATTACTTGCAAATAAAATTTATTATTTAGAGCCTATACTATCTAATAAAACTTTCTATGATGATGTTAGTGTTCTATATCTGCGTTGTTCAAAAGAACTTTGTGGGACGATAAAACTATTTTACATATGCAGTGTTCAACATAGTAGCCAGTAGCTACATATGTCTACTGAATACTTCAAATAGTTTTAATGACTGAATAACTAGTCTTTAAAAAAAATGATTTAATTTAAATAGTGACATATGGCTAGTGACTACTATATAGGAAATGCAGTTCAAGATTTTGAATTCTTTTTTTTTTAAGTTTTTATTTATTTATTCATGAGAGACATGGAGAGGGAGGCAGAGACATAGGCAGAGGGAGAAGCAGGCTCCAGCAGGGAGCCTGATGCAGGACTTGATCCCGAGATGCCAGGATCACGACCTGAGCTAAAGGTAGATGCTCAACCACTGAGCCATCCAGGTGCCCCTTGAATTGTTTCAAAAGTCCAACAACTTGCCCGTAGTGGACAGTACTTAGTGATTATTAAATGAAGGAATGAGCAAAATCTAGAAGATTGAAGAGATAATGTTTTTGCAGAAGAGCTGAACAAATCAAGGGAACACTTTATAACCTCAGCGGAAATAAGCTCTTAGTCTTTTCTGTTTGTTCTAAATTATATTTCGCTGGTTCAGTTTTTCCAGGATTCTGAGGGGGAGAATAAAAGTACGGGGATCAAGGACCAGGGTGGCTTGGAAAATCCATAGAAATGTAGTTCTGATAAGTGAGAGATTATTTTTACATTGATGTTTCTCTTATGGTTTTAGAAAAGGTCAATACCAAATATAAGTATAAACTGATGTGAAGTTCTCTTTACTTGGAAACCTGCTCCCTGGCGAGAAAAGAGTGACTGTTTTATATCCTCGTACATAACATCAATTGTCCCTTCTTTTGTCTATAATTGAAGAAGTCCATTTACCTCTACTGTATTCAATAGAGAAATATGAACACCTATTTGGGACCAGAGGACCAAAACAATTTTTTTTTCAATTTAGTCTTTTTATTAAGGTCCAGAAAGCAAATGAGGAGAACTCCTTTCAGGAAAAGGAGTAACAACATTAAGTTTATCAAGTTCATGAAATGACTTAGGCTGTAGAAACTTTTCATCCTATGAGAGTAGTAAGAAAAATATGAAATGCTGTGGTGAGGCTGGTGTACAGGAAGAAATGCTACTGAGTAGATGAGCTAAGGCAGTAGATAATTACTAATGCTGCTGTATTTTTGTGCCTGTAACAGTTTCAGATCTTTCAGGGCAACCATGAACTGAGGTCCTCTGGCTTGATCATAATTGTGCTGAGTGGACATTCTCAGTGTATCCACCTTTCCTTCATTGAGACGGCTGAGATTTTTAAATAAGGCAAAGCACTAGGGAATCCCGTTAATGGGATGCCTGGGTGGCTCAGCAGCCTTTGGCTCAGGGCATGATCCTGGAGTCCCAGGATTGAGTCCCACACTGGGTTCCTGCATAGAACCTGCTTCTCCCTCTGCCTGTGTCTCTGCCTCTCTCTCACTCTGTGTCCCTCATGAATGAATAAATAATTTCTTTAAAAAGATATAAAAGAGAGAATCCCATTAAAGTTAGTTTCCGGAGCGATGAATCATCTTAACAATCTTGTAAATTGTCTTATACTTTTAAGTTTTTGGTTGCATAGTTCGGTGTATCATTCAGCATGAGCTAAGTTACACCACCATAACAACCCACAGATCTCAGAGGCAGAAAACCCAATGAAGGGTGATTTCTAACTCGCTTTTCATCTCTTATAGGTAGCACTCTCTTGACCCAGGCTGAGCCACGCTGCACCTTGACACATACATTTAGTTTCTCTTTGCAAGGAATGTGACAAATTGCACACTGGCCCTTAAAGAGCTCCCCAGAAGTGACACAGGTGATGATTGCTACATTTATTTGCATGATCACAGATGATTTGATGATATTAAACTTTCAATGATGTAAAGAAGTGCAGATCTACCATGGCTTGGAAAGAGGGGAGAAGCAAATAATTGTAAGCATCCCAGGGGCCACCAGAATGTGTGCCCAGATATAATGGTTCAACAGGATATTAAAAAGCATTTTGAGAGGAAAGGTCCAATAAATTTGGAAAATTTGGATCAAAGTGCATACATTTCTTCATTTGGGGATAGTATTTAATACTGTAAAATGAATTATGAATATCTAAGAAAGGCTTAATAGGAGGTATTTTCCAAATTCATTAAACTGTAGAAAAACCCTGTCCAGTGGTCTTTTCAAGATGATCTATATGGTATACTTTCTGAGTCCATCCCCAATTTATCTAATTTCTCTTTATTTATGGATTGCTTATCTGATACTCATCTTAAAAATAATAAAAAATAATATTTTATATAAAGAAGTAATAAACAATTTTTCCAAATGAGGATAATGGATGCCTACCTGGAGCTCTTTTTTCCCCCAGAAAAGTTATAAACTAGAATGGTGTTGATGAATGTTAAAGTCCAGAGTAGAAGATAAACTATAAGATGTACTTTAGATTTTCCTGAAGCACTGAGGATTGCCCCCAGCTTTACACAAATCATCTGAATATGATACTTCTAAGTTAACAGTTATAGTTTTTAAAAGCTTATCAGATATCAAGATATGACTTACACATGAATGCAATACGTTAAAAAATTAGTAAATAATGTTCTGTATGCTATCTATTTAAGATCATTAACTATTGCTCAGAATAATACATTCTGCTAATCTGGAGAAAAATGTAACATTTGTATCATAGCATACTGCAGCAGAATTGGAAGGCTTGGGGAAGATAATAGATTTTCAAATATTTTTAATATCATAAGAACTTTTTTAAAAGTTGACACTTTATTTCAAATGTGAAGAATTACCACATATGAACATAAAAGTAACGTTAAATAGTGGAGGAAGTCTTAAACATAATAAGTCATTAATGAGTCACCTCTCCAGAATTCTTTTTTGGTATTCTTACCTGTGCAACAGGAAGCAAGTTACAAAAATTCATCTGAGTCACAAAAATCCCTAAAATAACATTTATGGATCCTTTAGTCACAAAGTTACTTCCAAATTACTTTTATTTTGCAAACAACTCTAACTAGAGTAGTCATTTGGTTTCTAATTACAGAAACTAAAAGCAAAACATGAAAGAGTAAAAAATGTCAAAGAGGAATATATACTTTCAGCAGTGAAAAGTGAATGGATGGTTCAGACAAGTGACTGAATATTCCAATGAGTGAAATACTCAGAGGGTACAATGGTCTGGGATGATTTTGCCTAAGGCCAAAGAAGCTAGCTCAATAATTCATACAGATGATGATTCTTCTTAGTCATCAAAAATTGTTAATTATTTTTGGTGCAGTAGCTGAGAAGTCAGGGACTTATATAGTGTCTTTGAAAAACTTTTCCATCCAAAATTAGAAAAAAAAAAGGAAAAAGGTGAGTAAAAGCATGCATCCCTAAAAGGCTGTCAAACTCAACTATCCAGAATGATCCATCCTCCAAGGGTTTTTAGTTCTTCCACATTGTGCTCTTGAGAAACAAACCAAAAAATCATTTAGACCTATAGGTGGCAATATTAGTAGTATTCAAGTCTAGCACAAAAAGATGGGGTGAATAAGAAAACAATTTAGTGGCTCAACAAAGAAAATGACTGAATCTGAAATCCATCTTTGATGAACATATAGTAACTTGAAAAAAGAAGTAAATGTGCCAAACTTTATGAAACAGTCCTTACTTTTAAAATACTCCTATTGAGTTATAAATTTGATTTTAAAAACTGCAATTACTTGTTCTGAATAATGAATCCTTCCATTATTGTATGTTGAATGTATTTTGCTCACTCATAGTGGTTTGTTAAGTTATGAATAGGACCAGGTTTTGACAACTATATTCGTAACATTTTTGTTTTCATTTAAGAATATTAAGGTAGGGGTGCCTGGGTGGCTCAGTCAGATAAGCGGCTGCCTTTGGCTCAGGTCATGATCTCAGAGTCCTAGGATCAAGCCCCGTGTTGGACTCCCTGCTTCACGGGGAGCCTGCTTCTTCCTCTCCTCTCCCTTTGCTGCTCCCCCTGCTTGTGATCTCTCTCTCTCTCTCTCTCAAATATATAGATAAAATCCTTTTTTAAAAAGAATATTAAGGTATAGTCCAAATTATATGGTTCCATATACACAGTTCTTGTGTCAGCAATTCTGTGGAGAACCCAGAACCACCAGCTCTTTGTCCTTGTAACACTCCGTGAATTTCCAATGTCTGTTGAGATAATGGTTACCTGCACACTGGCTTGTGTGGTGAAAAGACCCTTCAGCACTTTAGTACCAACGTATTTTAACTGTTCTTCAGTAAAGGTTGTATTTCTTAAAGTTTGTAAACCCGTGTACCAATTAGTTCAACACAAAAATGTCATAGCCTGTTTCCTAACCCCTTCCTAGATTCTGATATTCCCCTTTGTGAACAGGTATACATTTCTGTTGAGAACCATTTGTGTACCCCAAACTCCTCCATTTTATTTTCATATAATTTGGATACACTTTTTGTTCCTTTTCTTATTACAAATTCTAATGTTTATTATGCAGCTGTTTTCTCTTCCTCACTCCAGAAATTCTGACATGTTTCATCTCTCCAAGTTGATCATCACAGCCCTGAGGAAAATCAGTTTAAGTTGATGAACATTACACCGAACAGATAACAGGGTAGGGTGTGTGAATGAGACAGAGAGTGAGAGAGGGCGAGAGAGAGAGAGAGAGAGGGAGAGACAGAGAGAGTTACAATGATGTGGCATAAGAAAAACATTGACAACATTTGGAAATCTTTAAGTAATAAAAACAAGCAGTCTGCAAGATGTCTTACCTTCCAGACAGACCTGCACTTAAGCCACATTTGCAGTGTTGAATATCTACATGTAGAACTCTATTGGCTGGTGCAGATAGAGAATATTTTCATCATCACAGAAAGTACTCTATTTTGTAAGTTCTTTGGGTGATGACCCTCTTATCTTTGCATTTTGCTCAGTGTCTAATAAAACTTTGTATGTAAGAGGCATTCAGAGAATATTTACTGATTAAAAATAGAAAAGAGAAATTTCAGAAACTTGTAAAAACCTTCAAAGGTTGATTTGTTTACTTGTTCTATTACAGAGAATTTGCAATATCACATATGTTATGTATGTATTGTACGATTAAATGCAGTCCTCTTCAGTGCTGCTTCCTCTCCTATCTCTAGCTTTCTTTTCCTCTGTTTTACAAAACCACTGTGGCAAAGTCCATTGTCCAAATGGATGTGCTGCAAAGGGTCAACTTTTCCCCAACAATAGCTTAGCAAGTGCACTCCAAAGATTGACCTGGCATCCGTTCCATGCTGTACTCTTTAATTAACATTAATTAATTCACTCCTTTTTGGATTTTCAATTTGCCTAGATGAGGCATTATAAATTAGAAAATGTTACATACTCAGGTTATAATTTAAAGGGCTCTCAGCTGATAGCTAATTAGCTTGATTCAGGAAGGATAAACCAAAAGAATGAATTTTTAATGCTAATTTAAAGGACATTAGTTGCTATGGGCAGAATGATTAAAATGCCACTGTTTGAAGCAGAAAAATTAGAATGCAGCAGCAGTGGTAACTGTAGATGATCAGTGGTTTTTGGATTGTGCCAAGATTATCTGACACTCCATCACCTGCCTGTAAAAAGTTTGGTGAGGGATCCCTGGATGGCTTAGCGGTTTAGTGTCTGCTTTTGGCCCAGGGTATGATCCTGGAGTCCCCGGATCGAGTCCCACATCAGGCTCCCTACGTGGAGCCTATTGCTCCCTTCTGCCTGTGTCTCTGCCTCTCTCTGTGTGTCTTTCGTGAATAAATAAATAAAATCTTAAAAAAAAAAAGTTTGGTGAGTTCTGAAGAGTTATTTTGGCTTGATCACGACACATAGTGGGTAAATTGTGAATACTCTTATCTTTTAACATAGTTCCATTCTTTTCTCTTCAGGAGTGCAATAGAGTAACATGTTAGAATGAGCTGCAGCTACCTGGCTTGATGCATTCATGACAAGTAATGAGGGGTTGATATCAGACTGTGCTTCCATTTGTGTTAATAACCATCCTGTATTATGCCTACCTCCATTTTTTTTTTGACAGAAAATTGAGGCATAGAGTTTAATTTGCTTGAGTTCATACAGGTGGTAGGTGGCAGATCCCAGATGTGAACAAAGGCAATCTGACTTTAGTGACTTTCATCTGAAAATAATTCCAATATAGTAGATTATTAGCAGTGAAAGATGGGCTTGGTATTAGCTTCAAATGTATACTGTTATCACCATCCAAAGTTTATCATCAAAGATGCCATCACTGCTGAGATGCCCTAGAACAGTCATAATGAAATGTAAGAAGATGAAAACCACTTGTTCTGTATTTAAACATTCTCAAGAGGATCAGCAAGATGTCTCTAATGCAGCCAAATAATTAGAGGAAAAGCAAAGTCATAAAGCTTAAAACAAGATTGTTCCTCTTTCATTCAAGTATTCCAACATTTCAAAAAAAAACCTTACAACCAGCTAGGCCCTAGTGTGAGCTCTAGCCATGCGTGGATGAAACAGACCCTGCCCCCAGCTCCGCAGGAGCTTCCAGTCAGTTGAGGAAAAGGATAGAAGCCCAAAGGCAATTTGCTACAGCATGGAAACGCTGGAGAAAGAACACATACCCAGGACTAGAAGGAAAAAGCTTGGGAGAGTTCACACCCGACCCATCTACTGAGAAGTACGGGGCAGGGCAGTTTCCAGAGGAGGTGAGATTTGAACTGAGACTTGAAGAATGGGGACAAGTGAGAGTGGAGATCTCCCAATCTTGGCGACATTAAGGGTTTGCCCTGTGCCATCCAGGCCGGTGGGGACTGGCCCGAGCGCTGTTAAGATCTTGATCAGTGTGCCTGGCCCCCACCCAGGTAGCTCCTTTCCTCAGGTTAGGCCAATTACAGGAGATCTTGAGACATTTCCAAATATCACCTGGGGAGCAAACTTATCCCAAGTGAACAAGGGTTGAGCTTGGAGGAAATAGTGGTGGGAACCGACTGGGGAGAGGGACGTTCTGGGAACAAAGGCAAGCAAGTAAGGTAGCTGGACGTGGCAAGCGTGAGGCGCTACATGGCTGCTAGTGGTTTTGATGATGACAGAGGAGGAAAAAATGCATGGTGACCTGGAGCGAGCCTGTAGCAAACACAAACAGGCCAGAGACCTAACTGGAGGATACTGTGAATCATAAGTTCGAGCCACACCGCCCCGGCTGACTGCGGGGAGCCGATGCCAGGGTACACACCAATTAGGCGGGTTGCAAGTAGACTTGATGACTCATTCTGAGCAAAGGAGCCTCGTTCTCTTGGAAGGCAGGCTGGAGGCTTCCTAACAATCAGACAGCTGTTTTCTAGAGGAAGTCAGACGCAGGCCAGCGTGGGGACAGAAGGACTGTGGAGTTCCCCTGCTTCTGGAAGCTGTGCGGGTGGAGAGCGTCAGAGTAGGCTGTGGGTTATCTTCGACTCTCACAGCCCTAGGTGCATCCAGCAGGCTCCACTGAGAACGGAGGTCACGGCTGGATGAGCTTCCCCATTTCAGTGGATTCTCCATCAACTTCATGACAAGCCTGTTTAGGGCTGCAGTCCACCTGTTAAAAAAAAAAAAATTATATATATATATATATATATATGTATGTATTACGTTGCATTACATTCTTAGCCTAGAAGAAACCTAATTCGATTTCTCCTTGATGACTTAAGGCAGGGGCCGGGGGTCATTGTGATCATCAGGGCTGTGTCTCTAAAAGATGGTCTAATGTAATTCAAATCCTTTGGCCGGTTAAATGAACCAACGACTGCAATAGTGTTTTTGTTTTTGTTTTTGTTTTTTACGATTTTACTCATTTATTTGACGGGGGTGGGGGGAGAGAGAGAGAGTGGGAGCACAAGCAGGAGCAGTAGCAGAGGGAGAAGGAGAAGCAGACTCCCAGCTGAGCAGGGAGCCCCACCGGGGATCCATCCCAGGGCCCTGAGCTCAGGATTCAAGCTGGAGGCAGACGCTTAACTAACTGAGCCACGCAGTCGCCCCTGCAATTGTGTTTTCGTAAATTTTCTGTCGCATTATTATAGCTACGTGTCAGATGCAGATTTTCATGACATTCTCATTCTGTTGTTCTCTTTTGCCATCATTCGGGAATGCCGTCAGTAACCTTTTTCTTTTTCTCAAAGAAACATAACTCAGCTTGCTAGATATATAATGTTCATATAATGTAAGAACAGCTAATAAGTTACATATAATGTACATTATATTACATATAATGTAAGAACATTAATTACATATTACATACATTACATATAATGTAAGAACAGCTAATAAGTTCTGATGATCATCACAAACACTTATGTAGTATTTAATATATGCCAGGCAGTGTTCCAAGTTCTCAAACTTTTCTAGGTGAAAAGTATTTGGATTTTAGTGCGTGGAGTTTTCGCAAATACGTTAGTTAGTGGTCTTTTTCTCTGTTTCCACGTTGAAGTCCAGTTCTACATTCTGAAGGGTTAAGTTGCTGGAAGTTTGACATTCCACTAAACGAGATTCTACATATGTGATGTAACCCTTGCAGTAATTGTTAAACTCAAAGCAGATTATACTTTCAGCAATTGTAAACTCGTTTCAACAAAACAGAAAGAAGCAAAGTGAAGTTTTTCAGAACAGAACAAAACCAAAGCATTAGACCCAAGACTTGGGCACACGTTCCATTTAAGACTTACATCTTTTTAACCTCTTTCAGACAGAAAGCCACTTATGCTCCCTTATCAAATGGCTAAAGCATGCCTGTACACAAACACACAGCCTTTGAGAACAGGCCAGTCAAGAAATTCAGAGATTTGGAGAAAAGTAGGAATATTTCAAGCCAGATGTGTTCAAAAGGCCTGGAAATAAATACTGGGAGGGTTGCGCTCTCTTCCTATGAAACATCACAACTTCTGGTGGGAAATCAAGAAAGGAAACTGGGCAATGATGACGGTTAGTCACAAGGAAGGGGACAACAAGCATTCTGAAGCCAACAGCTGCAGAACAATGGGAAACGTGCGACGCTATTTTTGTTTGGTTTCAGCAATTAATTGAACCTGCTGGAAACTGACAGTGTACTCAGCCTTCTCACACTCTTCTCTTACTAAAAGTGGAAAGTTTCCATGCCAAAAAATAGTTATCTTTTTTCCTGCTTCAGAATGATAAAAATGCCACACTGCTCTTTCATCTTCATGTGTTTATCTCAGAATGCGCTTATTATGAATATAAAAAATATTCAAACATACAAAAATGACATGTCTCTTCTTGTGTTTCCATCGCTACTGTTTTGCTGCTATTGAAAAGACTGGGATTTGGAACCCTGGAGCTGGGATTGGAATGTCTTGGGGACCTCCCTTGGCAGTAGGTATGGAAAGGAGTAGCCCAAAGTCTTCATGAGCAGATGGCTTTCGTAGCGGCCCGCATGGTCTTTTGTTGTTTTGTTTTTGTTTCTCTTAATTCCACATGGCGCCATAGCAAAAATGAAAATCCACCTAATAAAGATTTGATTACCCCCGACATTTTTTCTAGTGCTTTCCAAACTGCCCCCAAAGTGAAGGCAGGTGGAAGTTTTACAATTTCAAATCAGAAAATGAAACTTTGTACAGAATTGTGAAACTTATGAGAAAAATAAAAAGAGACAAAAACTGTGGCCAGCTTCCTGGCATGGGGACAAATGGTTTCTGGGTTTGGCAAGCATCTTCCTAACCACCAGTGGTTGTTTGGAACAGACCTGACTTGAGGAGATTAAACATATTTTCATAAGCTGAGAACAACCCTTTGAGCTGAAAGTCTAAAAGCTCCAAGGCACGGGAGCTTTAGCTAAGTGGGCATGGGGACTAGAGAGGGGCATCTGAGAAGATTTTGATAGACATCTTTACTGATCCAATTAGTGCTGGGGGAAAGATGGGAAACTTCAGGCACTTCTTCTGAAAGGGTCTGTCTCAGAATTCCAGGAAGCTGGAAACAACTGGAAAATTGTATGTCCCTGGGCAGGAGCCATGCATGCCCATGCCATAGAGGAGGAGAAGGGTATGAACAAGCAGGAGTGGATGGGAATACAGAATAAGTTCCATGAGATGATGCAGTTGGGAAAGAGATGATGGTGAGCAGTAGGTGGAGATGGGCAGGAAGAGCTCCCATAACCCACTCTGATTCTTGTGCCTTCTTCAAGCCTTCTCTCTCTACTTCTTAGCTTCCTAGCATCTCTGAGATCTGAATGAATTATTCTGGAAGTCCCTTTCTTCCAACCCACCAGCAGGGCACAAAGATCATGACATTTTCAGTAGACATTTGCTGCTTTTATCCCTTAGCATGTATTTTACCTCTTCCTGATTAATTTTCTTCCATTCGGGCCTATTATATTTTATCGACTAGATATGGTCTGGTGAGATAGCATGTAATCTGTACAGTTTTTTGGAAGTTTTACTTTTGAGCAGAGCATCAAAAATACTTCAAAAAGTTAGCTCATTTCCCTCTAGGGAAGCATCTGGAAAAACTGTTCTTTGGGTCATGCTACCTAAACACTCCAGAGCTGATTTCTGAACTTCTGTAGTCCGGTTCTTTACTTTTCTTGTGATTCTTTCAGCCATTCCGATACATTCCATTTTCGTTTGTCAATTTTTGCTGCTATCATCACCTAGAAGATTTCATTATCTTCCTAGACAACCATAGACAGGTTAAGTGAAATTTTACTTTAAATATCCTTTTTTTTAGTCAAAATACATTCTTTTGTGTGGGTTTAAAGTATTTTTTTTTACTTATTTTCTATTTATTATTATTTAATTCCAGTATAGTTAACATACAGTATACTATTCATTTCAGGTGTATAATATAGTGATTCAATGCTTGAATACAACACCTGGTGCTCATCACAAGTGCTCTCCTTAATCCCCAACACCTATTTAACCTTCCCGCTCCCACCTCCCCTCCCTGGGAACCATCTATTTGTGTGGTCCCTTTGGTTAAGAGCCTGTTTCTTGATTTGTCTCTGTCTCTGTCTCTCTCTTTTTTTCCTTCACTCATTTGTGTGGTTTCTTAAATTCCACATATGAGTGAAATCATATGGTATTTGTTTTTCTCTGACTGACTTATTTCACTTAGCACTATACTCTTTAGCTCCATCCATGTCATTGCAAATGGCAAAAACATTCTTTTTTTAGGGATGAATAATATTTTATTGTATATACATACCACATCTTCTTTATCCACTCATCTACTAATGGATACTTGGGCTGCTTCCATAATTTGGCTCCTGTAAATAATGCTGCTATAAACAGGGGAGTACATATCCTTTTGAATTAGTGTTTTTATATTTTGGGGGTAAAATACCTAGTAGTGCAATTAGTGGATCGTAGGATAGTTCTATTTTTATCTTTTTGAGGAACCCTCATACTGTTTTTCACAGGACCGCACCAGATTACATTCCCACCAACAGTGCACAAGGGTTCCTTTCTCTCCACATCCTCCCAACACTTGTTTGTTTGAAGCATTCTGACTTCAGTCTGATTGACAATGTCAGTCTTCAGTCTGATTGACAATGTCAGTCTTCAGTAATTTGTGTAGAAATGAGAGAGAGATGGTGTGGTGGAGAGAGAGAGAGAGAGAGAGAGAGAGGGATTGATGAGAGAAAGAGAGCACATAGGGGGAAGAAATATGATTAGGAAGCCAGTTATTCCAGGACCAACAGGCCTAAATTAGATTATTTAAGTGATATACTACACTATTTCTGATATGTAAACTGTCCTCATTTTATTACTTCTTCTCTTCAGTACTTACCTACAGATTAAGCTCCGCAGATAAGCCTTACAGAACCAATAGAGTTTAGCTAGGTAGACAATCAGTCAAATGCTTAATATTTATATGCTTTGAGGATTTTAAATGATTTTATATTTTTTAATTTAAATGATTTTAATTTTTCAATATTTCAGGTAAAGCAATGGTGCACTTAGTCTACTTATATCTTTTAAACCCCTTTTATTCTCATTTTTATACTTATTTATACTTTCTCAAACTACTTTTCATGTTATTTTTTATTGAAGTTCAGTTGACATATCAAATCATATTAGTTCCAGGTAAGCAATATGATAATTATGTATATTACAAAATGCTCACCATGATAAACGTAGTCACCATCCATCATCATACAAAGCTATTATAATATTATTAACTGTATTCCCTATGTTGTACTTTTCATTTCCATGACTTATTTTATCACTGAAAGTTTGTACCTCTTAATCTCCTTCATCTATTTCACCCCTTCCATCAAACCCTCTCCTTTCTGACAACCACCAGTTTGTTCTCCATATTTATGACTCTATTTCTGTTTTTTGTTTGTTTTATTTATTTATTTTTTAGATTCCACATATGAGTGAAATTATATTTGTCTTTTCTCTCTGACTTATTTCACTTAGCAAAGTACCTTCTAGGTTCATCCATGTTGTAAATGGCAAGGTTTCATTCTTTTTAATGGTCAATATTTATGTGTCACATCTTCTTTATCCATACATCTATTGATGGACACTTGGGTTTCTTCCATATCTTGGCTCATGTAAATAATGCTGCAATAAGCATAGGTGTGATGTATCTTTTCAAATTAGTGTTTTTATTTTCTTCAAGGAAAAAACCCAGAAGTGGAATTACTGGGTCCTATGATGGATTGCACTAATTTACATTCCTACCAACAATGCATGAGAGTTCCTTTTTCTCCACATCCTTACCAACACTTGTTATTTCTTTTTCTTTCTTTCTTTCTTTCTTTCTTTCTTTCTTTCTTTCTTTCTTTCTTTCTTTCTTTCTTTCTTCTAACCATTCTGTTGGATGGTGAGGTGTTATCTTGTTGAGGTCTTGATTTGCATTTACCTGATGATGAGTGATGTTGAGCATCTTTTCATGTGTCGGTTGATCATTTGGATGTCTTCTTTGGAGAAATCTTTATGCAGGTCTACTGCCTATTTTTAATTAGATTATTTGTTTATTTGGTTTTAAGTTGTATGAGTTTTTTAATGTATTTTAGATATTAACTCCTTTTCAGATATATCTTTTGCAAATATTTTCTTGCATTCAGTAAGCTGTCTTTTTGTTTTGTTGATGGTTTCCTTTGAGGTGCAAAAACTTTTCAGTTTGATGTAGTCCTAATAGCTTATTTTTGCTTTTGTTTTCCTTGCCTGAAGAGACAGATCCAGGAAAATATCGCCAATGTCCAAGAGATTACTGTTGATATTTTATTTTAGGAGTTTTATTGTTTCAGGTCTTACATTTAGGTCTTTAATCTATTTTGAGCTCATTCTTGTGATGATGTATACATTACATTTTCTTTTCACTTTATCACTTTAACTGTTTGCTTTTATCTTAGCTGTGTCTTAAGTATATTAAAGTCTTTTTTAAAAAGGTAGTCTGAAACATGATTGTGGATAGAAGTGGCACCCAAATTAAATGTTTTACAACCACTGAATCATGTAGACCATGAGTCATTTTTATCAAATCTTGAAAACTCACCTAATAGCCATGTGGTTCCTGCATTTTCTGTACTGCAGGTCTTCATTTGTTGAGGTATCTTCAGTACCAGCTCAAACAATCACTTGTTGCTGAGAACAAGTGACCCCAATACAGAATCTATTATACGTGGTGAGCAAGCACTGCTCTCATTTACTCTGGATTAATACTGTGCTTCTGCTACCATCCACATTCCCAATAAAACCACATACAGAACACATGCAATTTTCTAACACTTGAATTGTTTGAATTCAACTGTTAATTCAATTGTTTTCCATTTTTAATATCTCATATACTCACACATATACCTGGATCAAAATATATAGCATTTTATGAGACTTGAACAGTTTTCACCAGTAATTATACATGTGGGGTATTTTTCCTCACCCCTGTTTTATTGATGGTCCTGCCTTGTTTCTATGGCAATGCTTTGAGTTATTACAGCTTCAAGCTTTCTGAAAAAATTTATCTGTTCACACCAGAGAAGTGCAGAAGAGAAATGACTGCTATAAATTTTAGCTATTCTTAGGCTCCTGAGTTACCAACAGATAAACCCAGCCACACATGGTTATCAAGGATCATTCAGCCAGTAAGCTTGTATTCTTGTCCTGACTGTCATAGCAGGAAGATGTCTAAATGACAGACATCTTTACAACAGCCTCGGATTGTGGGGAAACAGATCATGGAACAAATTTCACATCAATTTCAGGGTGGTTAATGGTATCAACAATCTCTTGGTTCTATTTGATAAATTGGATCCAAGTGTTTTAATCCATTTAACTATACTGAAAATCTCTAATCTGGAGCTTGTAACCAACTGAGTTTATATATCATCAATCCATAGGTATGAGAAGCCTGAGCCTCCTAGACAGAAGAAATAAACAAAAAAGGTATTTACATCATGCATGAGACAAGGACTACAGAGGGACCACTGCAGGTGTCCTAGTAGGTCTTGTCCCAAATTTGGTCATGTTGTTTGTTCTTCAGACAAGTTGATAGTCAAGTAATCCTCCTCAATTTTGGCATAAAATAAAAGCTCAATAATTCAGACACCACTGATTTGGACTTATAAAATGATTTATTTAGGATTTGAACCATGGTCTATTTTTTCATATTGTGAGAGATAAATGAAGAAAATATGACAACATAGTTCAGAGATGTTTCAAAAAAACTGTAGAACAATTTTAGAAATAATTAATGCATAAACTGCAATCTCCCATTACCTTTAGTAGAGGAGGTCTGGCATTCCTCCACAGCCAGGTGCATCTTGTGTCCTTTTCCAGATCCATAGTTTTGACATTTTTCATCAAAACTTGGCTTCTTCCCTTCAATCTATTGTTACTGTTTGTCACCTCTATTTACTGTTTTACTATTTTGTTCTCAGACAAGTCTACTGAAAGCCAAGTTTTCCCTCACCATCTTCACTCTCCACCCATTCCTACAATGCAGCCTCACCTACTTTTTCTTAGCAAAGTCACAAACAATGCTGTCATGACCAAAACTAATCTGCACTTAAGACTATATTATTGGACCTCTCTACTGTATCTATATGACTAACCAGTCCATCTCTCCTTAAACTTTTGACTTTCGTGAGCTGTCATTCTTCTGCTTCAGTCCTTCATTCAGCTTTCATTATCTTTATAGAAAAGTCCAAGGTTACTAGTCTTCCTATTACAACTCTTGATTATCTCTTCAATCTCATATTTCACCACTTTAACATCTGGGTCTCAATATTCTATGTAACCACTGAACTGGGGCCTTATTGACACTTTTTTGATTCTGTGAACTTACTTGTGTTCTCTGGACCATTTTCCCTTCCTAGAACAGTTTTTGACCCACATTAACTCATATTTCTTTACCTCTCAGCTTAGTCCTCGTTTCCTGCAGTCTTCTCTGATGTCTACATCCTCATTAGTGGCCCTGTCCATGTACTTCTAACCATATGTTTCCCTCACCATAGCCTTCATCACAATGTACTGTAATTCCTTCCTCTGGATTCTTAGCAAGTTTTGGTATAGAATCAAAGAAGAATATCAACAGTTATCTTAAAAGGCTATTTAAATAATTCTCCCTTCTCTCCCTATGTATACATGTATGAGACCATTATTTCTGCATATGTTCCAAACAAACAAAATCGATCACATTAGATGAAATGTAAAACCTACTATCTTAGATATAGGAGAATTAAACCAGATCAATTTTATTTTTAAGTCAGATCAATTTGCAAGAAATGTAAAATAGTGCCACTCTTCTAATAGTTTTATTTTGAATTGGAAAGTGTAGTTTTAAAAAATAAACCATTTTTATGATGTTGTAATGGATTTGCTGTTATTTTTAAATAAATTCTGAAATTACTATAATATTTTTTTCAGTTTTAATTTATAATATTGTAAATAGTGACATATATAACTCACAAAAAATAAAGTCCTTTGAGATTCTCAATAACAGTTAAGTTGTTTTAGAGTTCTAAAACAAAAAAGCTTGAAAACTGCTGTTATAGCTCTGTTTACAAAAACTGAACAGTACCAGACCTTCTACTCAAGGAATACGATATCTACTTATCTAGGTATTTTTAAAGTTCCTTCAGCAGTATTTCATAGTTTTTAGTGCAATTATATATGTATATATATATGTATTAGATTTAATATTTATTTATTTATTTATTTATTTATTTATTTATTTATTTATTTATTTATTTGAGAGAGACAGAGAAAGTATCAGAAGGAGTAGGAATAGAGAGAGATGGAGAAGCAGACTCCCCATTGAGCCCAGAGCCAGACATGGGCTTGATCCCAGGACCCTGGGATCATGTCCTGAGCAAAAGACAGATGCTTGACAGAGCCACCAGGCATCCCAGGTTTTGGTGCGATTATAAGATAATTTTTTTCTTTTTTCTTTTCCATTGTTTCTTATTAGAATATAGAATTAAAGTTGAATTTTGTGTCAATTTTGTATTCTGTAACCTTGCTACCTTCACTGAGTAGTTCTAGTCATTGTTTTGAGCATTCTTTAAGATTCTAAATGGAAACAATCACATCACCTATGAATAAGAAAGTTTCATTCCTTCCTTTCCAGGTTCCATGCCTTTTCTTTTGTTCACTTGCTTTGCTGCTACAGCTATATCTGCTATAAAAGCTTGGAACTGAAGTGTTGAGAACAGATATCTGTTTCTTTTTCCTCATCTTAAGTGGGAAGTTTTTGGTCTTTGATCATTTGGTATGTAGAATTTATTTGTTTCTTTTGTGGCTTTTTTTCTTTGCAAATGCCTTTTACTGCATTGAAGAAGTCACCTCCTATTCATAGTTGAATAGGAGCTTTTATCACGAATGGGTGTTGAATTTTGCCAAATGCTTTGTTTATATCTTTAACTCATGTATATCTAGATCTACATGAGTTAACTACACCGTTCACTTATTCAATTCAGTTAATATAGATAATTATATAATTGATTTTTTGAATGTTCAATATTTGCATTCCTGATATAGAAATTATTTGGTCATAAAATACTTGCCTTTTTATGTATTGCTGGATTAAGTATGCTAATATTTTATTAAGGATTTTTTGTAATCTATGCTAATTTCTATTGTTAACTAATTTTAGTTACTTTAAATTCCTCATCTATTTATTCCAACATGTCAAGGTCAGTTTTTACTGACCATTTTTTCTTTTACTACCTGGCAGAGGTTGGTTTTGGAATACAAATATCCCAGGTGTTTATTCACTTCTTTCTTTTTCCTTCCTTCTTTTCTTTCTTTCTTTCTTTCTTTCTTTCTTTCTTTCTTTCTTTCTTTCTTTCTTTCTTTATCTTTCTTTCTTTTTGAGAGAGTGTGTGTGCTCACTTAAGCAGGGGTGGCATAGAGGGAGAGAACAAGAAGGAGAGAATCTTAAGCAAACTCCCCACTGAGTGCAGAGCCTGATGCAGGGTTTGATCTTTTGACCTTGAGATCATGACCTAAGCCGAAATCAAGAGTCAAGAAGAGTTGAACACTTAACTGAGTGAGCCATCCAGGCGCCCCAGGTCTTTATTCATTTCCTATGGCCTTCTGCTCCTTATTGCGATCTCCTCTCCCTGTCTCCCCTGCATGTCCCACTCAACCTCCTCATCTGTTCATCTCACTTTAGTCTAACTTCAAACCACATAAACAATGGGAAAGGCAGTGATATGACCTCCAAATGAGACAAAACAATACCAAATCAAAATCCTATTAGTTATCTCTCCCATTATAAAATGGTACTTGCTATATTCTTTTAACTTGTTCCCTTTTCCTTTTTTTCTTCTTGAGCACATATTCAGGCTGAAAAGATAATGCTTAAGATATTTTCATACGCAGATGCCTTTTTTTCCTGCATCACAACATTGGTTTGGTTTCTAGAAAAACATGAGCAAAATCTCCATGGCTTCCAAGGACATGAATTATTTAATGTTTTATGTTAGTTTATCTCATTTACTGGAGTGTCCCTGGGACATATTCATTTACACAGGAAAGACGTCAGGGAGAACATTTAAAAACTATAATAATAACAATAATGGCCAAATAGAAGTCTGAAATCATTGTAAACTACTTTCTACTCTCCGATTGCATTAAAGTGCATGGCATGTTTACAAAATTTTCATGAGGCTTTTAACTTGGCAGAGCTCATTCAAGATGTCCAAATTACTTATTTGCATCCTGCTCTGAATAAACTGACTAGATTCAATTACCTGATACCTCACTCTAAATCACTGTAATCCAGGTCCCTTGTTAATATACTCCTTCTGTTGTTTGATTATCCCATTCTTCAAGAGTGAAATTATAAAATCAAGCCCTGAAATGCATAAATCAACTCTCCTCATATGTGCCATAATATTGAGTTAGGGAAATTTACTTGAAGTATATTGAAGTTAATTAGGAACTTCCCACCCGCCTCTCATTTATCCTTCCTTCTTAATACCAGTGTGTGCTCTGACCATGCAAAGTGCTGTCATTTTCAGTTATACCAGGAGAGTTAATTTCCCGTATGTGCCCTTCTCATCACCACTCCAGGAATGGTGGATTGAAATTCTAGTCAGTTTGGTCTGTCATGGTAGATGATTTCCAAACCATCTGCTATCTCAAGAAACAATCCATCTTGACAATGCCCCTAGCCAAGTCACAATTCTGATATTGTTTCTTGCAGTCAACATGAAGATGGCTAACCTGCCATGGCTAACTGTCATGTGTTTTGACTGAACAGAAATAGATGCTGTGAGATAACACTCCCGTGTTAATTCCACATTAGGATAGGAAATGCCTGGAGAAGTTATTAATAATGCCTGAGGCATCCCATCTAAAGGGGACTATTAAATGGGAATTGCCCTTTATGTCTCATCCTAGAGAATCTTGTCAGGCTTTCATTAAGTCATCCATTAACCTTCACACAATGGTTAATGTGTGGACTGACTATATATTTACTTGGAGATAACTGGCTGGTCATGTTCAGTGAGAAAGAGTTTTTAAAAAATTTTTTTTCATCTTTAATGGGATGGAACAGAGAATAAGCCCTCATGTTGTCCTATTCCTGAGTACTATATGATTTTTTATTGAGGCATAATTGAAATATAGCATTGTATTCATTTCAAATGTACAACATAATAATTCAATGTCTGTATACATTGCAAAACTGATCACCACAATAAGTCTAGTTAACATCTGTCACCATGGATCGTACCGGATTTTTTTTTCTTGTGATGAGAACTTCTAAGATCTACTCTCTTAGCAACTTTCAGGTATGCAATACAGTATTATTCACTCTAGTCACCATGCTGCACATTCCATTTCCAGGGCTTATTTCTTTTATAACTGGAAGTTTATATTTCTTCACTCCCTTCAACCAATTTCCCCACCTCCAGCCTCTGGCAACCACCAGTCTGTTCTCTGTTCTATAAGCTTCATTTTTGTTTTATTTTGTTTGTTTTTAGATTCCACATACAAGTGATGTTACACGGCACTGGGCATTTTCTGTCTGACTTATTTCATTTAGCATAAGGCTCTCAGGGTCCATCTGTATTGTTGCAATTGGCAAGGTTCCATTCCTTTGTATGGCCAAAAATATTCTATTACATACACATACATATATATATAATACACAAATATATATTATATACCATATGTTAATATATACTTTATATATATTAATATATAATTTATTATTTATTTATATTTTATAATATATTTTATAATACATATAATACATACTATAATATATATTATTTAATTATAAATATAATAATGAAAATCTGATGTATACATATGTAAATATACATATTTCATTATTTTTTAAAGATTTTATATATTGGGTCACCTGGGTGGCTCAGTGGTTGAGCACCCACCTTTGGCTCAGGTCAAGATCCCAGGGTCCTAGGGTAGAGTCCTGTATCAGGCTCCCTGTGGGGAGCCTGCTTCTCCCTCTGCCTATGTCTCTGCCTCTCTCTCTGTGTCTCTCATGAATAAATAAGTACAATCTTTAAAAAAAAGATTTTATATATTTATTTTAGAGAGAAGGGGAGAGAGAGAGTACAAGCACAGCAGGAGGA
Source organism: Canis lupus familiaris (assembly GCF_011100685.1). Taxonomy (NCBI): domain Eukaryota; kingdom Metazoa; phylum Chordata; class Mammalia; order Carnivora; family Canidae; genus Canis; species Canis lupus. Next base: position 17,416,493 of record NC_049253.1, read on the forward strand.
GGAAGGAAGGGAGAGGGAGAGAGAGAATCTCCAGCAGACTCTGTGCTGAGCACAGATGACCCTGACGTCATGATCTGAGCTGAAACCAAGAGCTGGACACTGAGCTGACTGAGCCACCCAGGTACCCCTATATTAGATATTCTTTATTCATTCATCAATGGCCATTTAGGTTGTTTCCATATCTTGGCGACTATAAATAATACTGCAGTATACATGGAAGTGCATATATTATTTCAAGTTAGTATTTTTTCTTTCAGATAAATGCCCAGAAGTGGAATTACTGGATTATGTAGTATTTCTATTTTTGAGGAAATTTTTGAGGAAATTTTTGAGGAAATTCCATAGTGTTTTCCATAGATACTGTACCAATTTACTTTCCCATCAACAGCATGCACATGTTTACTTTTCTCCACATTTTTGCCACCATTTGTTATCTCTTTTTGATACTAACCATTCTAACAAATGTGAAGTGATATCTCACTGTGGTTTTAATTTGCATTTCCTTAATGATTAGTGATGTTGAGTTACTTTTCATGTGCCTATTGGCTATCTGTATGTGCTCTTTTGAAAAATGTCTATTCAGATCTATCCATTTTTTACTTGGAATTAAAAAATTTTTGCTATTGAGTTGTATGAGTTCTTATATATTTTGGATATTAGCTCCTTATCAGATATATGATTTGCCAGTATTTTTTCTCATAGATTATACTCTTATTTGGATGATGGTTTCTTTTGCCTGCAGAAGCCTTTTAGTTTGATTTCATCCCACTTGTTTATTTTTGCTTTTGTTGCTTTTTCTTCTGGCATCAAATCCAAAAACTCATTGCCAAGACTGATGTCCAGCACTTTACCATCTATGTTTTCTTATAGAAGTTTTATGGTTTCAGATCTTGCATTCAAGTCTTTAATTCATTTTGAGTTAATTTTTGTGTATGGTGTGGCATAGTGGTGCAGTTTCATTCTTTTTACATGTGGCTGTACAGTTTTCCCAGTCCCTTTTTGATGTTAAAGTACTTCATTGTTTCCAGTTACCATATCCTTTTAACTCAATATGAAGTATTCTCTCTAATTGGGTCACTCTCTTCATCTCTCAGGCCCTTTGTATCTTCTTTCTGACCTACTGGAATAAACTTTTTACTTTTTCCTTCCTCATTGGACTCTCCTTACACCAGTCCACCTTTCATATTCCAGATCCATGTTATTTTTTTTTCTTAAAATCTATGCTGCCAAATTACTGCTGAAAAATCTCTATTAACTCTTGGGGCACCTGGGTAGCTCAGTCATTTAAACATCTGGCTCTTGATTTCTCTGAGATCATGATCTTAGAGTCATGAGATTCAGCTCCACATCAGGCTCCATGCTCAGTGGAGAATCTGCAGAAGATTCTCTCTCACCCTCTGTTCCTCTCTGCCTCTAAAATAAGTCAATATTTTTTTAAATCTCTAATTCTCCATTTCCTAAATTATGAAGCTATAAACCTTTCTAAGGTTTCTAAGAACCTTGATAAGAACATTGATAATCTGAAGCAAAAATGACTTTGCAGCCTTTCTTCCTTGATGTCCAGTCACCATGGGGTGTAGCCATGCCAAACTCCTGTTACCTAGTACTCCCTGGTTTTTCTTCTCTCTGTGCTATCTACATACTTTCCTCCTGCAACACTCTTCAAGATTTGTTCCACGTGGCACAATCTTTTTCATTCTTCAGAGCTCAATTTATAAGCTTCTTTGGGAAATCTTTCTCACAACTTCAGTCAGAATCAGCACTCCTTTTTCTAAACACTCATAGTACTTTCATCATAATTCCATAATAGTGTTTATCAATTTTTTATTGCAATAATCTATTTACATGTTTTTGTCTTAGCAGACTGTAACATCTTTGAGGCAAAGGACAGGGTTCTATAGGTCTTGATATAATTAGGACTTAACAAAACAGCTTCGGCAATATTGGGTGCCCAATAATTATTGCTTAATGGGTTGATTCAACTGACTGATCCTTCAAAGAGAGATATTCTGTCTCCATTGTCTTGGTGAGTGGCTTAATTGAATGGTTATCTATAAACATAAATGATGAGGGGATTAACAAGCCAATTAATGTATTTATTTTCTTTTCTTTAAAAAGTATTTACTGAATATTTTTCTATATTTCTGACACACCATTTTGATACAGACTACCAACACATAGGCAATTTGAAGTATGTCAGAGAAATAAAACAGAAGAAAGAGAGAAGATAAAATGTGAGAACTGAAATAGACCTTAGGGAGTTATGTAGATCAGCTATTGTCAAATTCTTCTTAGTTGATTGACCTCTTCTTCAAAAAATCTTATACAAAAACTTAACAAATAAAAAAGATAAAGGGATATCTGCCCAATTTGAAATAAAAGGTGAAAAAGGAGATCTGCTTCTTTGGTCACATCTTTTTAGAAAATCTAAAAGTATCCCTGGGTGAATCCTAAAGTCTAAATTATAGGATTGCAACTTCTCTAGACCAATTCCCTTGTTTTGCTTATGAGAGAACTAAGTAAAATCAGGAGAAGCAGAGTGACTTGGTAAAGTGACAGTGTTAGAGAACAACATTGTTAGATTCATTGACTTCCAGTTTTTGTCTGTTTTTATTTATGTAAACCAAACTTGGAGGATCAAAAGGAAAACTGACATATAAGACTGAACAGTTGCAAACTATTCTCACAAACTACTCAAGGTGCCAGTAGTTCGCAAATAAAGGACAATTGTTGTGGAGGCAATAAAAAATGCTTATGTTAGAAGCTGAGTCTTAAGATAATAATGAAAATGGTTTGGACAAGAGGAGGTGGGAAGAAATACCTGGATTAAGATTAAAAGATACCTGGTCAGGAGAGTTTCTGGGCCAGAATAATGTTAATTTCAGCTAAAGGTAAGGTTAATACATTATAATAATCCATTATAATCCATTAATAGCCCTGCATTGTCTTAAGGATAAATATCAAATTCCTTAGCAGGGTGTACAAGTTATATTTCTTCCACTTTTTCAACAAAAGCTCTTTTAAATTTTCCGTTTTCATTCCACACTATGGCTGTGGCCACTGTTTGTCCATTTCTGCTTTCCCACAATTCTGAAGCTTCACAGTTGCTGTTTCCTGTCTGCAGTGCCCTCACCAGGTAGTTTTACAATAATGCCCTGGGCATCTACTCTTGAAACATATCAACCTGTATGATAAACATCTGCTGTTCTCTGTGCTAATTAGGGATTGTGTCATATGCTATTAAATTGTCTCCATTTATCATAATACCTTACATCAGTAAGTATTTTTGGATGGATGGATGGATGGATGGATGGATGGATGAATAAATATATTGATAGAATTTCAATTTTATTTTGATTCCAGTTGATTGGAATAATATGATTTCAGGGATGCCAAAAATCCTATTCTTTTCTACATCTCTTCTAATGTGCCTGCCTGGGGATCCCTGGGTGGCGCAGCGGTTTGGCACCTGCCTTTGGCCCAGGGCGCGATCCTGGAGACCCGGGATCGAATCCCACATCGGGCTCCCGGTGCATGGAGCCTGCTTCTCCCTCTGCCTGTGTCTCTGCCTCTCTCTCTCTCTCTCTGTGACTATCATAAATAAATTTAAAAAAAAATTAAAAAAAAAAAAAACTAATGTGCCTGCCTGAAATTCCTGTCTTCTTTTTCTTGTTTTTCTTTTGCAGCATTCATAACTTTCTGAAGGTTTTATCAGGTGCATACATTATATTAAAGTATCACCAAAGAAATTATTCAGAGGCAGTGAGTTCTTTAGGTTAAATTTTAATCCTATAAATCTTATTTTTTAAGGCAAATTAATTATTTGCTAGAAGAAGAATGACAATTCCCAAATGTCCAGTGTCATCTAAATGGGAGAGCAAGGACTGGACTACTGGACCAGTAATTTTTTAAAAGATTTATTTATTTATTTATTTATTTATTTATTTATTTATTTATTCATGAGAGACACAGAGAGAGATGTAGAGACATAGGCAAAGGGAGAAGCAGACTCTCCACAGGGAGCCTGATGCAGGACTCGATTCTGGGACTGTGGGATCACAGGATCATGCCCTAAGCCAAAAGCAGTTGCTCAACCACTCAGCCATCCAGGCATCCCTGGTCCAGTAAATTTTAATAAAAATGCAAATGGATCAGCCATCATTGTGAGAAATTGTGGGAAGCCTCGGAGCAGCATAATGACTGGAGAAAGTAAAGAGAGTTGATTGGTGTGTCTAGAAGGCAAGAGAAAAGCAAAAAGAAAAGATATTAAAAGATACTGAATTCAAATATCAACTTGTTTTTCACAAAATTTACAGAGTAAGCTTTCTGATTATATAATATTTATTTTAGTGAATGATACATAGTCTAGTAGGAATACTCCATGAAAATAAAAAACCACAATGAGATGTCATCTCACACTTGTCAGAATGGCTAGAATAAAAAAGACAAGAAATAACATGTTTTGGTGAGTATGTGGAGAAAAGGGATCCCTTATGCATTGTTGGTAGGAATGTACTCCCATGTTCACTGCAGCATTATTTAGAATCATCAAGATATGGAAACAATATGTCTATCAACAGGGAAATGTATAAGAAAATAACACACAGAGAGAGAAATACTATGCAGCCATAAAAAATGAAATCCTCCCATATGGGACAACATGGATGGATCTTGAAGGCATTATACCAGTGAAATTATACCAGTGAAATAAATCAGAAGAGGTAAACACTGTATGATCTCATTTCTACATGGAATCTAAAAAATCAAACTGACAGAAACAGATCAGATTAGCAGCAGTTTCCATAAGCAGAAGCACTGGAGAAATTGAGCAGAGGTAGGCAAAAGGTACAGACTTCTAGTTATAAGATAAACTCTGGGACTGTCATGTACAGCGTGATGACTATAGTTAACAATATTGTATTCTATATTTGAAAGTAGCTTAGAGAGTACATCTTTAAAGTTCTCATCACAAGATAAGTTGTAACTATGTGAGGTGATGGATGTCCATTAAACTTTTTGTCATAATTATTTCACAGTTTATACACATCAAATCATGTTGTATACCTTAAACTTATACAATATTATGTATCAATCATATTTAAATAAAACTGGAAAAATTATTTCCAGTAGATTAACAAAACAAAATTGAATTCTGTGCTGTGTACAAGAGCCAGTTAAAAGATATATAAAGGTTAAAAATAAAATGATAAAAGTTTATCTAGTAAATTCAAACAGAAAAAAAGCAAGAATTACAACCACAACCTTAACACCAAACAAGGTAGAATTCAGGCCAAAAAGCATTGGCTGAAACAAGAATGTCCAGAAGTAAATTTTAAGAAAAGGTAGCAGTTTTAGGTATCAGCTACCAACTGATAACATAGTAAAATATTTCATAAAACAAATTTCAGGATACATTAGAAAAATAGAAAATACAACTTGAATTCACTTCTCTGAGTCCAAAACATATCAAGTGGATATAATTTGGGTAATCATCCCTGAGGATGGTTCTAATATGCATACAATTTAATAACTATGGTTCAGAACAGCAGTCCTCAACAATATACTTCCCATGTCTTACCATGGTATATTAACTCTGAGTAATTATGCAAAGTAAAAATTTTGCTATATCCCTTTATTCCATAAATTGCTATGTAAATATCAGATACACATCACAATCAGTGATCAATTATATCACTTCTTTCAAAGTCTGGTGGTGACTGGCTACTGAGCATCTGTTATTCTGTTCATTTATAGACAGTAAAGTGTATAAATATGTTGCTTCTTTGTCTCTCAGTGATAAACCCACAGAATATTTTACAAAAATAGTTAATGAAAGGAGAGAATTGGCCAACAAATATGAAAGTGCAGGCAAGAGAAGGAAAGTGATAACTCTCAAAGTGAAATTTGAATTGATGTCAATGGAGTCATAGAAGACATGGCTGACAATGGAATGTTGGTACTGTTGTTTGAGAGATTCTCTATGTACTTCCAGAGGAACTCAAGGAAGGCAAATATCAACACACATGAGAAAAGTGACTGTGATGAAAAGCATGAAAATGTCCCAGAAGAAGTGATGTCAGTGAAATACTTCACATTAAAGAAACTTTCAGAGACGTTTTACAACACTGAAAGTGTAAAGGATTAAATGTTGGAAGCTGATCCAAACTTAGGAAGGATTACTACAATGTGCCAAGGCATAGACCACATGCTTGCTCTATACAGTAATTCATATAATGAGACTATCAAATGGCTCATATCACTTTTTTACAAAGTTATAAAATACTTTCTCAATGTTTATAATATGTTAAACACTAAATAGATATCAATGTATTATAATTCTTATACATCTTTTGTCTTAAAATTCTCATCTCTTTGTAAATTTATAACTGATAAAAAGAGAGGTTTTAACATTTTGACAAAAAATTTCTAAAATCATAGGCCAGTACATAATCTTTCCAATTGGTCATTAAAAATTCTTTGCCCAATTTCAGTTTGCGTTGTTATTTTTACAGACCCACACTACTGTATAATGCAAGCATTTCTCATGAAAGAAAAGATTCAGAAAACCTAAATGACATAACTATGAAGGTAAACCTGATGAACACCTATCAGACTCAATACCCTAATAACAGAGAACATTTGTTTTCATGTGAATATGGAACTATCACAAAAATCGTATTTGGGGGCCTCAAAAAATAGCTTCAGTTAATTCAAAAAAAAAAAAAAACTACAGACACAATTCTTGGAACATCATGGAATAAGAAATCAGTTACAACATCTGAAAAATAGACTGTCCTTCTGGAATTATAAAATGTCTATTTTAACAAGTCTCACTCCAAAAGAAAATACAAAGCAAAAACAGAAGCTACAGGACACCATACAAGACTTGCTCAAAGTAAAGCTTATAGCTGTGAATTTTGATCAGTAAAAATTAAACTAAGCATTTGGCTCCAAAATTTAGAAAAATAAAAGTGAAAGAATGAAAGCAGAAAAACAGAATATAAAAACAAATTTTAATGTATTAGAAAATTTAAAAAATACATGAGCAAGCTGATTTATCAAATAGTAGTAAGTAAACTAGTATCATCACAAAAGAAAAATGGACAAATATATAGGGTAAGACATAACAAGGAGTAATAACCACAGAAATTAAGGGAAAAAATATGAGTTAAAAAATAACATGTGAACTTGGATAAAAGGGATAATTTTCTAGGAAAATATAACTTACAAATTGACTCAGAAGATGAAGCTACAGGGATGCCTGGGTGGCTCAGCGGTTGTTGGGGGCCTGCCTTTGGCTCAGGTTGGAATCTGGGATTGAGTTCTGCATCGGGCTCCCTACGAGGAGCCAGCTTCTCCCTCTGCCTATGTCTCTGTCTCTCTCTCTGTCTGTGTCTCTCACGAATACATAAATAAATCTTAAAAAAAAAAAAAAAAGGAAGATGAAACTACAATAGAAACACATGGGATCCCTGAGTGGCGCAGCGGTTTGGCGCCTGCCTTTGGCCCAGGGCGCGATCCTGGAGACCCGGGATCGAATCCCACGTCGGGCTCCCGGTGCATGGAGCCTGCTTCTCCCTCCTCCTGTGTCTCTGCCTCTCTCTCTCTCTCACTCTCTGTGTGACTATCATAAATAAATAAAATTAAAAAAAAAAAAAAAAAAAAAAAAACAATAGAAACACATTTTCAGGCAGCCTTGGTGGCTCAGTGGTTTAGCACTGCCTTCAGCCCGGGGTGTGATCCTGGAGACCTGGGATCGAGTCTGCATTGGGATCTCTGCATGGAGCCTGCTTCTCCCTCTGCCTCTCTCTCCCTCTCTCTCTCATGAATAAATAAATAAAAATCTTTAAAAAAAAAAGTTAAAAAAAGAAACACATTTTCAGAAAGAAATATAATTGTCAAAAAGGTAATCTTCCAAGAATATTACAGCCAGTGTTATTAAGAAATTCTACTAACCATTAGTGAATTAATTCCAATATTGTTGAATTTTTCCAGTACAAAAAAAATGTAGAAACCCTTCTAATATTTTATGAAGTGAATATAATATCGGCACAAAACTGGGAAAAAATAAGAAAACTATAGACAAATATTTCTTACGCATATCAATAAAAACAATTCAAAATAAAGTATCAGAGAATAGAAGTCAGCAGTTCACAAAAGAAGTAACATAACTTTTTTTTTTTTTTAAAGATTTTATTTATTTATTCATGATAGTCACACAGAGAGAGACAGAGAGGCAGAGACACAGGCAGAGGGAGAAGCAGGCTCCATGCAGGGAGCCCGACGTGGGATTCGATCCCGGGTCTCCAGGATTGCGCCCCGGGCCAAAGGCAGGCGCCAAACCGCTGCGCCACCCAGGGATCCCAAGAAGTAACATAACTTGAACAAGGACAAGGTTTTTTTCCAGAAGAACAAGGATGTTTCAATATTAAGAAACCCATTAATGCAATATATTATATGATCATCTTTGTAGATGCTACAATAATGTTTGACAAAACTTAATCCATTTTTAATTGTATGAACTATCACTTACTAAATAGGAGTTGAAGGATACATATTTAACAGTTTCAAGTATGTCAGTGTATAATTAGCCTTAAAGCCAGTGTCTTACTTAACGAAAGAATTCCTACTATGCTAGGAAAGCATAAGGATATTAGCTAAAACTAATTATTGTAACCAATGTTATGGTACTATTAACATTGTACTGGAGTTATAAGTCAATGAAATTAGGTAATAAAAAGGTATTAGAACTAAAGAAATTGAGAAAGATGAAATTATTACTATTTTTTAAAAATAACTAACAAGAAATGCAAGATAATTAACCAAAAATGAGAGAATTCAATAAGGTGGGAATGTTAAAATTAATATTGAGAAATATATAGCTAGCCACCAAATACAAAATATGGTGAATCAGAAAACTACATACATGATATTAACAAAAAATGCCTAGTAATTAATTTGATCATAAATATGTAAAACCTACATGAGAAAATATTTAAAACATCCCTAGAATACATAAGAACTCTCTTAAATTAAAAAAAAAAAAAGCACAAATTACTTTCCCAGTTAAGGTTCAACATCTTGCCTTCCACTCTATATACCTTGTCTGTCTATACCTTTCCCAATTGAGTCCTTCCAACAAAGGTCAGTTTGCTGCTAAGAAAAATAAGATTTTAAGCATGTGGTTATTTAACCATTATCCTCATTGGCCAGAACCCCCTGCTTCCCTGATCACCACCTGCTCATCCTCAGACTCACCAATTACTTCCCGTCAGGCTGTCTGCTTTCTGCACTCATTCACATTAACCATAAACTTATAAAGCCTCAGAAAACAACTACCATTTTCTGTCTTCCTCTGAACTGTACTTCTTTTCAAATATATTTTTAGATGGTGTATGTGCCCATGTAGCCAGGAAGGTACACCAATTTGATTGAAAGAAGAACTTTCCTTTCAGCTGCAGGGAGAGCAGTCAACTGATAGCCTCCAGCTGTTCCTGTCTTGGCATTCAAGCAGAAGCCATACTCTTCTCAGGAAGTCCCCAGCTGCACTGGACAGACTACCAGGACCTAGCCATTTTGGCCCAACATGGGACTCCTTTAATGGGTGTTATGTGCTCCAGAGCTCCCCGTTGGGTTGTCCAAGACTTTGTCAGACCTGCACCGTGCTCTGAGGCCTTCCTTAACCTACTTTCTTCCTTCCTCCTCTCCATTCCCAGGAGTTATCCCCACGTAAACCTCTTGCTCTCTTAACTCCATCTCAGTCAGGTTCTTGATGGGCCCAATGGAACTGCTCTGGCCAATCCAGGGTACCCTGGAAATCTTTTTTTAAGTAAACCCAAAGACAAAATCTGTAAGCTACCGTATCCAGAGAGAAATTAAACCACTCTCAATCTTCCCAAAGTTGACTGAACATGAATGATTGCAAAGCAATAAGCTTAGAGCAGTAAGAGCTAGAGACTAATTTAGTTAACAGTCAAAAAATAAATTTCAACTGAAAACAGAGAAATTAAAGAGGACCAAAAGCTCAATAATGTGGAATCTGTTAACGGAGGGGCAAATCCTGAAATGCTCATGCACTGGTTTATGCCTAAAGACTAACTTTAGGGGATTAAGGCACAAAACAACGTATGTTTGCACTGATGACACCGAATCATCAAGAAAATTTCAATTAATTGAATTCTTCTTTATGGATACAAAAAAGCATGAGGTATGTTTTGGAAGTTTTTTTTCTCTAAAATGTTCAAGATTTTACAAGCTGTGATAGTTGCAGGACCACATGCCACCAACAGAATTTGAACTAGTGTAGACACATTGACCACGAATCCTTGATAAGTGAGATGTTGTACCACATCTTTTAAATTGTGTCTTAAAATGTATATCCTCTAGGCTATAGTGGAATAACTGACTTAAAAATCTAAAAACAATAAGGCAGGCGAGAATCCCTTGGTGGCTTACATGAAATAAAATCTGTGATTAAAAATTACTTTTGGCATTTATTTTTATGGCAGCAAAATAAGTTTTCTGAGATAAGTCTAAGAAAGTGTGGGTAAAAATAAACTGAGAATGCCTTCCTGACATTTGAGCAAGTCAGAGGGCCTAGAAAAGCAAACCAGAGCATTAAGTATTAGGTTCTTATTACAGATCTACTTAGTGAGCCATTAAGTCTGTTTTTAATATGCTTCCCTGATGGTAGTTCCTGAGTGAAAGAAATGAAACCATTAAGTTTCTTGAATGCTGAGGGTACAGTTTTGTGAATACTCAGTAACTAAATAATATAGTTTCTATATTTTCAAATACTTTTATGGAAATTGCATATATAAAATCTCTAGTTTAACAAAACCTCTAAACTTGGCACCTATAGCAAACATATTTGTGTGTGTGTATCTGTGTGTGTGTGTGTGTGCAATGATCTGGGTTAAGGTTATGCTTTCACTGCGTATGCCGTGATGTACTGAAGCAACCAACAGAGGCTTAATAGTTTTAATTCAATTCATATAAGCCAACATCTAATTTCTTCTGCTAAGCTCAGTGGCAGAAATTTGGGATACAGGGAAAATTAAAATACCTTGCTGTTCTCAAGCAATCTATAATAGAAGAGATAAATGTGTAAATAAATAAATAATATATGGTATAAAATATGGAACAATATAAATGGAGTCAAGATACAGAGACAGTTTCTTTGCTGAGGTGTGAGAGGAGGATAAAGGGAATGTGGCTGGGAAAACCTAACAAAGGAGGGATGTTGGGGATGACTCTTGGAAAGTGAACAGGGATTTGCCAAGTAAACAAGGGTGGAACACATTCTAGGCTGGGAACTCCAAATATAGACATGAAAAGACATGGTACATTTGGGGAACTGCAAATTCCAGTCTGGCTGGACAATAACATAGAAAGGAGGTGGCTGTGAAAAAATCTGAAACAATGGGCAGGGGCTGCATCATGGAGGAATTTGTATGACCTACACAAGGCACACACGAAGAACTGAACTTTTAAAACATAATTATTCTAATTGCAAAGATACCTGCCGGAGGGTCTGGGTGACAAAGTCAGTTAAATTGATGGATTCCTGATTTCACCTCAGGTCATGATCTCAGGGTCATGAGACTGAGCCCTGCATCTGGCTCTGCGCTCAGCTAGAAGTCTGCTTGAGACTCTCTCTCCCTCCCCCTCTGTCCCTCCTCACCCCTCCTCTCTCTCTCAAATAAATTTTAAAAAATAATGATAGTTTCTCATATTTTGTCCATTAGAAAGTATGATTAATACTTTATACTATTTAAAAAAACTCTGCTAATTTGACAGGTAATGTTTTATTTTTAATTTTTCTAATTAGAAATGCTCTTGAACTTTTGTTTTTATATGTATTTTTTTACTTAGAGAAGTGTCTCTTCATACTGTTTGGTCATTTTATGTCCACGTTTAGTGATTTTCTTGTTATTTCTATGGATACTTTACATATTAATGATTTAACACCAAGTGTCTGAGAATATGTTGATTTTTCATTTCACCTTTATTTTTTATGCAGAAAATATTAAAGATTTGTGTAGTGAAATTTATTGTCCTTTCTATTTTTTCAATGATACCTGCTCTGATCTTCCCTCACATTTCTCATTTTCTCCCTATACATTCCTAATGATGAAGTAATTAACTCCCCAATTCAAACTCTGCCCAAATTTTTATATCTCAAACATTTCATCCCCCAGGCTTGATCAATTTTGCAACACTCAGCAGGGTTTTCCTAGCCTCATACAAGTATCAGGTGCTTTGGACACAGTGTGACTTTAGTTCATTTTCTCCCACATAAGCATATATGTTGGCAAATGACTGAAGTGTCACTTGCTTTGAACAGGTAACAACATTCAGGTGTCTCCTGACATTAGCTATGTATTTAACAAAGCCTCAGGGGAATGCCTACGGGACACCGCCATCTGTTATTTTGAAGGGGTCTGGGTTATTGCCTATGTTCCTGAAGACACATTCAGCCAGGCAGTTAGGAAACAAGTGTTGATTGAGTGCCCACAGGGTGCAATGTTCTAGGAGCTTGTCAGTTGCTTTTTTAGCTGGGTAAAGTCTCTGGAAATGGAGAAGTTCTTCAGAGTTGATAAGAATTGATGGGAGAAACAAAAGTTAAAAATACACATCAGCATGACACAGTTAAAACTAACAAACCTAAAAACTAAATGTATAGCAGAAGGGAAGCATGCATCTTGTCTGCTAATCATTGTTTCAGTCTGCAGCTCTACCATCTTTGCTAAAGTTTATCACTGAAACCTAAAGGGAAAGAATTGGCAAGAATTCACAAAAAAAATAAAATTATTTGAAGTTGACTCCTTTTTTAACCAAGCAACCCATTTTCCAGTTTACCCATATTTCTCAAAAAATTCTTTTTCACCAACCAGTAAGTCCTCTCAATTCTGCTATATCCGACCTGACTCCAGTGCTAGATTCTACACTTAACCAATCTCCAAGAGTCACCTCTACTCACTTCCCCAGCTTCTTCTTGCCAGTTGCCTTTCCTCTGGTTTCCAGAAGCCACAAATATGTTGCTTATAACTGTGAATCTATTCATCTTCACACTATTTGTTATAGGCTTTCCTACAAATGCTTTCTACAAATTTTACAGATACTTTTCCATCAGGCAAATCTATTGCTTACGAATTTAAAATAATCCTCTATAGCTTTTCAAGTCATGTATTGTGGTGTTGGTGAAAAACTGTCAAAGGTCTAAGAAAGTCCTCTAGGTTCCAAGTCATTATGCCTATCCCTCAGGAGGCTGCTGAGGGTAGTGCAAGTATCATAGCCTGTGTTACACAGCCTGTGTTACCGCAAGCATAAACACACATGAAAATAACATGAATGTAACTATTCGACATGCCCATGTTCATGCATAGATTTACTTTGACAAATAAATACATATCTAAACAATAAGGTACCCAAATGAGATATTTTGAATAGTGTAGTTCTTTATTTAAATTTTGAAGGGGCAAAGTAAATAAAGTAGTTGTCAATCTATTCTGAGAATGAATGTATTAGGACTAAAAGACATAATAGATTGAAAATAACATTTACTGGTCAGTAAGAACCGACCAGAGACATGTTTGATTTCTTACTATAATTGTTATAATACAGTGCACAAGCTTGGATTGCAAATAGAGACACAGATTTAATATTTTGTTTAATTAATTATTTGAATGTCACACACCATAAAGGCAGGAAGTCCAGCTTCCTCTTCCTAAGGCCTCTCTTTCCATCCTAGTTGTCTGGCCCTTAGCAACTTACACTCCAAATATTTAATCTTCTTTCACTAGCCCTTTAGAAATATAATTGGAATTTCAGTCCACCAATTTCGTGCTTCTTTTCACCGCATTACTTTTGAAATGATGTTGCAGATTTACAAGACAATGCTTGTGAATTGCGCCTGGGAAGACCTCTATGGACTCTGGTGACAATGACATTTTGTATTATGTGATTCAACTCTTCTTAAGTTTTCCTGTTCAACCATTGTAGTCAAGCCTAATCACTACCAGAGTGACTGCACCCAAAGTATCTTCTATCAAATGCATTTGGTATGCTAAGACCATGCCTTCCTATATTCATTCCTCCAACAAATGTTTATCAAATGCCTATTTTGTATGTGATGTGTTTTGCTATATTATTTAACAATATTATATTCTGCTAAAGAAAGTAAGACAGATCACAAGGAGGATAGAAAAAACTAAATAAAGAAGCAGCTTTTGTGAATTGTTAGACATAGGTAAAGAAGAGCATATATGTACTGATAATTCATAAAAAGGATGTAAAACCAAGCAGCCCACCAAATAAATATATTTGAACCACCCAATGCTCTTAAACAATCAAATATTCATACATAATTAGGTTACCTGCACATTGCTGGCATCCATTTTTTGCTCTTTTTTCTACACTTGACATATGCAGATAAAATCCATTGCTGCTTATCAGGTCATCAGATGATTTACAGCTGTGTTCAGGCCCATGGATTTATTTTTCTGATAAAGCAAACTCCAGGTATCTCCCATCTGCTTTCATTTCCCTCAACTCTAGTTTTCATAACCACACCATCAGACTGATGCAGCACAGATAGGGACACATAAGACATATGCAGTTAATGACACTCGAGATCATTTGTCTTGTCGTGTACTTGAAGGTTACCATCAGATCGAGGTAATTCCTCACATCAACAATACACAAGGCACTCCTCAGGTGCCGTAGGGGCAGCAGTTAACAAAACCAACAGACATCTCTGGCTGAGTGGAGCTTGCATGCTAGTGGTGATAGAATTAGCACTTGTGCGTGACCATGAGCCATCAGCTGTCATCATGAGTGGAATATCCACTCTAAGTTTTTTTTTTTTTTTTTTTTTTTTTTTTTTTTTTTTTTTTTACCTGAAGGAATTTTTATTTTTGACATTCTCTTCCACTAGGGCTTGTTGGGACCATTCTGATTCATTCTAATTGTTCTCACTAATTTTTATTCTCAAGGGACTGGGTTAGTGCTTGTTCCTCCTATGCGTCATTCTGAGATAAATCAATTCACCAACTCCCTGATTTAGATTTGGGGAGTTAGAGATTTTGGTTAATCCCTAGTCTATTATATCCTTACTTCCAGTTTAGACAATAAATGACCCTCACTTTACGATTATATAAGGAGGGAGGGTATTCAAATAACTATTCTCTAAACAAGGAAGACTTGTCCCAAGGTTACCAGTGAACTCACTGGGAGGCAGAGAGGAGGCATGATGACTTTTAACTGCTTCACTTCCTCTGTGCTGTCTTACTTTATCTGTGTCTGAATAGGGATCCTGTTCCATTAATATTATTTTCCATTTAAGTAACTGAAAGCAACTAAACAATTTGTAATTAACCTCACATCCCTTTTGACTAGCTATTACAATAAATAAGAGAAAATTGCCCCACCTCAGTCTACTAAAATAAAAGCCTCAAGCCATATTGATCACTTAGGAGCCAGGTGATTTCTGTTGAACAGAAGGCACAGTGTGGGAGCTCTGTTGCAGAGAGGCAGAAACTACTGGAATATGGGCTCACTTTGCTTAGATGATGCCATGAGACCCAACTCAACCTGCCTTGACTATAGCATAAAAACAACCCAATAAACAGAAGGAGGTTCAACACAGCCAGATTTGTGTCCAAGAAGAATTGTTAATATCATCCCATCGTCACAGCTACTCCAAGGAAACATGTTCCGCTGTGATGTGCAGCCTGGGCTGGACTACTCTTGGATGGCAATGATCAGCACCATTTGTTATCCCTCTCATTCATATTTTCTACAGCACTCTAATAAATAAGCATCTTTCTCATTTATTGTGAAACTTGTGAGTGGGCAGAAAAATGTGCAAAAGGCTACCATAAATTATTCAATATGGTGCAAAAGCCATTTAGCAGAAATACTCTAGAATACTAAAAGGATTTTTAAAAAATGCTTCTTCGAGTACTAATTAATGACCTTCTCATTAACGTCTTTTAGATTTTGGAGTTTTTAACTAATTACTCTTTTAAAAAAAAACCTTTCTCGCTCCATTGAAAGGCCTCTGTCCCTTTTCATAGCTTATTTATTAGTTTATATTAAGCTTCTACTTAAAATTCCAGGGGTAATTACATCCTCAACCCTGCCCTGCTGCTTATTTCTAGAACTGTGCAAGGCAAGGAGGGCCACTCTCACTACCTCTATCCAACATTGTACTGAAGGTCTTGGCCATTGTACTGAGGCAAGAAAAAAAAATTAATAGTTGTAACAGAAGAATTAACCGTGTCATGGTTGTATACATAGAATATAGCACCGGAACTAAAAAATGAATTTAGCAAGATTTCAAGATACATTGGAATACAGAAAAATCAATAGCATTTTAATATATTTTCACAAACACAAAATTTAAAGATTATATTAAAAAGGAGTAAAACCAAAACATTTAGGGGTAAATTTAACACAACATATGTCAAACATCTACACTAAAATCTATGTGACATTGCTGAAGGATATGGAGAGATAGAATATGTTCATAAATGGAAAGACCCAATGTGGTTAATATGTCGCTTTTTCCCAGTTCGATGTACAGATTCAACCTAATTTCTATCAGAATCCGACAAAATCTACTATCATATCTTGACTATGCTAAAAAGAAAAACAAAGTAATACCCTCTTATTTGCTTGCCAAATTTCTAACTCAGTCTTCATTCTAAGCCTAAGGTCTAAATTCAAGTTTATTTCTGCCTAAGTTCTATTAATAAATTTATATGATCTATCTTCTCTAGGCAAAAAGATTGATTTTAGAGCTTTAGAATCTGCCTTTGGGTTTCAGCCTCCATACCTGTGCTCAGTCTGTGTCATCTGCCATAAGTGACCCCTTTTCCCAGACGGAGTGCTCACCCAATCCAACTTAATGAATCTCTAGAGGTCCAGCTTCCACTTCATCCCTTCCAATGCTTTCCTGCACACACATGCTGGACAAGAAGTCTTTTCCACAGAAGAATTATTTGGTAAGCAACAATCAGGTTATTTAAATAGTATCATCTATGAACTAGTACCATTTTATTTTTAATTTGAAACAGTTTCTCTAGCTAGATGGAATACTCCTTGAGTTAACAGACTGAATATTCATGCAAATTTTGATTTAAATCTCAACTCTTATCATCTATGAATTTTATAACTTCACGTAACCTTTTAACTTCTGAATTTTTGCAAACTTTAATTTCCTCTTCTCTAAAATGGGGGTAACAATACTGTCCATCAATCGATTATCAATTCTAGACTCCTCCATTCAATATTTAGCAAATATGTTACTGCCATACATAGTGCTAGTTGTTGTGTATAAAGGAGAAAACAGAATGGAAACGGCCCCTGCCCTTGTGGAGCTTTCAGAAAGACAAATAAAATAAAACTTAAAAGAGCACTCAACACATTTTAGTACCTTCCGTCCCTAGAAGTAATAAGAATAAAAGCAAAATATGCCACTTATGTAAAACACTATTATAAATGTTTTACCTTTGTCAACCAATCTGCAAGGAAGTTATGATTATCAATTCCATTTTTTTAGATTAGGAAACAGAGGCCAAAAATGTTTAGTGTTTCACCCAAGATCATATACTCATAGATGATGGTGCCAAGAGTAAGCCCAGAAATAGGACTCCATAGCTCATGAATCTAACTACCGAGCTCTTCTCCTTTCTAGTCACAGAAAATCTCTCAATGTCATTGTCACACAGGATGCTTATTGTTTATGGCTAGTTTCTGTTATAAATTAGTGCACTTCTATCTAATAAAAATGTAATAATATAAGCCACCTATGTAATTTAGCATTGTGAGCTCAGACATAGTTTAAAATTTTCTAGTAGTCATGTTAAAAAAAGTAAAAAGAGGGGCGCCTGGGTGGCTCAGTCAGCTAAGCATCTGACTCGTGATTTCAGTTTAGGTTGTACGTTCAGGATCTTAAGATCAAGCCCCATGCTAGGCTTGTGCTGAGCATGGAGCTGGCTTAAGATTCTCTCTCTCTAAAAAAAAAAAAAAAGAAAGAAAAGAAAAAGGAAAAATAAACAGGTAGATTACTAATAAATTATTAACAATGCATTTTACTTAACACAATATAGCCGATATATTCTCATTTCAACATGCAATTAATATATAAATTATTAACATGATATTTTGCTTTCTCGTCCTTAAAATTTTTTGACTAGGTCTTCAAAATCCTGTGTATATTTTACAGTTACAATGCCTCTCAATCCTGACTAGCCATACTTTAAGCACTTGATAGCCATGTGTGGCTGGTGGCTACTATACTGGACAGAGTAGAATTAATATTATTGTTGATTAATAAGCTTACCGGTCAAGGAAGCATAATTCTTATTAAACTGGAGCCATAGGGTTCAATCTTGGAGCATAGCTATGATTAAAGAAATAGTCTTGGAAATTGAAATGAATTTTAAAACTTTCCAACTTCTTGCTATTATTTCATGGAGTCCATGCAGGGTGTCTAAATACATAGGTTATAGCACCTATGTATTCTTTTTCATCATCTTGTTACTTCCATTATATGCTGCAGCATTCACAATACCTCCCTTCAAACCCTTACTTCTCAAATACTTTCCTGTCCCTCCTTACTGCATGTGGCTTTTCTCTCCTCATTTTTCCAGGATTCTTTCACCATTTGATCATATAAAAAACAATTTAGCAACTTTAGCTAATTCCTTCTCCTTTTCCTATTCACTACTTTTGTGATTCCCTCACTCCTCTGTAGCATCACAGAAGCTCAAAGACACCATCAGACCGGAACTCACCTAGGGAAGTAGGGGAAATGTGGAGAACAGGAATAGGAAAAAGCTGATTTTCCCTTAGACTGATCATTTCTGGGAGTGGAAGCTTATTCACCTAGCAGCCAATAGCTCCTGTTCCATGGTTTCTTCTCTTTTGCCCCACTAAAGTGCAGATGAAGTTAGAGTGAAGTTGAGAGGCACAATTGCCATCAGGAAAGGAGGACTCATGTTCTTCATTCCTGATACATTGAAAGAATAAAGAACAGCGCAGCCCTTTGGAGATGGCCAAACTTCAGCCTGGGCAATGGGCAAATGTGACTTGTTATTGTGCCTCTGATAGAAAATGCCTCAGGGTTTTCCCCATTATCTAATATACACTGAGGACGGAGGGCAGAGTTTTGTAGAAGAATCAAAATACAGTCCCTCACTCCTCTTTTTTCATTATTAAGCAGTCATTAAGTATCTATTTTTCATGATCCTTAAAAAAAATCACACTCTTATCGAAGTGAGGCTCCTGGCTAAATTTCTGATGACATATACTGAAGTAGAAGAGCATGTGTGTGATGCTTACGTGATTATTCCCTGAATATTTAGTTACCCACTTGCATGCTATGGTCCCTAAAGGAGGCCGGCTTCTGTTTTCCTCTTCCACTTTTCTTCCTCTCTTCCTGTCTCTCTGGCAAATGTACTTACCTTCCAAACTCAACCTAGGAAACTTCTAGGTAAAGTTTTTGGATCCCAAGTCCTAAGCCAGAATTGAGACCTCCCGCCTCTGTGCTCTGACTATACTGACTGTACTGCAGCAACAAGTGTTAACACCACTGTAGCTCATGTTATTTTCATGGTTTTCTGTGTCTAGTTCCTTTTTCTAACTCTGGCACCTGCTGCAGTATGTGACACACTGTAAACCCGAGATGCAAGTTCATGAATGAATACACGGATCTCTCCCTTTATACCCCGATACCTTTATCTCTGATCAGTTGGTCAAACTTTCAGAAGTCAGCACTGCTGAACAATTCTTTAGTCTCTATTCCCCCTGGTTCTTCCTAGTATCTAAGAGTAAGGATGTGGTCCTGACAGAGATGGATAGGGATTTAGATTTTAATTATTAAAAATATTCAGAAGTTTGAAAGTTTGGATTCTAGAATGTTTTCACTAAATACAGAAAATCACGACTTTTGGAAAAAAGAAAAAAAAATCGTATTTTCCTTTTATATCTAAGAAAGCAAGTATCAAAAGAGAGGAGGGGTAACATTCTCTACTTTAAGCATTACACAACCTGTAGAGCTGGAGACGGGCATCTTGATGCCGAAATAATCAATGTACTGTAGACGCTATGCTTGTTTTCTCTTCAGAGGGAATTTAATGTCTGAGAGAAGAAAAAGTCTTCTGAAATGTGTGAAAGACTTAGGATGGGCATGACAGAGTTTAACAAAGAATAAGAGAAAATTATTTTTGTGGCAATTGATAAAAGAGAAAGTTATACTATTCGAGAAACTTTCCTTTATATATATTTGCGTGAATTCTCCCTCAATAGTTGTGGAAGCATTATTGTCCATGAGGTTCTAATAACATATGATGAAAAACAAGCATATTGCAAGGAGCTGTCCCCAGAGGCTTGAGTAGGTGACCTAATGGCAACTATCAGTTTCCTTCTCCTGGTTCTCTCCCATGAAAATAAATCAGCTTTGTTCTTGGAAGATGTTCAAGATGGATATTAGTGTCAAAGTTGATTTCAACTTTTCTACTTTATAAATGCTTCCAGAAGGATGCATAGGCACAGATAGGCCTTGGTGAAAGGCTCCCAGAGAGTGTTTATAGTGATGCAGTGAAGCATATGATAAAGCCCCTCATTTGCAAGTATAACAGTTACTTTCCTCTACTGCCGGTAACAACCTGCGTCTCCTGATAAGGTTCCTGTATCAAGTAATCGTCCTCATCTATAATTTTTGTGACTCCCTAAAATGAATTGCTGACATTTTGTCCTTGATCTATCAGAAAAGAACAAATTGACAGCATCACTGTTGGTTTACATGTTGCATATTTTCTCAGAGCCATCACTCAATTTGTGTAAGGTCACTAAGCCCGTCAACAAAGAGAGGTTCCATTTCACAGCAGATTTTGTAGCAGAAATTTTTCCGTGTTAAGTTTATTTCATCTTTGGAGTTTCTGAAAATATAGATGGAGGCATCGAATATTGGGAAGATGTGATTGATACAGAATGAGACTGTACCTTGTTAGAATAGTAGACTAGCCTGGAGCAGTAAAGTGAGGAAGTGCATGAGTGCAGAGGCTGTCTCATCTGACGTTCTGGTAACAGCAAAAATTTGTTTCTGCAGAAATAGTTAATCTTGAACAGAACGGAAAAGGCACTCAGGATAAATTATACCTGAGTGTTAGGCTGTCATAAAATGTACACTTGTTACCCAGATGCCAGCTAACTTAATCTTAACCCTGCCCCTTAATATCCAAGTAAGGTTGTTTGGAACCTCCATTTCACAGATTGCGGAAAATTCATTCCCTTGGTTTCTTTGAGTTGTTTTTGTGGTTTTTCTGGCTCTGGCCCTGAGCTTTTTCACCCACTGAAGCAGTTCAGTTGTAGGAACAGTTTTCTCTACTATTCCAGTTGTCCTTCTATCAAACGGTGTCAACCTTAAAGCCAAAAACAAAACAAAACAAAACAAAAACAAAAAACAAAACACAAAAACAAACCCTATTTCTTTAGATCCCACAAAATGTGACCCAGGCAACATTTGCACATATGAAAGACTTTACTGAAGGGGCAAAAAGAGAAATTTACTGTGAGAAAGTGAACTGAGAACTCATTGCTTGGCACTTCTCTTCCTAAAAATGTGTCTATTGGCCCACCTCGGTGGGCCCTTCTTTCCTCTCTAGTTTCTAATCTCTTTGTTTTTCTCTAACTTTTTCTGCACCCCAAAATTCCATGAGCATATTTTAGCAATCAGTATGGTGATAGAAGCCAACAAGTGAAAACTCTGGACATTGACAAAATATTTATTTATTTCTGTACCTAGAGAATACAAGGCACTTAAATATTTAGTGAATGGAACACATGAGAGATATCTGATGGGAACTCTAACCGGTAGAGGAATGGTAATTGAATTTTAGTACCTCTTTCCATAAGATGGAATATTATTTAGCTGTTAAAAACCCATATATAGGGCAGCGCCGGTGGCTCAGCACTTTAGTGCCGCCTTCAGCCCGGGGTGTGATCCTGGACACCCGGGATCGAGTCCCACGTTGCGCCTCCTGCGTGGAGCCTGCTTCTCCCTCTGTGTGTCTCTGCCATTCTCTCTCTCTCTCTCTGTCTCTCTGTCTCTATGAATAAATAAATAAAATCTTTAAAGAAAAAAAACAAGATATAGGGAAAACATTGGTGGAAATATGAACTAGTAGAGAAATTCTGAAGAGAAATCTATCAGTGTATAATTAACTTAGGTATTCATTTAACCTATTACTCAGCAAATTCATGCCTATGAATACCACAAATTTTCAAGGAACAGAGGAGTGAATGTAGATTGGAAGCAATATAGGGGCCCATCTGTAGAGGAATAAAATATATATGCTTTGAAATAAATGGCACTTCTACAGATTCATGCACTAATGGTAATAGAGCTCAGGGGAGAAATAGGATTGAGACAGTCCACTCCAAAGCTTAGCAATTGTATTAAAAAGAACTCTAACATAGATAACAATACTCCCAATAAAAATACTGGCACCTCTTTAAAAAGACATATTAAATTTCTAACACGTATTTAAAAATACTATTGTAAAAAAAAAAAATACTATTGTAAAATATAGATTCTTATCTTGAAATAAGAAAAGTGGTTTAAGAAGTATGAAGAAGGGGAGAAGCTAAGTTAAGTAATCAAGGACAAAAAGACATCTTCACAAATTGTAAATAGACATTTCAGGTTTTGAACATAATGTAGAAACACCAAAGAAACAGTCCTCTCTTTGTCTTGTGTTTGCTTCTTTTCTGCAAAGGTGAAGCAGAATCACACAAAAAGCACTTTCAAGACAGTGCTTGTTACCAATGGGTCAAAAGGAAAAATGTGTAAATGAAGATGATGAACAATAATGTATTCCTGTATAGCTTGCTACATTCAACTACATTAGTATACTTTGCGTTTGTTGTTATTTACTGATGCAATATATAAACACGTGTTCACCTACTGTATATATATAATATAATATGTATATATATATATATATACACATTTATACTACTTATAATAAATTTGACATGCATCCTTGGAAATGTATATAATTTTATACAAAATATAATTTTGGCTTCCAGGTACTTTTGTATACCTATTTGTAGGTGTATATATTATATTAAATTATATTTATTATATTATGTAATTTAATATATATTATATATTTACTTAAATATATAACATATAATGTAATACATAATTTTATATAATATAGTATAATATTTATATACCTACAAATGGGTATATAAATATTCCTATAAACCAACATTAGATGTTTTATAGAGACACATACATAATCTAAAGATATATGTCAAATTTATTATAAGTAGTATATATGTAAGAGGAGTGGACAGGGCCAGGGATTGAGAGTGAAGTTAAAATATAAGAAACAAAAGTGGATTTTGCATTCATCAATGATAGCTGAGTGCTTTAAATGAAGGTGTATTACTACAACTCTACCTTTGTGGTAAAAAATCAACCAAACACTACCCCCCAATAGATCCTGTGTATCTATATTTATTGATATGGAAATGTTAACACAGATACTGGTGAGTGAAAAAAGTTACAAAGGAAGATCAAAACTTATTTGAAGACCTCTGAAATATCTGGAAGCACGTTCTTAAAATGTTAATTGTGGTGTTCTTTCAATGTGATCTTTCAAGTATTTTTTTTTTTTCTTTTCTGCATTTGTAAAATATTTTAAAAGGACTATGTAACCTTCTAAAATCAAGCCAAGGGCAGCCCGGATGGCTCAGCGGTTTAGCATGGCCTTCAGCCCAGGGCGTGATCCTGGAGACCCGGGATTGAGTCCCATGTGGGGCTGCTTGGAGCCTGCTTTTCCCTCTGCCTGTGTCTCTGCCTCTCTCTCTCTCTCTGTGTATCTCATGAATAAATAAATAAAATCTTAAATAAAATAAAATAAAATGAAACCAGAAAAAGTAATTTTCATGTCTTAAGTAGTCAAGAAAAAATGTTAAATATCCTATAAGAAGATGCTGCAAGTCAGCTGTTTTTGTTTGTATAAAATATATTAGAAAACAATAGGAAAACATCAGTGTGAGAAAAATCAGTTATCACTGCACCAAAAAAAAAACGAGAAAGACTTAACTACTCTAATAAAGATGAAAGAGTGTTTCCTTTTAGAAAATATTAATAATATACCATAATCCATGAGGGAATATTACATGATAATGCATTTTTCTATCTTTATAACTTTCTTAAGATTTCTTGAAAAATTTTACAATATGATTTATGATTATTTATAAAATTGCTATACAGAGACCCATTAACACAGGGCAGATACCTCACTGGAACACTAAACACTAACTAAATAATTAGCTACTCCAGTAAGAGTCACTCCTAGAAAGTCAGATTTAAAATTAAAATTACTTTCATCCCTGACAGTGTGGAAGACTATTTGCATGCCCACAGCTGCACCGTCTCAGAACAGATCAGAGAAAGAACCTGCAGTCTTCAGGTCCTTGACTAAACATAGGGCAAATCCTGTAAAATCTCTGAGCTATGACATCAGCCTCCAAGCCACAGATACATATTCAATAGTAAAGGGTAAAAGTATAACTGTTTAAGAGGGCTTAAGTACAACCTGTGATCAATAGGTGGCTTAAACTGACCCAAGCGTGATCCCTAGGTAGCCATAGTAAAAGGTTAAAATAATGGGGAAAAAAAAATCCAAGCAAGGACATTAAATAGCATTCACTGTGGGCAAAAAAGACTTCTCAGAATCAGTTGAGCCAAGTCATTAAACAAATAAACAAACCATCAAGCCAGCAGTAATACTGCCCAAGTTGAGAAGAATCAGTGCCTAGATTTGCTACAATATATTTTCTAAAATATATACACTTTTTGATAAAAATTTTATGAGACAGGCAAAACAACCTTAGGAAAGTATGGCCCATGTACAAGAAAAATAAAATAATAAAGCAATAGAAAATGCATTTTAGGGACCTAGATGTTCACCTTAGCAGCCAAAGACTTTAAAGCATCTATTATAATTATGTCCAAAGAACCAAAGAAACCACGCTTAAAGAATTAAAGGAAGATTTAATTATGGTGTTTCACCAAATAGAAAATACTAATAAAGAGGTAAAATTTATCAAAAAGAACCAAATGAAATTTCTGAAGTTGAAAACTACAATAGCTCCTAGAAGGCCTCAAAAATAAATTCGAACTGATAGCATTAAAATTCCGTGACCTTGAAGACAGATCAATAGAGATCACACAATCTGAAAAACAGGAAAAAAAAATAGAGAATGAAAAAAAAATTAACTCAAATTGAGAGACATATGGGACACTATTAAGTGTACCAACATATGTACAATTGGAGTTTCAGAAGGAGAGAAGGGGACAAAAAAAAATTTTTAAATTATACCAATAACTAACCAAATTTTGTGGCAAATATTAACCTGTACATCCCAGAAGCTCAACAAGTGCCAAATAGAATAAACTCAAAGAAATCCACAGTCAGATATATCCTAGTAAAAATACTGAAGGCCAAAAATAAAGAGAAAATCTTGAAAATAGTAAGAGAAAAATGACTCATCACATAAAGGAAACCCCAGTAAGATTAATAGCTGCCTTCTCATCAGAAACAATGAAGGCCAGACAGCAGTAGTATGACATATTCAAAGTGCTGAATGTAAACTGTCAACCAAGAATCTTTTATTCAGCAAAACTATCTTTCAAAAAAGGTGACAAAATAGACATTATCAGATAAACAAAAATGGAGAGAATTTGTTGCCAGCAGACCTACCTTAAGAAATACTAAAGGAAATGTTTCAGACAGAAAGATAGTGATACCAGAGAGTAATTCCAATTTATATGAAAACACAAAGAGAACCAGCAAATGTCATTAGATGTATATATACAAAAAGCAGTATAATTTTATATTTCTTCTTGTTTCTCTTACTTGAGACGGATTAATTGCTGTGAGAATTGCCTTCTTGCTATAAACAACTAGAATAATCAACAAAAGTTATAAAACACAAGTTTTCAGTCGATGGATGACAGGCTGCCCAGATCATGATTCAGAAGGGAGACGAAGTCAAGTAGGTGATTTCTGTGATTACACAAGCTTACTTCCTGGAGCCAGCATCCAGCCCAGAAGCAAAGAGGGAGATGTGAAATAGAGACTAGAGGTCTCAATGAATTGAAGAAACAGAGATTAGTGTTTGTAGAAACCAGAATGGACAGAGTTTGTGGGGAAGAGTATCAAAAAGGAGGGAGCTGCTAACAGAGAGAGTTCCCAGCATCTACAGAGGAGTCCCATTGAGGCTTTATACTGATCTGAATACATGTAGGGTAAAAGTCCCCTAGGCCTAAGGGAAAGCACACCTGAAAGCAGTAAGAGCAGTAAGTAGAATAATCTTTTTTGTATTTGTTTTTGTTTTTTAAGTAGGCTCTGTGCCCAGAGTGGAGCCCACCTTGGGTCTTGAATTCACGACCCTGAGATCAAGACCTAAGCTGAGATGAAGACTTGGATGGTTAACCAATTGAGCCACCCAGGTGCTCCAGTAAGTAGAACAATCTTGAGTTTACACTGGGAGTAGTTTGTGTTCCCACCAACAAGAATAGAGAGACCTCGTAATACATAATAGATTATATATCATCCACAAAAGGGTCACATTTTTATTGATGAATCTAAATTATGCCCAGAATAAAAGGCTCTCCTGGATTCATTGGAACAAAGCTTATAAAATAAGTCTGAAAATGATCTAACTGATTCTCAGGCAAAATACCATTTGCCAGAACAAAATCCAATACTCTCTAAAGATTGGAGGTGGGAATGCCTGACAAAACCCAGTACTCAACAATATAAGATTCACAATGTCTGGAACCCAAGAAAAAACTACCAGCCATGTGAAGAAGGAGGGAAGTATAACCTATCACCAGAAGAAAAATATACCAATAAGCTAGAACACAAATGGCAGAAGTGATATCAGAGCAGACAAAGATCTTAAAAGAACTGGTATAAATCATATAAATACAATCAAGGATATAAACAAAACAAAATAAAACAAAACATAAACCACCCATGAAGATAGTATGTAGCTGGTCCTCAAACACTCTGTGAGAAAGATGGTAACTGGAAGCAAGTTTGCACAGGCTGGGATTTGACTTGTCGGCCCTACAAAGTACAGGGCTTTGAGTCCATGTTCTTGAGTTTTGTTAATTCTAACTTACTTATTTACTTTTTTTTTTTTTTTAAACTGGGAAAAATATTTCACTTCCCTCCATCTCCCAACATTTGGAGAAGGTTTTTACAAAAGAAGAGCTTGGATCAGGATGCTCTGAAATCTGTTTTTGAGGAGGAAATTCTCCCTAATCATGAATGGCTAACCAATTTGGCATCCCACGTAATCTCTTTCATTTATTTTTTTCCCCATACATCACCGACCCTCAGCTACTGGGTACTGTTCGAACCCTGAATTGCTTATGGGGGCGTTGAACAATTTCTTCCCTAACCTCACATTACAGTTGAATTTTGCATAATATATAATTTTTAGTGAAAGCTTTTCATAAAACTGAACACTCTACAGGTATCCCGCCTACACAGCCATCTAATTTCATACCCCTGATGGATTTCCCTACAATGTTGCTAGGAGACCAAGACATTTTTTTCTTAAACAAAGGATACAGCAGGCATCAACCATGTGGATTTCTGCTCCCCCAAGTCCATTCGCTTGTTGCAAATGTGGCTTCCTTAAAATGTGTGTGTGTTTTTTTATGGCAATACAAGTAACACTGGCTAATTTGCTGAGCACACTGACATAGGGGTGCTTTAGTGTTCTGAGCAATATCACCATCTTGCTCTTTTTCCTACTCCATGAACACAGAAGTAGAGAAGGATATGGA
The DNA here is from genome assembly GCF_011100685.1 of Canis lupus familiaris. Classification (NCBI taxonomy): domain Eukaryota; kingdom Metazoa; phylum Chordata; class Mammalia; order Carnivora; family Canidae; genus Canis; species Canis lupus. The sequence goes on from NC_049253.1 coordinate 17,444,385, forward strand.
GTTTTATCTCTTCATGGGAAAAAGACTTGCATTTTGCTGCTGTTCTACTCTATTTTAGAATTGAAGGTAAGAGGGAAAAAGGAGAACCTAAGAGTCAGGGATTGTTGAGAAATAGATTTCTCTCAACATTTTCTGAAATTCATCCTTGGTTTCCTCATTTTAGTATCCTTTTTCAGTACATTATGTCAGCCATGGTAGGCCAAGTTTCTCTACTGACATTGTAGTTTAACTTTAAAGTGGCAATCTAATTAGTAGAAGTCATAATAACATATTTTAAGTGTTAAAAATAATAGTAGTTTTTAGTGATAGGTTTTATTTATCATCCGGTGAAACTGTGGGGAAGGTCAGTGAGGTACCAGTGCAGAAATCCTTCTGTAGTCAGATACAGAAAGAAGCTGCCTAGGGCACCTGGTTGGCTCAGTCAGTTAAGTGGCAGACTCTTGATTTCTGCTCAGGTCAGGATTTCAGGGTCTTGAGATGGAGCTCTGCGCCCAGCATGGAGCCTGCCTGGGATGCTCTCTCTCCTGCCCCTACCGTCCCCCCCAAAACTTGTGTGCAGCATGTGCATTTTTTTTGCATGTGCATTTTCTATCTCTCTAAAAGAAAAAGAAAGAAGAAGAAAGAAAGAGAAAGAAAAAAGAAAGAAAGAGAAAGAAAAGAAAGAAAGAAAGAAAGAAGAAAGAAAGAAAGAAAGAAAGAAAGAAAGAAAGAAAGAAAGAAGAAAGAAAGAAAGAAGAAAGAAAAAAAGAAAAGAAAGAAAGAAAGAAAGAAAGAAAGAAAGAAAGAAAGAAAGAAAGAAAGAAAGAAAGAAAAAGAAAGAAAAGAGCTACCTCCATGGCTATAAACCTGAAAGAACTAAGAACCTGAAAGTCCAGGATTGAACAGCCCATGTTCCAGAAGTACTTGATCCAGAAAAAGTGATTGACTATTCCTGAGGCACCCCAGTTTTTTACCTTTTGACATTGATCTTTTTGATCATGTTCCCTCTCTACTCAGCAGTCCCCTTTGCCTAGAACACTTTCCACTTGTTTAATTTCCATTGGAACTTTACATCTCAACTCATTTGTCCTTTTTCAAGGAAGCTTTCTGCGACCCTTTCTGCTTCATCCCAGGTGAGGCACTTACCATAAACTGTCACTGTAGGGCAGCCCCGGTGGCCCAGGGGATTAACGCCACTTTCAGCCCAGGACATGATCCTGGAGACCTGGGATGGAGTCCCACATCGGGCTCCCCGCATGGAGCCTGTTTTTCCCTCTGCCTGTGTCTCTGCCTCTCTCTCTCTCTCTCTCTCTGTTTCTAATAAACAAACAAACAAGTAATCGATCTTTTAAAAAAAAAAAATCACTGTAGCTAGTATTTTTTTAAAAAAAACTTACAACTGGAGGTGTGATTATTAGATGAACTCAGTCTTCTCACCCTCTTACTTTTTTTTTTTTTTAATGATTTTATTTATTTATTCATGAGAGACACACACACAGAGAGAAGCAGGCTCCATTCAGGGAGCCCAGTGTGGGACTCGATCCTGGGTGCCAGGATCAGGCCCCAGGCTGAAGGCGGCACTAAACCCCTAAGCCCCCCGGGCTGCCCTCTCCCTCCTACTTTGAAGGCAGAGGCCATGTCTAGACTTGTTCACTACAAGAGTCACAGCAGCTGCCATGAATTGAGAGTTTATAAATTGTCAACGCCTATTTGTTGAATAAATAACTGAGCAAAGGGCAGCCCAGGTGGCTCAGCGGTTTAGCGCCTGCCTTCATCCCAGGGCATGACCCTGAGACCCCGGATCGAGTCCCACGTCGGGCTCCCTGCATGGAGCCTGCTTCTCCCTCCGCCTATGCCTCTGCCTCTCTCTCTGTCTCCTCTCTGTGTATTCTCATGAATAAATAATAAAATTAAAAAAAAAAAAAGATAGGTACTATTTTCAACCCCTTAAAAAACAAAAAACAAAACAAAACAAAAAAAACTGAGCACATAATAATGGATTCTCCACCAATCTAACTCGCTGGTTCTCCTACCTTTCCTGACCTGCCCTCCAAACTTTCCATCCACTGTTTTAAGTAACTTCTAGGATTTTAGTTTTGGTTTCATTTCTTCTTCCCATATTCCTAAATCCTTAGTAATCACCTTCTTCTAAAACTCATCTAATCTTGATGATCTCCAAATTCAACACTTTAGGCTTCACTTTTCATTCTAACTCATCTTTGGTTCTGTGTTGTATTTAAGATATGGCCACTTAAAGGTTCAGCTGTCATTTCAAATTCCCCTTAGGTGAAAGATAAAAGAGCAGAGCCTTTGTTTTTAGAAGTTATAAATATTTCATGATATGCAACTTGGGCAAAATTACTTTACCTCTCTAAATCTCCATTTATTTACATATAAAATTGAAATATTAATACTAGTCTCGCAATATTATTTTAAGTATTAAGTGAGTGTAATACACACCCATGTGTGTTTGCATATACGTGTGTGATTCCTACATTCCTTAGTATCATTGCTTAAGACAATGGACAGTCATTAATAAGCTATTATTACTTTACATACTTATTGGAATAAATCATCTTCCCAACATTTTACCCTTCCTCATGTTACTTATATTTAAAACATTAAAACCCCATTTTTCTTAATACACTTAGGCTCAATATCTTAGAACCATTTTTTACACCACCAAATCAGAAATCAAATCCTATTATGTACATCTTCCTTCAAAATGTGTCTCTTATTCAATGGACTGAATTCAAAATATTGTTCTCATTTTCACTGTCCTGACCCTGGCCCTCACACTTGACTGTGAACCATTTAGCTGGACTCCTCATCAATTACTCTGCTCCAGTCTCTTAAGCTGTGGTTTTACTCACAGGTTCTCAAGGAAAAGCCAAATAGCAACCCTGGTGGAATTAAGTCCAGATTTCTCTTCCCACTTTCTTCTGTCTTACTATCCAACCTAACCTCCTCTTGGATCCCTTGAACCTAGATCCAATTCATCCTTTTTCCTCTCTGGACTCCACATATTTCATACTTCATGATGGTTCCAACTGTCTGCTTATTATCATGCCATTACTCCTGTCTTGAACAACTATGTAGTCCTTTCCCACCAATCTCTCTTCCCAAAGCTCACACCCAGGCACTTAACCAAATTTCTGTAGCCTCTTCCATCTACAACTCTATGATGATATAATAATTATTTGTGTGTGGATGCCTGAGTGGCTCAGCAGTTGAGCATCTGCCTTTGGCTCAGGGCATGATCCTGGAGTCCTGGGATCGAGTCCTGCATCAGGCTCCATGCAGGGAGCCTGCTTCTCTCTCTGCCTGTGTCTCTGCCTTTCTTTCGGTGTCTCTCATGAATAAATAAATAAAATATTTTAAAAATAATTATTATTATTTGTGTGTTACTTTGACCCTGTTTGTTTCATGCCTGACTTTATTCTAGGTTCTTTGAATACAGTGACTGTGTCTTCTGTTTTCCCCAGCCTTTGCTGGGTCCTAAATGGGCTGGTGAAGAAAATATTAGAGGTGTTAATCAACTTCAGATCCATATTTGTTCCTGCAAGAAGAATTTTTATAATGTACAATGGAGTTAGTAACATTCATACTAGGATATATCTAGCATCAGGTCCCAACTTTGCCACGAGTTTGGGTAACCTCAACCAACTCATTTAAATTTTCTGTCTTTGGTTCTTCATCTATAAAAAAGAGATTGATAAAATAAGTACCTCCTTCTCAGAGTTGAGATGAAGATTGAATGAATTAATCTAAATAAAGCCTTAAGAACAGTACTGGCACATAATAATGAATGTCAATTGCTTTTATTACTTCTAATTTTAATGAAGGAAGAGTCCCTGATCTCCTACAGATGCAACCCAATACCATCAAACATAATAGTATCTCTGATTATGTTATGGGATAACGACATAGTTATTCTTACTGACTTTTTTGTGTGTTTGAAATTTGAGGCTTCTCAAAACCAGCAAATATAAGTAAATAAACAGTCTCTTTCTATAAAGTAATTGATCATAATATCCTATCATGTCTCTCTATTCTCCTATGTGGATATTTGTTCAAAGAAGCAGGAATAAATGAGACTTCTGTTACTCACTTATTTTTAGAAATACCCCCACGCCTTCTGCAATGGATCATTTGTCCCTCATATCTCTCCCATTTCCTGCAAAAACAAATGTATAGCTCAGAAAACAAATTAACCAAGCAAATCCAATTCTTCTTGGACTATAAAATAAAAATAAATTAAAACCTTAATACTGAGCAGTGGTATGGATCATCATGAATTAAGAATTTGTCTGGTTGAAAGGATTTAGCATCATGCTTCAAAACACATTGAAATTGCAATACTTTTATGACAACAGTGTATTTATTTAGGGTTATTCTTGAATGACTCAATGTACTTATGGCTTTAAAAAATTGCTATGTCTAAGCCATTTTTTAAATACCTGATTAGGTTGACATCACTTCTGTGGATTCATCTATTTATTAATTTGACAAATATTTACGAAAGGATTACTTTAGGCTAAGCACATAGTAATCTGCAGTTTACCCAAGTTAGGGCTGCCTCTCATCTCTGAGTAAGACTACTTTGATTCTCTTGTATTGCAATCTGTCAAAAAACTATATAGTATATAAGGATAGATGTGGCCAAAGGGCTCATGGTCTTTTTATGTCTAATTTTAAATGGTATCACTATAATTGTTATTGCCAACTTCACGTCTGTGGTGTACTTTAACTGGAAGGGTAGTCTGACTTCTAGAGCTGGTTTCCCGACCTGGCAACCGGGGAGAAGATGGTGGGGCAGCCACAATCTTCATTAAATCATTAAATGAAGATCATTAAATTATTATGAGTCCAACTGAGTGACTATTTCTGGGGAGTGTCCTGCCCCTTTTTTTCTCCTGTCATCTTGGCAGAAATGAATGTGTTCATGGTGATCTTCATTCACAATGTTCTCATCTAATCTGGTTCTGGTTTCTTCCAATTGAAGCAATCATAATTCTTCAACAAAATGGCTTGACACAGAGGTTTCATGTACATTACATAGTCTCCTTTTTGTAGTTTTCAACTCTATCTTTTAGAAGGAGCCCAGAGGGGATCCCTGGCTGGCTCAGTGGTTCGGCGCCTGCCTTTGGCCCAGGGCGCGATCCTGGAGTCCCGGAATCGAGTCCTGCGTGGGGCTCCTGGCATGGAGCCTGCTTCTCCCTCTGCCTGTGTCTCTGCCTCTCTCTCTCTGTCTATCATGAATAAATAAATAAAATCTTTAAAAAAAAAAAAGAAGGAGCCCAGAAATCCAGAAATTTTGCTATATCTAGCTTGATAATAATCGCCAATATTTCCTCAATTCCTTCTCTTCCCGAGACAAAGAAAAAATGTGGCAAGCTGTACCAGGGCTTTCAGGCCCCATGCACAGTATGTTCCAAAAGACTCTTTCATAAAGCATAATTACAGATATTATATGAAAAAATTAAAATTGGAGTTAGCTAGACCTGGCAAATGCAGCAGATATGGCAAGTATGTGATCTCTGCCTTCAAGGAGTGCAGAGTCTGAGAAAAATAGGTTTTGAACAAGTGCAGGTAAGAAAGGAAAAAGAGCAATTCTGGCACAGGGAACAGTGTTAGATCCTAAGGCTGAGAAGAGTGTGGTGCTTCTAAAGAAATGAAAAGAGGATCCCTACAAAAATGTGGAGCAGTTAGGGAAGGGTTTTAAAATAAAGAATGAGCTGCCATAGTTGTATTTTTCAAGATTACTACTCTATCTGCAATGTGGAAGCATGGAGAGCGGGAATAGGGATAAGAGGGAGCCAGTTGTCCTAAGTTTCAGTGAATTGATCTTTTTGTTTCGTTGAGATTTTTAAAAATTAACTCTTCAGACTTCTGTACTTTAGGGTATATCACTTAAACTCATGGAATTTTGGCTTATTTATATATAACATGGAAAAAACCTCCTTTCCCCCATGATTATGATAATTAAGTGGCAGTAAGTATATAAAGAATCGAGCACAGGGAGGCCTGCTTGGCTCAGTAGAGCATGAGACTTTTTTTTTTTAAGATTTTATTTACTTATTCATGAGACACACACACACACACACACACACACACACACACACACACACACAGAGGCAGAGACATAAACAGAGGGAGAAGCAGGCCCCATGCAGGGAGCCTGACATGGGACTCGATCCCGGGTCTCCAGGATCACGTCCTGGGCTGAAGGCGGTGCTAAACCGCTGAGCCACCTGGGCTGCCCGAGCATGAGACTTTTGATCTCAGGGTTGTAAGCTCGAGCCTCACATTGGGTATAGAGATTAATTACAAACAAACTCTTAAGAAAAAGCACAATTTCTGCAATAGAGTGGTTTTTAATTAATAAAGTGGTTTCTTCTTCTTCTTCTTGCTTTCCTCTTTAAAATTAATCTGAGAAGATCTATAATGGGTAGCTGTATATCAGTCTTAGAGCCTTGCATACAATAGCAAATACATAATTGATGAACTAAATGGAAATGATGTCATATATATACTCTTAATAAAGTAAACTACTTCATCCAGTGGAACAATGGTGTAGCTTGGAGTTAGTAACATTCTCTTCCTTTATCCCATTGTATTAAGTTTGGCTTTGCCCACATAGATTACTCTTTAAAATTTATTTTTAGTAAGTCTGGAAGAGCACTGGTACTTAAAAGCCTGGAATTTTATCTCTATTCTGATTTCCTATTCTTCAGACAGTGATTCACTGTTCTAGAGGTTGGTCTGATTGTCTTTCATTATCTTTAATTTCCATTCTCTTTAAATTCCAAGCATTCATCCCTATTCTTCAGGTTCTCCACGATTTCTGAGAGGTTCCAGATGCACTGTGAAAATGAACTTCGGAGCATAAGCACTTCTCTGTGTCATTCCAAATGTGTCTACTAGTTTCTGTTTTCATACCTCTAAGTAACTGAATTAGAATGTAGGACAAATAGATTTGTGGTAAAAACTGATTACACATTTTTTGGTTCTGTGTGTAAATGGACTGAAGTAGCTTTCAAATGTGAGCTAAATGAGAGAAACATTTTGTGTAACATTAATTGAAATATTTAATATGTACAACATAAGTTCAAGGGTATAGATCATTTCCCTGAAATAAAATAAATAGTAATAAAAAATTCCAATGACATTCTTTGATAATCAAATAAATCTCTGGTCTGTGAATTGGCTTGTAATACTGGCATTTAAACAGTAAAGACATACTGGTGTTCCAAAGCTTAAAACTGACACAACTTCCCTTTAATTCCCTAATGGATAGTTTGCCAACTTACAGTTTCCAGAAAAAACATCAGATCTTCTGAAAAAACTTTTAATCATTTAACTGTATATAATGAACAGGAAAAAAATAAAAACTTCCAAAAAAATGTTTATCTAGTTTACTGTAGAAATTTTTTTAAAAATAAAAGTTTAGATGGAGAAATATACAGTTTAATATCAATATTGATTTTTAGTAATTTATACTAACTTGATAAATAACATTTATTTAACACTAAGTAGAATAATTTTTTTCAAACCACTGAGTAATTTTGGCAGAAAAAATAACTTCTTTGGCCTAATACCTTCATTTAAGACAGGACACAGTAATGGAAACACAGAAAACTGGTATATCTGTTCATTTCCATGGAAGCCATTATTCTAGGTAGAAATAATCAAGGAAGTTATGAGTATTAAGTTATATCTGGATATTGATGATGTTTAACTAAGCTACACAGTTTGCAAAGATAAGACACTTTCCTGATAATAGATAAGCAGTGAGATTACTATCTGATGTTTCATCCTTAGAAAAAATATGAAACTGAAGATATTCTAGCAACACATCATTTTTTCCCTGTATCAAATGTATGACAAAAGTGATGAAAGGAAAAATTTTTCCAGGATTTGAGCATTCCATGATTTCATAAATGATTTTTTAATTATTATGCTCAGGAATTATTTTCACATTATGTAATACAAATCAAGTTGCAATGGCTTAGTATAAGATACATGTCCAAATTCCTTTTAGTTCTCAGTCTTAGATATTTTGACCGAGACTATGTAAGCAGCTAAACAACTTTATTGGCAAATATATCTTATGGAAGACATGAAAATAATTTTAAAAGCACTGTACATAAGGAAATATTGCTAAAATGAACTTTACTAAAATTAAGATCTACTTCTTTTTTTTTAATTTATTTTTTATTGGTGTTCAATTTACTAACATACAGAATAACCCCCAGTGCCCTGTCACCCATTCACTCCCACCCCCCCCCTCCCCTTCCACCACCCCTAGTTCGTTTCCCAGAGTTAGCAGTCTTTACGTTCTGTCTCCCTTTCTGATATTTCCCACACATTTCTTCTCCCTTCCCTTATATTCCCTTTCACTATTATTTATATTCCCCAAATGAATGAGAACATATAATGTTTGTCCTTCTCCGACTGACTTACTTCACTCAGCATAATACCCTCCAGTTCCATCCACGTTGAAGCAAATGGTGGGTATTTGTCATTTCTAATAGCTGAGTAATATTCCATTGTATACATAAACCACATCTTCTTTATCCACTCATCTTCCGTTGGACACCGAGGCTCCTTCCACAGTTTGGCAATCGTGGCCATTGCTGCTATAAACATCGGGGTGCAGGTGTCCCGGCGTTTCATTGCATCTGTATCTTTGGGGTAAATCCCCAATAGTGCAATTGCTGGGTCGTAGAGCAGGTCTATTTTTAACTCTTTGAGGAACCTCCACACAGTTTTCCAGAGTGGCTGCACCAGTTCACATTCCCACCAACAGTGTAAGAGGGTTCCCTTTTCTCCGCATCCTCTCCAACATTTGTGGTTTCCTGCCTTGTTAATTTGCCCCATTCTCACCGGTGTGAGGTGGTATCTCATTGTGGTTTTGATTTGTATTTCCCTGATGGCAAGTGATGCAGAGCATTTTCTCATGTGCATGTTGGCCATGTCTATGTCTTCCTCTGTGAGATTTCTCTTCATGTCTTTTGCCCATTTCATGATTGGATTGTTTGTTTCTTTGGTGTTGAGTTTAAGAAGTTCTTTATAGATCTTGGGAACTAGCCCTTTATCTGATATGTCATTTGCAAATATCTTCTCCCATTCTGTAGGTTGTCTTTTAGTTTTGTTGACTGTATCCTTTGCTGTGCAAAAGCTTCTTATCTTGATGAAGTCCCAATAGTTCATTTTTGCTTTTGTTTCTTTTGCCTTCGTGGATGTATCTTGCAAGAAGTTACTGTGGCCGAGTTCAAAAAGGGTGTTGCCTGTGTTCTCCTCTAGGATTTTGATGGAATCTTGTCTCACATTTAGATCTTTCATCCATTTTGAGTTTATCTTTGTGTATGGTGAAAGAGAATGGTCTAGTTTCATTCTTCTGCATGTGGATGTCCAATTTTCCCAGCACCATTTATTGAAGAGACTGTCTTTCTTCCAATGGATAGTCTTTCCTCCTTTATCGAATATTAGTTCACCATAAAGTTCAGGGTCCACTTCTGGGTTCTCTATTCTGTTCCACTGATCTATGTGTCTGTTTTTGTACCAGTACCACACTGTCTTGATGACCACAGCTTTGTAGTACAACCTGAAATCTGGCATTGTGATGCCCCCAGATATGGTTTTCTTTTTTAAAATTCCCCTGGCTATTCGGGGTCTTTTCTGATTCCATACAAATCTTAAAATAATTTGTTCTAACTCTCTGAAGAACTACTTCTAATCAACACACACCAATAAAGAGTTAAAACAAAAGCCGCAAATGGAAAAAAATAAACAATCTCATAGAACAAAGAGGAAATGTTTGCATAGGACTTTCACCAAAGAGCTACCCAAACAATTAATACGTAGGTAAAGAGTTAATCAATTTCATCAGTCACTAGGAAAATTCAAATTAAAACTACAGTATGATACCACAACCCCTTGACCAGAATGGCTGAAATGGAATAGATTTAGAGAGCCAACTGTTGGCAAAGATGTAGAGCAGTCTAGAAGGCAAAGATAGGTACGACTCCTTTGGAAAACTTTTTGGTAATATTTACTAAAGTTAAATATACATATACCTATAACTCAGCAATTTTGCTTTTCTGTATATATATCCAACAAAAATGCACCCATAAGTTAATATATGTTCAAAAGACATATATATGAGTCCTCATAGAAACATTATTCTTAATACCCCTAATAGAGGCAAATCAAATATCCATTAAGAGGACAATGGATAGGGGTACCTGGGTGGTACAGTTAACTAAGTATCTGACTCTTAGTGTAGGCTCAGGTAATGATCTCAGGGCCATGAAATTGAGCCCCTCATTGGGCTCCACACTAAGTGCAGAGTCTACTTGAATTTCTCTCTCCTTCTCCCTCTGCTTGTGCACTTTTTCTCAAGTAAATAAACCTTTTGAAAAAGCTTTATAAACCTTTTTTTAAAAAACCTCTGTCTCAAATATATAAATAAACCTTTTAAAAAAGAATATAATGGGTAAATATTGGTATACCAAAGAATATTAGATAACAATGATAATGCATAAATTAAAACAATATATTGTAAAGTGGATGAATCTCATAAACATAATTTTGAGTAAAAAAAGTCAACCGCAGGAGGCTACAGATTTATTATTTTACTTACATAAGACTCAGAAATAGGCAAAGCCATTCTTTGATGTTAGTATTCAGGATAATAGTCAAAGTGTGGAGAACTTGTGGCTGGGAGTGGACAAGAGAGGGGCTTAGATCTGTTTCTTTATCTTAGTGATGATAGTAACATCATATGCTCATTATGTGTATATTTGTGAAGCTGTCCACTTATGACCTGTGCAGACTTTTTTTGCATGTTGTACTTCAATAAAAAGTGTATGTAAAATAAAACTAAGGCTGGCCAATTTGTCGAGGCTTAACAAGCCACCTGCCAGTGATATTGTGCCATTAACAAAGGATCCATATCCGGAGTTTTGCTGACATAATCCTTAGCTCCACTGTGCGGACAGAGAGACAACATGAAGTCAAATGAATATCAACTCTTTCACAACAGATATTAAAACAAAACAAAACAAAAACCACAACTTGTTGGGTGAATCAAATTGATAGGGGCACCTGGGTAGCTCAGTGGTTGACTATCTGCCTTTGACTCAGGTCATGGTCCCAGAATCCTGGGATCGAGTCCTGCATCAGTCCTGAAGGGAGCCTGCTTCTCTCTCTGCCTATGTCTCTGCCTCTCTCTCGTGTCTTTCATGAATGAAATAAATAAATAAATAAATAAATAAATAAATAAATAAATTCTTTAAAAAAAAAAAAAAAGGACCCAAAACATCTCAATACAAATTCTAACCAGATTTTGAAGCTGTGCTAAAAAGTAACAAGAGTTAGAAGATATTCATGTGGGAAAGAAATTATGTCCTCCTGTTTAAAGTTTTAAGACCAATGTAAGTATTTTGGGGTTTGTGAATTTGAAAGATTGTTATTAGCAAAGATTTTGGAGAAGCTAATAGTCTAAAATTAATTTGGCAAAATCTAAATTTTCAGAAAAATATAGAAGGTTTTTGTGGCAAAGAGGACTTTGTGGTTGCTTCATTCAGTGAAAATATATTAATAGTGAAAAGGGGAACCCTCTTAGAGGGTTGGTGGAAATACAAATTGGTGCAGCAAATGTGGATAACAGTATGGGGAGGTTCCTCAAAAAAGTTAAAAATACAGCTACCCTATGATCCATTGATTGCCCTACTAGGTATTTACCCAAAGGATACAAACATAGTGATCCAAAGGGGTATCTGCACCCCAATGTTTATGGCAGCAATGTCTATAATAGCCAAATTATGGGAAGAGTCCAGATGTCATTCAACAGATGAATGGATAAAGAGGATGTGGTATATATAGGGAACATAATATTACTTAGCCATCAAAAAAAGAAATGAAATCTTACCATTTGCAACAACATAGATGGAATTAGATTATGCCAAGCAAAATAAGTCAATTAGAGAAAAACAATTATCATACTTATGTGGAAGTTAAGAAACAAGACAGAGGATCATAGAAGAAGGGAAGGAAGAATAAAATCTGATGAAATCGGAGAGGGAGACAAGTCATAAGAGACTCTTAACTATAGGAAACAAACTGAGGGTTGCTGGAGAGGAGGAGGCTGGGGGGATGGAGTAACTGGGTGATATATATTAAGGAGGGCACTTGATGTAATAAGAACTTGATGTTACATACAACTGATGAATCACTAAAGTCTACCTCTGAAACTATTACTACATTGTATACTAATTAATTAAACTTGAATAGACAAAAATTCTAAAAAATAAAAATATAATAGCTATTTTAATTTAAAATGACAAATTTACTTTGCATTGGTTAAATATGCCATCTCTAGAGATTAGGATATATACCTCTTACCTTTATGCAATTATCTTATATTTTTATTGTAATTTTTTACCCATGATATGGTTTCTGTCCTATTTAAATTAATAAAACTCCTCCTTCTAAGTTTTCCTCATTCAATATTACACTCTCCATATATAACATTGTTTTAAAATCAGTTTGTTTCTTCCACGAAAGATAATACCTGAAGTGTTGTTTCTGGGTAACTTGTTTGAAATTTCCTTCAATGAATTCTTCCAAAATATTAAAATCCAAATCTTTTCTCTGGCTCTGGAGACTCAAAATAATAAATTGGAAAACACTGATATTTTTGTTCATCATTGTAGCCCTAGAACAAAGCCCCCAAGAATGCTGTGGTCCCTTAATAAATAATGTTGAGTGGAATTTTTCTAACTTCCTAAAGGTCTTTGGTCTCCTTTCTTCCAGGCAGCCTGCTTTATGATATGTTGGTTGGTAGTGATGACCACTCCTCTTCTACACCCTCAGTCTTCATCTTCCTTCTCACCATTGTTCTGAAAACCAAGAATTTATGATTGCTACTCCCTTCCTCTCATCCTAAAATTATCAGAAAGCTTCAAGAAAGATTTGGAGCCCCTCCAAACCAATTGGAAGTCAATCTGTAGAATTAATCTTCCACCTTTCTTGCATTCACAAGCCATCATGTGAAAATAGAAAATGGGATTCTAGATCTAGAATTTAGATCTATGGTACCTAATGCAATGTCCATCATCAAGGGTCTACCTGGATACCTCCAAGAGTGAGGGATCTTCTTCATGATATAGTTTATGCCATCATTGGGTAATACTCATTGCTGACTCTCCAATCCCATGAGGTAATAGTAACAGTATTTTTACATGAGATTCCTTCAAATATCTTAAGGGGATTATAGTTCTTCTCCAAAGTTACATCTTCTTTAGTTTCTTTAGTCATTCTTTTTATGATATGATTCCAATCTCCTGGTTTGCTGCTTCTCTTCTAAGCCAAATCTAGGTCAGTGTCTGTCTTAAAATAGCATGTCCAAAATTAAATATAATATCCATATGTGGTCTCTCCTAGACAGAATACAGTGGTTGATTCTGTCCCAAGATCTGGATTCTAAACTTTTTTTAGGGCAGCTCACATTGCCATCAGGCCTACACTCTACCTCACTGTTAGTTGGCAGTGGTGACTCTGACCATGGCAGTCCTCTTTTTCTGTTATATTCCACCTTTTAAACCACTCTTTTGGTTTTGCTTCCAAAAGGACAAGTTCTTTTTATTTTGTGGAAAAGCTTAAAAATACCACTTCCTACCCCACTCTTGTCCCTCTTCCTCTGCTCTTCAGCAACTGTCAAGGTAGCTGCTCTTGCTTCCTGAGATTCTTTTCTACTTCAGGTTTTATCTCACTCTGTTTAAAGGTCAGCCTTAATTGTGTTAAGTATTAGCAACCATTCAAAAGGACACAATAAAACATCTGTCATTTTCGCCCAAGGACACTTTCTCAATTACCACTGGCATCACAACCAGCACCCACATGTTTCTGTGCATCCACAGAATGGTGGGCTCTCAAGGTATTTCCCAATTATTTTACTGGATAGTTGGATCATTTTCCTATGCTATGCATGACTAGAACCTTCTACTTGGGCCAATCTTTCAGAAATCTGTAACTGTTTTGTGAGAGCACTGGAGTCAATATTGCTAAGAAAAACATTGAAGTTATAGAATCATGGAATATTAGAAGAAAATATAGTCTAGCATAACACTCTAATCAGATCAGAAATTCATCTTAACATGTCCCTGTTATACAGTCTTCTAGCTGCTATTTGAAAAGCAATGCAAGGGAACTCACTGAATTTTAGGATAGCTTATTTCATTCTAAAACATTTCACTCTGTAGAAATGTTCTTTAGAATAAGATCTACTGTCTTTTCTATAGCTTTCTTTAAAAAAAAAAAAAGATTTTATCTATTTATTCATGAGAAACAGAGAGAGAGAGAGAGGCAGAGACATAGGCAGAGAGAGAAGCAGGCTCCATGCAGGGAGCCCTATGTGGGACTCAATCCTAGGACTCCAGGACTACGCCCTGGGCTGAAGGCAGATGCTTAACTGCTGAGCCATCCAGTGGTCCCCTCTTTTCTATAGCTTTCTATGATGTTTTTCTAATTATGCCTTTTGGCTCCCCAATAAATTAACCTCTGTCATAGAGACAGCTCTAAAAATACTTTAAAATTATTTATTGTATTTCACAATAACTTCATCCTTGAAAAGGCTATTTAGTAGTATAGTATAAAAATATAATAATATTAGTTAATATTAAGCACTTTGCTAATTACATTGTGTGGGGTTTCTTTGGATATCATATAATACATAGTATTTATTTATTTTTATTTCATGTCTCTCCCTCCCTCCCTCTCTTTCTTTCTTTCTTTCTTTCTTTCTTTCTTTCTTTCTTTCTTCTTTCTTCTTTTTCTTCTTTTCTTTCTTCTTTCTTCTTTCTTCTTTCTTTCTTTCTTCTTTCTTTCTTTCTTTCTTCTTCCTTCCTTCCTCCTTCCTTCTCCTTCCTTCCTTCCTTCCTTTCTTTCTTTTCTTCTTTCTTCTTCTTTCTTCTTTCTTTCTTTCTTTCTTCTTTCTTTTCTTTCTTTCTTTCTTCTTTCTTTCTTTCATCTTTCTCTTCCTTCCTTCCTTTCTCCCTTCCTTCCTTCCTTTCTTTCTGCCTGCCTGCCTTTTCTTTCATTTCTCTCTCTTTCTCTTTCTTTCTTGGTAGTAGCTGTATTAATGGGTGTGATATGGTTTTGATGTGCAATTTCCTAATAATTAATAATGTTACACATCTTTTCATATGCCTGCTGAAATATGTTCTTTGGAGAAATGTCTATTCAAGTCTTTTACCTATTTTTAAATTGTGTAATTTACTTTTTGTTATTGAGTTGTAGGCATTCTTCTTATATTCCAAATATTAATCCCTTATCAAAGACATGATTTATAAATATTCTTTCCTATTTTAGAATTAACCTTTTTACTGTGACTGTATTCTTTTGATGCACTGAAATGTTTAATGTTGATGTAGCCCAATTTATCCATTTTTACTTTTACTGACTGTGCTTCTGTTATCATATCCAAGAAATTACTGCCTAATCCAATGTCAGGATGCTTTTCCCCTATATTTTCCCCTAAGAGTTTGGTAGTTTTAGCTCTTACATTTAGGTCTTTGATCCCTTTTGAATTCATTTTTGTGCACAATTGACTTTTTAACATAAATGTAACTTTCACATTTGGCTCCAGTAAATTTCATATCTTTATTTTGGCCATTTTTTTTTTTGTCTTATCAATATATCTTTCAATGCCACAATTACTAGTCATTATATTAATTCTCCTTTTTGTATAATCTGCATGTCATCTTAAATTTTTATCCGCATGCCCTTTATGTCCTCAACCTATTCATATTGTTTATAAGCCCAACACTAAAGTTCTCCTAGGTTAGTCATTGGCCAACTTTATTTAAGTGTATTTGTTCAATGGCTCTTCATAAATTCTAGATGGAAATTATAAATATTGAGAATACTTACTTTATAAAGTTTTACTGAAACCCATATTTACTGCCTAAATTATGTCTTTAATTCATCAATCCACAAATTAAATTAATTTGAATTAATGATAGTGATAATATGAACCATTTAATTTAGAATGTAAATTATATAAATGATTTTAATTAAATACATTTTCCATTATTTTCCAATCCACAAACTACTAAAAAAATGCTACTGAGTAAAAGTCCTTTGATAATCCATCCAAAAAAGATGTAAGAGTAATTTCTAACTACATTGTATAAAACTTATAAATTAATTGTTTTTATTTTGTATGTTGAAAAATAATCTCACAATCTTATTTGAATTATTAATTTGCTTTCAAGTTCTATCTTTATACATTGTACATGGTATGAAGAATCATTATTGATCAAGACTTTCAAAATTTCATAAATTCAGGATCGATGGAGCTGATTATGATGGAAGTGCTCAAAACTAATGAGAATTTAGTAGAAAAGCATTCTTAATCACTGTCTTGTTATCTGATTTATTATTCCCATATATATTGATATATCATACAAAACAAACAAGAAATATATGTATTTTAATATGTGTATATATGAATATACATATTTTTACTTACAATCTGCTTATATTAGTAATTTCATAGCAGAGGAGTTGTGTGGTAGCATGTTGCAATCATATATAAAAAGTCCCAGGAGAACTTGAATTCACTTAAATCTGAGTTATGCACTGATAGTTCCTAAGGAGGACATGACCTCCAGATTAGACAATCAAGGCTTCATTATTTTTATCAGATCTGCCAAGAAAAATCAATTACTTCCTTCAAAAACAAATTAAACAACAAACCTTTCCCAAGGAAGTTGCACACATTTGTTTATGAAAACTGAGGTTGTTTTTATGTTCCAAAATACTCACTTTCTCAAAAAGGCATTGTTAGAAATGAGGCTAAAGAATAAGGTTTTGGTATTTTTAGAGAGAAATTTAACATATAGCCAATACATGGCTCAGCTTTTGCAACTGGTGACAAGAGCAGGTAGTTACCAGAGTGGAAGGGGGTGGAAGGGTTAGATGAAATAGGTGAAGGAGATTAAGAGGTATGAAATTCCAATTGTAAAATAGTTAAGTCTAGGGGATGAAAAGTAAAGCATAGGGTATATTGTCCATAATGTTGTAATAATTTTCTATAGTGGCAGATGGTAATTATACTTATTGTTGCGAGCATTTCATAAGGCATATAAATGTTGAACCACTGTGTTGTACACCTGAAACTAATATAATATGTCAAGTACACTTCAATAAAATGAAATTAAAATGGACAGATAGAAGTTTAATATATAACCAATAGCTGGTTCAGATTTTGTAACTAGTGGTAAGAACTCTGACAGGACTGTGTTTAAGATGCTCCTTAATTTATTATGGCAAACCAGAAAACGTTTAATCCCTCAAACTGTGAGCATTCAATCTACTATAGAATTTTATAGGTCTACATAATCAATACGTATTTTTTTCAGTAACAATTGTTCTTTCCTCTGAATGTATAGCTTTACTGATGTAATTATATCTCTATATACTCACTCCAAAATAATACAATATGCCCTTTATGTCTCGTCTGTAAGTTTATCTCATGTCTTTGGTTGAAATTCCAAACAGAAATAGGATTGACCCATGACTAAAAATTGTACCTCATAGAAAGGAAAAGAAAAATAAAACAAATAATTATATTATGAGAATTATACTTTATAATATATACATACATGTGTATTGTTATAAATACATTATTGATAAGCTATAATATATCAATAATGGAAAATATATACACAACAAAAATAGCTTAAGCTAAGAGTTTGCAGACTGTAGTGCATGAGTGAGGAATGGGAATACTCATTAAGCTTTGTGCCTGGATAGAAATCTTTGTTTATGGGCAGATTACTCAACCTCTAAGCCATTGTTTTCCATTTGTAAAATTGGTGAAAGGCTTTATAGTTGTAAACACTTAAAAACATACTTGCATGTGGTAAAGATTCATAAATATTAGTCAACACCATTAGAAATGAACTGTGACGTGAAGCGGGTTAACACATATGATATGATTAGAACAGTTGGACACACAGTCAATGTTTGTGTTATCTTTGTATCATTTGTGCTGGACTTTTTTAGCAGATGGAATGTCCATGCCCTTTGAACTGCCTCCAGCATTCTGAAGAAATGGACATTGCTTGAAAATGAAGATTCTTGTACTCCTAACGTGATCCTGAAGATGGTATTTTGAAGTTTCAGAACATTTTTAACTGTGCGCTATCATATTTGACCATAAAATATCTTCTGGGAAAATGGAGATTATATATATATATATATATATATATAGTAATCATGGATCATATCTTTTAGTAGGTTCTAAAATTAGGATGGGGTACAAGATGCTAATATATAAATATTATGCAATATGATGTTAAAACTTGAGATTTCATCTAGGACATTAGTTAAGACAGCAATTATATAAGTGTATCATTGAAGACTTATTCTTTGTTGATAAGTCCTTTTATTGCTATCAAGCAAAATTGATATTTGTAGCACTGGGAAAGCTCTGTGGTTCTGACTTTTAAGGAACTGTAAGACTCATAATTCCTTTTGATTGTTACTTAATTTCTATCTTTTCTTTTAAATGATGAGGTGGTTGGAGGAGAAGATTGCACAGTGAGCATGGCTTCAATACTTCTATTGGATTTCAGAGCTGGATGTTGTTCCTAACTCAAGAGTCTTGCTCTATATCTTAAGATTCATCAGGAAAGTCTTTGTTAACTGCCAGATGGTATGTTGACCTAAGGAAATGGGCCTTTAGCTACTGGAAATCCATTGTGCCAAGTGGAACATTCCTAAATGAATATGGAAGGAGAGATCATTGTTTATGGTCCACCTATTCACCCAGAAGAGTTGCTGAGTTCTGGCATTCCAGTAGGGCAGAGGATGGTGAAGTGACAAAAGACTCGTGAGACTACTTAAAAGTATTTTTCCCTGCTTAATTAGGCAATAAAGATTTTCCAGGAAACTGAACTTCCTTAAATTGAGAAGTTCCTTAATACTGCTGATCTAAGATATTGCAAAAATGTGTGCTTGGCTCTTTATTTTCAGATGCATCCCAACCAGCTCACCACCCTCACCACTTCTACCCTGACCCGTGTCATCGTCATCTCTCTTGAATCACTTGCAACAGTGTCATACTCACTCCCTCTGCTCAGTTGTTTCTACACACGGAAAACAGATGAATTATTTAAAGATGAAAGTGAGATTGTGCCACTCTTGCTAAAACCTCCCTAGTGGCTCTCCTCATCATTTGAGGTGAAAGCCAAAATCTTGACAATGGTCCCTAAGTTCTGTCATTATTTCTCCATCTTACTGACTCTGCCCTCACTCATTTGCCTCCCACAACCCTACCTTCTTGCTGTGCTTTGAACATGGGTCCTCCTGCCATTCACTTTCCACTTTCTGTCCTGTCTGTGAGAATGCTCTTTCCCCAGATATCCACATGCTCTGCTCTGCTCCTTACTTTTGTCAGGGCTTTGCTCAAGTGGGACCTCCTCAGTGGGGCTTTTCTTTGACTACCCTACATGAAATGGTATCACTTCTCAGCTTTAACAGGCCATTGGACTATTGTAATTTCTTTTCTCCAATATTGCTAACAGACATTATTACATAGCTTACTTACTTACTTATATTATCTGCCTCCCACTACCAGGATATAATCTATATAAAGATAAGGAATTTCACCTGACATATTTGTTGCTAACTCTGGAAACTAGAATACCTGGCCTACAGACAACACTCAATATATAATTGTTAAATAAGTAGAAAGAATGAATTGTTCTGGAAATTAAAGTCTTTCTAACCTCCACAGATTTAATAATGACCTTGAAGTCTTAACAACTTTGACCTTGAAGTCTTGTCAGAATGTCTCTACTGCCTCCTCCCCTCCAGCCAATGAAATCTGAATAAGCCATAGACCTAAACTTGGCATGGCAGTTCTAACTCTGTGTTCCCTGCATTATCACATTATTCTTAACATTAAAGTTAAGCGAATCTTAAATCAAAGTGAATCTAAGTGGTTTTCTTGGAACCCGTTAGAGAGTCCAAGGGGACAGTGGCAGAAAAGCTCTAATTCCAACATGGACACTTGTAAGTATTTTCCTTTTCTTGATTATAAGACAAATATAAAAGAAAGAATTATATGAATAGAGAATTGGGGCAATGTGTGTTGCTGGAAGGCAGATGAAAATAAATGAGTTTTCATCTCATAATAAGCATTTGGTAGACCTTTTTAAATGTACCAAATTAATAAGAATGCTTTGATTAGTTGATTTATTTTTGTATATATAAGAAAAATTGATTTACTGTAAAATTCAATAGGAAAAAAATTAAAGAATTTTAATTCTTATTTAAGGTATTTGTAGTACATGCTGCCTGGTGTGATGAAAAGGAAGGTATAGTATAACTTCATAATGAGTGATCAAAAACTTTCTGTCAGAGTCAGTCTCATAGAAGTGATGACAGAAATCATCCTTATGTAATTCTGTCCGTTTCATCTTCCCATGAAATATTGCCATATTCATACTCAGAAGGAAAAAATGTATTTCCCTTGGGTAAACAATAACAAATGGGGACTACAATATATCTGTGTGTGTATGTATATATGCACATATACGTATATGCACATATATATACACATATATATTTTATTTTTAAAACAGAAAAATTAAGTGACAGAAAGCAATATAATATTATTTATATTCCAGTTAGTATAGGATTTTATTATATTAGGATAAAGTTTTATTTTTGATTCAGAATGACAATCATTTATTATCAAAGGTTATGTCTATATCCTTTTATTAAAATTTTTGAATTTCTATTCTTACTTTTATTTCTTAGATTCCATTCCTGAATGACTTCTTGTCAACATGACTTCTGATAATACTGATATTCTGCTCTTTAAACCGGAAGTAGGACAATAAACAATATCAGTGACCACTCACTGGGGCTCTGGCTAATTTTAGGCACTATGCTGGGTATTTTGCACATTTAATCACCTCAAATTTTACAAAGTAGATAATTCTATCTCTATTTCATCAATGCAAAGCTTGAGGTTTGGAGATAACAAATCTAGGAAAGAGATAGTAAAGCTGAGAATTAAATAAAAAATCTGATTCCAAAGCCTGTATTTTTCCTCTTTACCAGTCTGTTCCTCAAACTATCTTACATATTTTTGAATAAAAAAAAAATTGCACACATTCATGGTAACACTTTGAGACGTGGAGAAGAGGATAGGAGAAGAAATGTATGAAATATTTATTTTGCACAATCCTGTGTTTAATGCTTTCATTAAATTATTTCAAAATAGAGAGGTGAGTGTCTTATCCCATTTTACAGATGAGAACACTGAGTTAGAAAAAGGAAAAGTATAAACAGCACTGAAGTGACTTATTTGAGATTTACACTCAAATCTTCCTGGGTGTAAATGGCACATCACTTACGCCACACTAAAGCTGGTAGAAGTGTTGATTAACAAGTATGCCTAAAATGAGTATATATCCTTTTCATTGAATTAAAGCTATCTTTGGGGCAGCCCCGGTGGCTTTAGCGCCACCTGCAGCCCAGGGTGTGATCCTGGAGACCCGGGATAGAGTCCCACGTCGGGCTCCCTACATGGAGCCTACTTCTCCCTCTACCTGTGTCTCTGCCCTTCTCTCTCTCTCTGTGTCTCTCATGAATAAATAAATAAAATATTTTTTTTAAAAAGCTACCTTTGTTTTGGCTCACGGAGAAGTGATGAGGTTGAAAATGAAAATGAAATTCTAATCCTTATTAATTACTTTTCTATTTTTTTCTCCATAATGCCCAATTCAGTCTTTCTTCATTGATATGTAGAAAGAGCGTTTTTCTTGATTATGGACATTCTTGAGTATATTTCTGACTCAAATCATTTAAAAATGTGAATTTAACAACAACAAATAAATATTTTCCCTAATTATTTGGCCTAATTTAATTTAGACTTAAATTGAAGTTTTCCCACCAAATGTGTAAAAGATACATTAATAGAGAAGAATGGAGAAGAAATTTAAGTTGAAATAAAAATGAGACTATAAATTTCTTTATGGATGTTGAAAGCTTTTCTAGATTTGAAAACAACTTCCTTATGATACTTCTGTTTTTCCCCCTTTCAAATAGAAGTATACTCTTAACATCAGCTTACATCAGCTACATAGATTCAAAATAGTGGCCATTTTAACTGAGCATTTTCAGAGTAGTTGAGATGCTTTATTACATAACCATGCCATGAGAGGCCCCCTTGTCCCAGAATAAACCTTCTGCATAGGAGGGCAGAATTTAGGTTGCTGTGAGAATATTCACACTGGAATTTCTGAATGACTGGAATTAAGACCAGATAATAACCTTCTGCAAACACAACATTCAGGTTGAATTCACTTGGAAGCAGAAGTGAATTAGAACTAGCTTCTGAATGCATCTTTTCTGGACAAAAACAATGAGACTGCTATGGCCTTAAAGGCCCTGGCTTTGTCTGGGTTCCACAGGGACTCTGTTCATCCCTTCCACACAGTCACTCCCTTTAACCAAGCCCTGCACAACTGACTCTCAAGATAGGTAAGTGCAGAGAAAAACAATCAAGACTTCCTAAAAGACTGCTTTGTGATTCCTACAGGTTTCATGAGGTGTATGAGGTGATTTTTTTTCTGTTGCATGGAGAAATAAACAGCCACACTTGCACGATCAGATTGTGCTTTCTCTTTGGTTGGAAGAGCTGTCTGTGAAACCAAGTTAAGATCAGAAGACTTTGAGTTGAGTGCCACATCACTGTAAAAGTAATTGTATTATTACTTAAAAGATGATGGCAGTCTATAATATTATTATTCAATACCTCTAGTGTTTGATAGAGAACATATATTTAATTGGAAAAGAAAATAGAGACTATAGGATCAGAGACAGCTAATTTGTTAATGGAATGTTGGTGAGGTCTTTTGCATGGAAATTTGCACATTAAAGAACTATTCCAACTCTTAAAAGATCTTATTGAAAGATGATTTTCTGTCTGAAGACAAGATGACTCTCCTGGAGAAATACTTGTCATCTCAGGGGAAAGGAAGGCAGAATTGGCCTTGGCTTCTTTCTATCCACAACCTCTTGTCGCTAAGACAGTGAAATAGTCTTTTCAGGTGGTGAAGACCTAGCTTAGGCAACCGAATTTCAGAAGACACCATTTACCATCATTCTTTTATTAAAATGTGAATTACATCTAATATTACAATATTCCACTCCTGAACACTTCAATTTTTTATTGTTTTTTTTTATTTTAATTCCAGCATAGTTAACATACAGGGTTATATTAATTTCAGGTGTACAATACAGTGATTCCATAAATCTATACATCACTCATTGCTCATCATGATAAGTATACTTTTAGTCCCCATATCTATTTCATCTCATTCCCCCAACCACGTCCTCCCACCCAGTTTGTTCTCTGTAGTTAAGTGTCTGTTTCTTAGTTTCTCTCTCTCTTTTTTTCCCCTTTGCTCATTTGTGTGCTTTCTTAAATTCCACATATGAGTGAAATCATACAGTATTTGTCTTCCTCGACTAACTTATTTCACTTAGCATTATGCTCTCTAGCTCTAATCATGTTGTTTAAAATAGCAAGATTTTTTATGGCTAAATAATATGCCATTGCATACACATACCATGTCTTCTTTATCCATTCATCTATCAATGGACTCTTGGGCTCTTTCCATAATTCAGCTATTGTAAATAGTGCTGCTATAAATATAAATATAGTGGGGCATGTATTCCTTTGAATTAATGTTTTTGTATTTTGGGGGTACATACCTAGTAGTGTGATTACTGAGTAATAGAATAGTCCTATTTTTATCTTTTTGAGGAATTTCCATATTGTTTTCCAGAGTGACTGCACTTGTTTGTATTCCCACCAATATTGCACAAGTGTTCCTATTTCTCTACATCTTTGCCAATGCTTTTTTCTTATGTTTTTGATTTTAGCCATCTGACAGGTGTGAGATGGTATCTCATTGTCGTTTTGATTTTATTTCCCTGATGATGAGTGATGTTGAGCATCTTTTCATGTATCTGTTGGCCATCTGGTTGTGTTCTTTGGAGAAATGTCTATTCATGTCTTCTTCCCATTTTTAAATTGGATTATTTGTTTTTGGGGTGTTGAGTTATATGAATTCTTTATATATTTTGGTCACTAGCCCTTTATAGGGCTATTCATTTGAAATTATCTTCTCATTCAGTAAGTTGTCTCTGAGTTTTGTTGATTGTTTCCTTCACTGTGCAGAAGCTTTTTATTTTGATGAAGTCCCAATAGTTTATTTTTGCTTTTATTTTCCTTGCCTCAGGAGACATATCTAGAAAAATGCTGCTACAGCCAATGTCAGAGAAATTACTGCCTATGCCCTCTTCTAGGATTTTTATGATTTCAGGTCTCACATTTAGTTCTAATTCATTTTGAGTTTATTTCTGTGTATGGTGAGAGAAAGTGGTCATTTCATTCTTTTACACTTAGCTGATCAGTTTTCCCAGAACCATTTTTTTTAAAGATTTTATTTATTTATTCATAAGAGACAGAGAAGAGATGTGGAAACACAGGCAGAGGGAGAAGCAGGCTCCATGCTAGGAGCCTGACACGGGACTCAATCCCGGGACTCCAGGACCATGCCCTGAGCCAAAGACAGATGCTCAACCACTGAGCCACCCAGGCGTCCCATCCCAGAACCATTAAAGAGACTGTCTTTTTCTCACTGTATATCTTTTCCTCCTTTGTCAAAGATTAATTAAAGAACGGTTGTGGGTTTATTTCTGAGTTTTCTAAACTTAACAAAAAGATGAAAGACATGTACTCTGAAAACAATAAAACATTGATGAAAGAAATTGAAGATGACACAAAGAAATGGGATGACATTCCATACTCATGGATTGGAAGAACAAATATTGTTAAAATGTCTACACTACTGAAAGCTATCTACTGAATGTTTTAGTTTTACAAAGTTTTCATTTTGCATCTGCTTATAAAATAATTATCCTCCATATCCTTTTGAATTTTAATTCTAAATGCAAATTTAGTGATATTTCTATTTGTGTCATGGTTCAAAGAGCTCTAAAAAGTTTATGAATAGAACCTGATCTGCATTTCTCTTGTTTCCAATAAACTTGCAGACACAATACCATTTTGACTTACCTCAGAGCAGAAGATAAAAAATTATCTGATTATACCCCAAACTGACTTCTTATCCAAAGGCCTTGAATTCTGTGATTAATCACATTTCAGTTTGAGTGTGGAGGTGCTCCTTATCATTATGCCAGTTTGTTGCAAAGTTTTACTTACACATTCTTTGGTCCTTAAATAATATTTTAAATTTTACTTCTAGAATTCAACCATAATAAAATAGGAACAACAAAACAAAAGAGAACTTTTAGCAAAGTTGGTGAATGTAAAAATTTGCCCATAACAGCATTTTTTTTTTTTTTTTTTACAGTCCTTACAATCCCAGTCCTCTGTTTGTAATTTCTAATTCTTCCTGTTCATATTCTAGGACAAATACCTAAAGTTAGATGATTTCTACCAATAAGCAAAGCAAACTCCCAGAATCCCAGAATAATCACTAGTTTTCTCAAGAGGCAGCTTTTCTGGGATGAGATGATGTCATCTAACTGGGGAGGAAAGTAAAAAAACTGCTTCTCTCATTTACAAAGAGTGAGAAGTTTAGCTATTCACAGACCAACGGCAAATGCAGTAATGTTTTCTCAAGTCTTCTGACCCTGAAAATAGTTATGCCTTCAATTTTTATTTTATTTTTCTATTTGCATCTTGTTCCTGTATAGAACACAGATGATCAGTGTAAAATTACAAGCTTCCTTTCACACTTTCCTTCCAGATTTTTATTTTTAAGGCAGTTATTATTTTTTATTTCTTCCCCATCTTCTTATAATGGATAGAAACTTCTACATTTTCCTAATTGCTAGACAATAATCTGAATTACAGGCCAAACTTGCGAGATCAATAACAGCATCTTCATGCAGGAAGGAAAAGAGATTATTCTTATCACAGTATTATTAGTTAAACATTTAGGAACTAAAATTTCACTTTAGAAAATAAGATAATTATTATGATAGAAAAAAATCATATGAGCATGATACTACTCTGAAGCACTTGTCATGAGGAGCATTCAATTACAGTTTTTCTTTGCTAAAGTTAGAGAGCTTTTAGGTATTTTTGAATGGGAAACACAGTTTTGCTTTGTTTCCCCCTCCAGCTCCTTACTATTGCTATCTGAAGAGGATAAAGCCTTATAAAGAAAATTAAGTGGGTGGTTGCTATGACTGAATGATTCCCTTCTGTCAACCCAGGGGCAAGAATGGAGTTGAATTTAACCTTTAGTTTCCAAGGTCAGAGAAAGATTAGATAAATGGGAAACAACCACTCCTCCCATATCCTGCTCATGGAATGTAGGAAATGACTAAAATAGGGACCAAAGGAAATTTACTGCTCAAACATATCAAGGGTTAGGTTCCACAGTTCTAAAAAAAAAAAAAAAAATTCCCAACACCATTGTAAGAAAGAATTCTATTTTCAAGATGAATTATGTGATTCTGGAGCTTTCTGAAAAACAATATTATTTTCCATTTTGTATTTGTCATTGAGTAAAAACAGAATCATATTTATTCAATGCGAACCTGTTACTCAGTTTTCTTAGAGTGAATAAAGTGGTTAAAATGCTGTTGACTTATTGCTCTGGCTGTTGAGTAACTTGCTGTTTGCAATCAATAAAAACATACCTCTCCTAACCCTGGCTCCAAGACGTTATCAAAAATCAGTGTTATTTTGGGTTTAAACTGAGAATGCATAGATGGGATTTATGTAGTGCCCCCATTAAACACACACGCCTGCTCTATTTTTGTTTAATAATGGTAGAAAAAAAGAATAAAGTAAAACATTTCTTAAATGTACACATCTATGAACTGGAATCCATAAGTCCCTTGGTCTATCACAGGTGCCTAGGTTCCCTCAATGTCAAAGAAAGGCTGAGTACATCCAGGCCACTAAGAAAATTGAAGGAGAAGCAGCTTCTTTATTCATTACTCAGAAGCTGTTCTACTGATCAGGGGACTTGACCTTGCCTTTGCTTCCAGAGCCTCTAGCTGGCAGTGGTCCCTCTTTCAGAATTTGTTTCCTTGTGCCAGTCTATAAATAATGCTTCCACAGCAACAGAGGAAAATTTGATCCAAATCCTTGTTTAAAAAAAGATCAAGTACTGATTTTTATTACTTTTAGGATTCTCTATATCCCGCCCTTCTCCTCCATTATCACTACTGCTCTTCTGGGAATCCACCCCCCATCCCTTGGTTTTTATTTTCAGTGCCCGCGAGTGAGCAGAGAGTGAGGTGAGCAGTGATAACAAGAATGACCGGGAAATCAGAATGGATGAGAAAGTCAGGCTTATTCTTGGTGACTTTTTGCTTATTTTTAGAAATGGAGAAAGGTGAATAGCAATGTCCTTTCTAAAGGGTGGCAATAAAGTTAGAAGACTGGACTTTTATGTATGACTTCCTGATTTTATCACTCTGTAGACTTGACACATTGATAGAGGGGATGCAATTTCACGTGTGGTGTCACATCAGAGTTGCTCACATTAGGAAATGAAAATAAATGTTATGAGAATCTCCTGCCTGCCGGTGGTGTTTCACACACAGTTTATAGAGGTGAAGTGGAAGAGTCTGGTGATTGAAGTCATTCTCCTAGGTGTGTCATCTCCACAGGGGTGGACAGATCAGTACAAGATTTATGGACGCCCATATTTTCGTTATTTACAAGAATGCTGTTAAAGGTGGACATTGAGGAATAAATTTACTTTTGGTTGCAAATCTGATGCAGGACTGTGATGCTGCTATGGGTTCTCCACTCTAACTCTCCCCACTACCAATGCGGAGGCGAAGACTGCCAGTGGGACTCAACGTAATTTCTGGGATTGCTTCAGTGCCCCTCTCACAGTAATGGACCAGGGCATACCTCTTTAGAGTGGGTGTGGAATTCAAAAATGACACCACTCAGGAATTCAAACTTTACCAAGTCTCTCTCTAGTCTCTCTTCACTGATCTCTCCCCCGCCCCTCCTCCTCCCCTGTCTCCTCCTCTTTCCCTCTTCCTTCTTCATCTTCAACATTTTCTGACCTGACCAAGGGGGTGTTGTTCTGATTCTGGACTGTTGTTCAGGAGTGGTGAAGGGGCATATCCTTTATTTTAAGAACCCTTTGTAGCCACTGAGGAAACTTGACAGAAATTAAGAGGACTCACTGAGGCTGCAAATTTAAAATGTATTCACATTAAGAATCCACAGGAAGAGAAATAGAAACACCAATAACCACATGAAAAGAGGTTCTACCTCACTCACAGTAAGATGGAAATGGAACAATGTGATACAAATTTTCACCATTCAAACAGGAAAAGATTAAATATGCAATATTACTGAGTCATTGAAGTAGATGAGGAGTGTATATATATATATATATATATAAGCATGGTCCTCTGGATAACAATTTGGCACCATTTATCAAAACTTAAAGTATACATACTCTTGGACTCAGTTCCATTTCTTAGGACTTTTTCTGATAGATCTACTAATTCAAGCAGGCAAAGATATGCATGCAAGGGTGTTTAATGCAACATTTTTATATTGCATTAATATATATATGCACACTTTATATTGCATTTTTTAAATTGGAGAAAACTTTTTTGTTCATCAAGAGACTAACTAGAAAAATTATGGACTAGCTATTCAGTAGATTTTACTGTAATTAGATCTATAGTTTTCGTTATGGAAAAATGTCACTCATAGTAAGTGAAAACAAGAAATATACACATATAATGAGAGCTATATAAACACAAGAAAATGTTCACAATAGCTGCCTCTGGGGAGTGAGAATGAATATTAGGAGCATTTGATTTTTTTAAATAAAAAAATAAATTAGAGGAAATAATCATTTTTTTTATGGCCAAACCTAGTTTTCTATATTTTCTTTACTTTCAAAATTTGATTTTGAATTTAATAACCGACATTTTTTTTTACTAATAAATTCGTGATTACAATGTATGCAAAAGACTTACACTAGACTTTTCTTGTGACTGTAATAAATAATGAAAAAGTGCTCCCAGCAAAACTCCAGGCCAGACAATGAGACTCCTGGAGACATGGCTTTGTCGATGCCTCAGGGCACTGACCATAACTAGCTCCCCAAAGAAAATTGGGTTTCTTGTAAAAACCTTTCTCCAGATACCACATCATAAACTGAAAATCTGCTTTCTTTACTGCATAACGAAAGTCATGTTATACACTTACAAAATGCCATATAAATTTGATTTAATACTTCAATGTGTTTTGGTTATTTGGCTACTGGGGAAAAATAATTCTTGGGTAAACATTTTCATTAAATAAGAATCTCTCTTCCCCCAAAACTCCATCAGGAAAAGATAATTATCATTAATGTAAATGACATTGGACATTTCTTAAGGCTCTTAGTAGTAAGAAGTACTACTTGCAGTAGTAACTTGAGATTTCCAAGATATTTCTAAGAATCATTTTATCCAATAATGCTGTGGACCTCTCTGATGTGGAAGCACTTAACAACTCCTGACATGACTCAGCTACTTTTGTCAGAAAGTAAAGCTCTCGGGGCAGCCTCAGTGGCTCAGAGGTTTAGGGCTGTCTTCAGTCCGGGGCCTGATCCTGGAGACCCAGGATCGAGTCCCACGTCAGGCTCCCTACATGGAGCCTGCTTCTCCCTCTGCCTGTGTCTCTGCCTCTCTCTCTGTGTGTCTCATGAATAAATAAATAAAAATCTTAAAAAAAAAAAAAAGAAAGGAAAAGAAAGTAAAGCTCTAATACTCTTGTGACCCCACTAAAATACAAAGTTATGTTTGAGAACTGCCTTCAAAAAAAACCCCAAGATTTATCGATCTATCACCTATCTCTCACCTATCATCTATCTAAGAGAGAGAATAAGAAGCACCAAGAGAAAAGGAGAAAGGGAGGAGAAAAGGGAAAAAGAAAGGGCATCCAGAGGAAAAGAGAAGGAATGAAAGAAATGAAAAAGAAGGAAAAAGAAAAACCAGTAAGTGTAAAAAAGAAAGCAGAGCGATATTGGAAATTAATAGTGGAATTTTTAAAAGACTATTTTGTCCAAGCCATTAATTTGAGAGTTGTGGCTACTGAAACCCAGAGACGTTTCCTAAGATGATAGTCAGGATGACATTGACAGTGACAGGAGAGCCTAATTTTCCCTTCTCTACCTTTTATTTTATACTACCTATGTTATTTACCTTAGTAGTTAAAGATCTAGGAATAAAATTAAAAGATGAAAATTCAGCCTTGTTTACACAGCACAAGGGGCCAAGGCTCTGAGTTTGCTGGTAGATATACACCATGGAACTACTCATCCAAACTAGCAACAGATATGTTGAGTTCCTATTATATGCAAGAATATTGTGCTGCGCTCTGGGCATACTGTGGTTAACAAAAGAAGTAAGACTCCTGCATTCATGGTGTTTTAGTACTATAATACCTTAGCTGCTTGGTGGAGGTAGGATTTCTCTCTAAATAATAATCTGGGAACTCTTTCAGGCTGCCTTGCTTCTGTCAACTATTTTCAATTATTATGGCAAAGCTAGAGAATCCTTATACATGCTGGTTTGTTTACCTGACTTCACACTGGCTTTCCCAAAACTAATTTTTCCTGGATGGAACTGGCTAGAGGACAGATCTATTCTCCTTTAAATTTCCTTTATGTATGATTTTAAGCCTTAAACACTCTGCCTTAGTGTAATATACATTTTTATTTTATTTTATTTAGACTTGTCTAAACCCAGAACATGCATCGAGCAGTTGGCAACAACAGCACACTACCCCCTTTCCAGATGGACAAAACCATATGCTGCAAGAGCCCCCTACAGTGCCAATCTTTCTCTGCTCTAGAAGGCAAACCAATCCATCTCTAAAATCTTCAGTGTTGATTCTAAATCTAGTTGCTTTGAAGTCCTAGGGAACATTCCATTCTCTCTAGGGTCCTGTAGATAAGTACAACTTCATATCCGGCACACTGGCAGCCTAAAAATACATCTATCTAGGTTTCAGTAACTTTAGGTCTTTCTCCAAGAAATTTTGAAGGCTGGTGACAGCTTTGGGAAAATGGAGGAAAAGCTTTGAGATGACAAAAATTGTGTAGCTTGAAAATTTACCAATTCTATACTCTTACTCTTGCCAGTATTCCCTCAACTTTTTAGTGTCCATCATCGTGTATTCATGGTCATGATGTCTATTTCAAAATGGCTTGACTTTTACATCATTTAAAATGTTTATCAGTGCTATTTTTCAGGCCACTCTTGGCCAACCATTTCACAATAGAGTCGACTGCCTTCTGTAAGCAAGTGCTCAAGGAGGAATACGTTTATTCTAAAGGATTTGGTGAAGTTCATTATTCCTCCTAACCAGAATGCAATCAAGAATAGCAATAAAGTTTTGCCACTCCACTGCAGTTCTCTGGATCTACAGAGCTAACTCAGGTTTCAAATGTAGGTCTTATGGTGTTAGTTAAACTGTATGAGGGGAGGGCACATCTTTGCTAGAGTTTTCAGAGAATTGCAGTTTAGAATATTCAGTCAGGAAATTGCTCTGTGTGTGTGAAATTGAAATGTAGGAGTGGGCTTGAGCCTTTAATGTGAAAAATATGTGTCCAAAATTTTAACGAGGTAAGTTTTAAATATCATCCACTATACATTTTGGAAAATCTCTTCATTTTTTAAATAGGAAGTTAGGTCTTTTTATTTAAGCAATTTTATTTACTCCAGCAAATATTCTTTGAGCATTTTACTAAAAGCAAGGAAGTCCACTTTGTGTAATAGGGAATTAAAATCAATGACTCTGTTACTAACAGCCAAGGAACTTAGTGGGAGAAATAGTCAATATATAGATGTCTCTATCTCTACCAAGAGACAGACTGAATTGAATTCTAAAAGAAGGCACATAAATGCTATAGAAGAATGGAAATGGGGGGAATTAAATTTGATTGGAAATATGAAGAATGACTTGAAGGAAAGGCATAAATTTGACATGATGAAGGAAAAATCTTCTAGCCGAATGACTTCCAAAAGACTTGTCCAAATTTTTCATCAGTTACAAAGAAAATATTAAAATATCTTTAAATCTTGTAACTAATTATTTTATTTTTTCTAATGTGCCCCCAATTTGTTGTTGTTTTTGTTGTTTTTTCCAATAATGTGTGATGGTTAATTTTATGTGTCAACTTGACCACAAGGTGCCCACATCATTTGGTCAAACATTCTGGGTGTGTCTGTGAAGTTGTTTTGGGATGAAGTTAACATTTGAAGCATAGAATGAGTAAAGTGGGTCGCCTTTATCCAATCAATTGAAAGCCTGAATAGGGCAAAAATGCTGACCTGCATGGGAGTAAAAGGGAACTCCCTCTGCCTGAGGACTTAAGCTACCCATTGATGTTTTCCAGGTTTCAGACTGGAATTTACATGATGGGCTCTCTTGGGTCAGCGGTTTGCTGACTGCAGATGGCCAGACTTCTCAGCCCCTGTAATCACTTGAGCCACTTAAAATCAATCTCTCTCTTTGTCTCAATCTCTCTCTCTTTTATTGATTCTGTTTCTCTGAAGAACCCGAGCTTAATACAAATGTATATATTGAATTCATAAATAAAAACACACATATTGGGGTTATACAAGACTGCTCATCTTTTTCCTAATAGAGATATGTGTTCAAATGTACCACTCGTGGATATTAGAACTAGGAAGGCATATTTAAAAACTCAGTAAGTGATAGTCGATCACTGCCCACATATATTATCTCTTTAAAGAAAAACTTTATTTTCATTTTTCCTTAAGACTTTTTTTACTCAGAGGCTGCTTCCATTGCCTCACTAGCTGAGACTTCATGAAGACTTAAATACAAATGGAAAATGAAAGAGAAATCATTGAAAACACATCATTCCTCACCACACACACCACCATCACACCACCACCACAGCAACAACAACAACAAATATATATATATATTTTAAAAATCAGGTTTTTAAATGACAGATTTCTGACATGATTAAAGCTCACAACATGCCTATAAGAATTCAAGATACTGTTCTACCTACAATTCACTTTATAAAATAATTACAGTTCACTACAAAACATTTATACACATGCTTCTCAAGCACTCTGCCCCCAGTTTCTTTAATATCTCTCCACATGGAATGTTTATCTTAAATCCTGGTAAACTGGAGCTAGTGACAGTCATGTTGTTATTCTTTACAATTAATGCCAAATAAAAAAAAAAAAGAAAAAAACCCTCTAGAAAACTCTACCTTCATTACTTGCTAAATATCTGCCAAAGAGTTCTGGTTTCTTATTTGAAGGATGTAATTAGGATTATGCTGTTGACACACAATCATGGTAGATGCCAGTGGTTGAGATTTTATTGTACTTGTATGAGCAAGAAGTGCTATTGTTCCCATCACTGAGCCACCTTGTAGTAATGCTTTTACAATAAGTATAACAGTCAAAGAACTGTATGTATAATAAGAAAAGGTATGTCTATGTTGCTGGAATAAGAGATGTGATAAGTATTCTGGTTCAAAAGAAAGGCAGATACAAAGAAGTGAATAATAAAATGACACAATGTATTTGGAAACCTGAGTAGTCTATTCTGTCTTATAATATGTGATGTTCAGAAGGAGGTGGTACAAAAGGCTGATGGAAGAAATATATTGACTAGATTCTTATTTGTCATGGTAGGATATTGCAATATCTTACAAGCCCATGGTTCCCAACTTGGTGCCAAGGGTTCTGTCCCAGCACAGCCATTGATACTCTGGTGACAAACAATCTGTATCAGGTCCCACTTTCTCATGCCTACATACTTTAATTACTATTGTTTCCTTACTCGTTCAGAAATGAAATTCGAAAATAATTGCTTTCTTTGTTTTGATCAATTACGTACAATTGGAGCACAGCAGAGAGTTTCAGTAAACCGAATCTGCCATCCTTGATTCAGAAGTTTCTGAAATCATTCTTCACTCAGTAGTTAGTGTCATCCTTTTAGATAATATCATATTCATGTCAAAAACTCTCGAAAGTATCCACATATCTTACCTTTTATTCATGGTTTAATACTCTATAAGAATTGTTCCTATGTTTTTTTTTCCTAAATATTTCTCATATCTACATGTTCTAGGCTACATACATTTCCACTCCATTAGTCTTTTTTCTGTTTATTAAATATACCAGGATTTGTTTCATCCAGACACACTTCACTTTGTTCTTCTGAAATGCTTGTCCCTCTAATCATCACATGGCAGTCTATTTTGATCCTTCAGAGAGGTTTTCCCTGGCCACTCTATCTATGGAGCACTAGTTTTTCATCCTCTATCAAATCACAATATTCTTCACAGTACTTTAGAATATCTAAAATCATTAATTCATTTATTTTTAGCTCTATGGAACCATTGTAGCATAATTTTGACCAAATTAGCTAACAAGTGAGTGATTGAGAAAACAGTAAATAGAGATTTGGAGAATAAAGATTAGATTTCATAAATGCAGTGGTGCCTAAATTAAAGAAAGCATGTAGTATTTACTTAGAATCCAACTCCAAATTAAGGAGATTCTACATTATTTATTTAGAATTCAGCTCATTCAGAAATAACCTGAAATAAACGAAGATAATGGTGGGGAAAATATAAATGGGAAATTATTTACTTCAAGTGTCATCAACATTGGTAGTTAATATGGGGGGAAAAAACATATGTTAGATAAATTTTAAAAAATGAGAGCCAGTCTCTGAGTATCGGGGAAGGTAATTATGTCATTAAAGAGACTGGGGAATCATAAAGGGGCATGTTTGGATGAGAAAATGCATTTAGCATACAACACATTGAATGTGACTGCTCAGCGGGACCCCCAGGTGGAGCTGTCCAGTGTGCAGCTGAAATTATGGGCTTAAAGGTGGGGGACACAGATTTGGAGACACAGATATGGGAATCATACTCACAGAGGTGATAATTGAAGCCATGGGAGCCCAGGAGATCATGGAGAGCATTTTATCTTTAACCTCCTAGACAGTCACAGAAATCATCCCTATGGAAAGCCTTTTCTTGGGAATTTATAGACCTTTCATATGCGTCAATGAAAAGGCTTTGATTTGAAATGAAAAATTGCTAACCTTTAAACACTGG